>NW_012134470.1:29376-33731 GCF_000956105.1 Propithecus coquereli
GGAAACTGACATGTGGAAACCTGTGTTTCCTGTGCGAGTCCTGCGGCCCCTGAGCAGTCCTGGCCGTGCTGCCCCCTCCCCAGCTGCCTTCACCCTTTCCCATCTGCACCAGAAGACGCCGTGGCTGTGGAACCGGCATGTCTGGGCCAGGGGTCCCCACGGCTTACCGGCAGACTGCTTTTCTTGGTCAAGTCAGCAGGAGTGTAAATATTCAGGTAAAGACAGTCTTCGGACATCTTGACAGCAATGTTCTCCTTTCTGTTGGTAAAGAGGTCGGAGAGCACCTGCCCTGCCACTGGGTCCTGGGGGCACCTGGGCAGGGGAGAAAGAGGAACCTCTGAGGTCCAAAGAGACCTGAGCAAGGTGTCTCCTGGGGCTGGGCCGACCCTTGGTCTGGGAAGTTTCAGCCTGTAATTGTACTTGCCATTGCCAGACTCGAGACGCTGGAAGGGGGAGGAGGCATCTGGGGGTCCCGGTGGGGCCCTGGGACTCCCTAAGTCCTCTCAAGGCCAAGCAGAGTGAGATGACCTTGGCACCTCTCCCCTTCCTGGGGCTTTGGAATGCCCTGGCTCAAGGAGAGGAGGCTGCGGAGATGCTGACCCCCCTGGGAGGTGACATTTCCTGCTGTCTGAGGGGCTCCAAATGGTGGGATGCAGGGTGACCTTGTTCCTCCACCAGGTAAACATGTTCCAGTCCACAGGAGACTTCTGCACACCATGAGAAGTCACTCAAATGGCGGACATATAGGGGCTTCAACAGGTCAGTGGTGAAATCTTTGTGGGACAACATCTGCATTCTAGTCCTGCCTCAGCCACTCATTTGCTGAATAATGTTGGGTGAATTCCTTTCTGCTCTGGACCCCAATCTGTCAGGTGTAAGTGAGGGGAGTGATTTCTCGAAGGGTCTTGCAGCTCTGACATGCCAGGGATCTACCATCAACTCATCCTCAGCAAGTTCTGTTCGTTGCCCTGATGACAGATCCCAAAGATCAATGTAGATAAAAATTGGTAATATTTATTGAGTCTTCCAAGTGTGCCAGGTACTGTTTTAAGTACTATTTATGTAGTAACGTCTTTAAGCCTCAGGTCAGCCCCATGACATAGGTTCTATTATTATCCCCATTATACAGATGAAAAACCTGAGGCACAGAGAGGTTAGAGAACCTGCCCAGGGCCACATAGCCAGGAAGATCCAGGCTATGTGGGGTGTACATTTCCGAGTACATTATAAGCAACGTTCCCAGATCTCAATGTACCCAGGAGGCGGCATCGCAGCCCCACTGTGCACGTGAGGACGGAGGGACTGAGGGGCCAGGAGGACACAGCCGTCAAGTAGCAGAATCAGAGTCAGCAAAGTGACTTCCTGACTTCCATTCAGGGACATTTGTCCCCAGATCACCAAGAACAAGGGCAGAATATTCAGTAAAAAAGAAACTGAAATGTCAAAAAAGAGAAAAATAGTTCAACCTTATTAGTACTCAGATAAATATAAATAAAAAGCAAAATAATATTTATCACTATCATTTTGCAATCCAATAGCCAAAAATCATTATTTTAATAACTCTAAACATTGGCAAGAGTCGGCTGAATCAAGGTTTTCACACATTAATAGAAGGATTGTAGTTGGAACATTTCTGGAGGGAAATTTAACAAGAACTACAGACTTCTGACTCTGCCATGTCATTTCTTGAAACTTCTAAAATATTCTTAAATGTGCATACATGTTTAATACAAGCTGTTAATCACAGTGCCATTTATATTGTCGAAAACAACTTAATGATCCCAAATAAGAAATTGGGTAAATTAATTATGGTTCAATACCCAATGTAATGGAGATATTAAATGCCAGGTTGTACAATGAGCAAAACAGGCCTCCAAACTATCCGTACACATGATGCCATTTGCAAGAAAGAAAGTATGCAACAGATAAAAGACTGGGAAAATGATCTAAAACATTGACAACAATTCTCTCTGAGTGGTGGAATTGACCATGATTTTAATTTTCTTAGTTTTCCTTCCCTCTATTTCTTATATTTTCCGTAATAAGTGTGTATTACATTTGGAAACAGAAAATAAAAACGGGGAATATTATTTTTAAGAGAAAGGAAAAGAAAGGAAAGGAGAGAAGGCAGCCAGAGGTGGGTCCGGAAGGTCCTGAGAAACGCCTTGCTGAGGAGGTGAATCGTGCCTGGGGTGATGATGCATGCAGGTGTCCGGGGTGCCCTGGCAGGGGAGCTGGGAGGCCAGCTGGGAGCTTGGGCTGCTCTGCCCAGCTTGGCCAGGCAGGCGGGACACACCAACCATTGCTCTGCTTGTGAATAAGTAACTAGACACACGTGGGAGCTGAGAGCTCGGCAGCTCCACACCCAGTACACTCCCCACCCACCCACCTGTCCTCCACACCCCACCCCCCAACTGTGTCAAAGAGCAAGTCAGAAGAATTAACAGGATTATTACTTCTGACCATCTGCTCAACTGCTTTTTTTTCCAGAGCACTTACCACCTTCTAACATATCACATTATTCATTTAATAATTTCCATATTATTCACAGTCTGTTTCCCTCTGCTAGATCACAAGCTCCATCAAGCTAGGGATCTTTGTTTTGTTCACTAATGGATCCCAAGACTTGGAACATATATGCCCGGCACACAATAGGTGTTCAATAAATGTGTTGAATAAAGGGCTCTAGAAAATTGTGAGAGTTCTAGAATGTTCTTAAGGTTCTACAGTGTTCTTAAGGATTCCAGAACAAAGTACAAGCCAAGCAGGGGGTTGCCGGGACTCCGTCCTGCATCACTTTGGGGCAAACATCCCCACTGAAAGGTGCCAAAGCCGACCCCACGGGCTTACATGGGCGGGTAGGAGGTGGTGTTCTTCACAGAGCTCCACGGCTCTGCAGGCTGCGGCGGAGCAAACCTCAGGGATCCGAGGGGAGGCTTGGCAAAGGGGACTCCCAGGAACTCGGCCACAGGCTGTGCGATTCCTTCCAGGTGGACGTACTTCCCCAGGACCTTGCCATGCACGGTGTCCACCAGAGGAGGCGAGGACGGATGACCTGCTGGACATCAAGAGCAAATGAGGACACATCAGAGGTGCAAGGCTTGACCTGGATTCCAGGTGGGTTTTGCCACTTTCTAGGCATGTCACCTTGAATAAGTCACCTAAGTCCTCCAGGCCTCGGTTTCTCCTTATGTGAAAAAAGGGTGAGGGTCACTGTCCTTCCTAACTCACAGAGGGGTTTTAAGGAGCAAATTGGAACAGGAGGTGGAAAAACACCCGGTCAGAAATAAATGCAAGGAGGAGAGCTGCTGGGAAAACAAGTCACTTGGTCTCCCTCTGAGCAGCCTCTGGAACATTCATCTATTACAACCTGCATGGAGCCACATGCAGGGTGACAGGGTGAACAGGAGGTGGCCCCTATTCCCAGGACCACAGAACCTCGCAGGGAGAATGAGCCACATACACACTAGAGCCCAAATCTGGGAAGACAGTGGTGGTGTCCTGGGAGAGGCACCTGGGAGGTGCTTCAGGAGGCAGAAGAGGGGTGAGGCCATCTGGCTGGTGGCGCATGGAGGGGCTGGGACCTGCAGCAGGAGGACTGAACGAGGGGGGATGAAAGCAGGGAGTGGTGTGAAGCAGACATGAGAGAATGTGCTGAGGCTTGGAGACAGCAAAATGCAGAGCCTGCCCGGGCAGGGCGAGCGGCCCGTGGGCACCAAGTGGAGGCTACGGGGAGTGGAAATGACCCTGGGGCAAGAGACTGTGGGTCAGGGAGGGACTACAGTGCCAGGCTAAGCACTGGGGTTCTATTCCATAGACAAACGAGCAGCAGGAGGTGTTCTGGAGGAGGGCACGTAAGCGTGGGGAGGACTCTGCCGTGGCTCAGAGCAGGACATCCAGAGGAGAGAGACTGGGGGACACAGTCCCAGCTGCTCCACTCTGCAGAGCAGACAATTCTTCCCCCCTGAGCTGACGTCCACGTCCCTGCAGCTTCCCCGTCAGCCCTGGTTACACCTTCCATGAGACCGAGCTGACCTAATGTGATCTCCTGGGGCAGGTGGCCTTTCAGACGCTTCATCACGCCACCCCCTCCAAGTCCTGTCTGGCCTCAGTGACCTCGATTTCTCTGAGCAGCCTTCCCAGGAAATTGTTTCTAGCCTCTTGTCCTCCCCACTGAGCTGCTTTGGTTAGAGACAAACATTCAACACTTTCCTCAACGTGTGTGGCCAGAACAGAAAAGAATAATCCAGATTTGGTCTCACAGGAGAATATCCAATGACATTAGAAACTCCTTACGCAAAACCTGGTTAAAAACAGTATCCACGTCTCATGTTATAATGGCCAATCCTATTCTG
>NW_012134470.1:35212-37892 GCF_000956105.1 Propithecus coquereli
GTAACAAACTGCCTTTTCAATGGCAATTGGCTCCTCATACACTGCCCTGACCACACCTCGAATGTTCTACCAGTGCACCCGTAACAACACCCCTTCCTTTATCCATCCCTTTCCCACACTTCTCTGTACCAGGCACTGTCCCAAGTGCTTTAGAAACATCCCATGTCATCCCCGCAGCAGCCCAATGAGGTAGGCACTGTCGGCATCCCTACATTAGAGACGGGGTAACCGAAGCACAGAATGGTTAAGTCCCTTGCCTAGGGACACACAGCTAGGAAGTGCTGAGCTGGGATTCCAACCCAGCACTCAGGCTCCAGGGTCCTTGCTCTTAGTATGCTGCTATGTCACTCTCATATCTGGCCATATCTGGACTAATATCAAAGAAGAGATTAAGCTCAGCTCCCACATTCCTCATGTGTGAGGCGTTAGGGGAGCCGTCGCCCTCCTGCCTGAGGCACATGCCGTGCAGCTGGGGTCTCAGGGTGTTTCTCCTCCCCACGCAGGCTGGGGCCAACGGGGCTCTGCTGCTCCAAGGCCAAGGCCAAATCTGGATCGCGCCCCTCTGCAGAACCAGACCTGTAGTGCCTTTTCTCTATACCCGTCCCCACCCACCTCGGCCCGGGACAAGGATTTCCAAAGACACCCTCGATATCCGTATTTCAGAAGAACTCACCCCAAGCTCTGGAAGCAGCGAGAGTGGCCAGGAACAGAGCACAGAGCCACATTGTGGAAGGGCAGCAGCTCCCAGGGCCTGGGAGATCTTGATGCCCCTCAGAGATGCTGCGCCTTCCTGCCCCAGAGCCTGAGCCCCCGCAGCCCAGTGATCTATTCAGGGATAACAGGAAAGCTCTTTGCACTTCCACACGTCCCCTCTGGCATTTATTGGAACCTCCAAGCCACGCCCACTCAGTTTAGCCCCTTTTATGTAAACGGTCCAGACTGAACTCTGAGATTACACTTAGCCACTAACTTGCCAAACAACTTGTTACATAAGGGTTTCTCCTTTGTGGGACTCTAACCTTAGTGGGCTGGGAGCTTCCCAAAGGAGGAACAAGTAGGCAGATGCCTTCAGGCAAGGCGGAGCTTCAGTGTCGGGTCCCCAGAACAGGCTCAGAAATATTCACAGCAACTCACAGCCCCACAACTGCTCAGCTGGGCAACTTAGGACACATCTCTTAGCTTCCCTGGCCTTGTATTTCACAGAGTTCTAGCCTCTCAAGTTTGGAAGCGATTTTAAATTCCATCTAGTCTCCTTTCTGATGCCTAAAGTTACTTTACAATTTTCCTGCCAATTGACCCAGCCTCTTGTATCAGAGAACTCATTACCTCTCAAAGCAGGGACTTTTGGACAGAAGGAAAAATAAACTCCATCTCTCCACAGTCCCTGGCTGGCTATAACCACCCATCCATGCATCCATTCAGTCTTTGAACATTTACCACAACGCCCGACACGTGGCTGGGTGTCATGGATACACAGGTAAACTCAAGACATGGGTAACCTTACCAAGGAGCTCACCATTAGTTGATAAGACAGATGTGTGTGTGGTGGGGGGGTTGCGATGCCTGGGAAAGCACCAAACTGGGGGATACAAAGTGCTCTGGGTACACCTGGGAAAGTGTCATCTACAAACTGCTGGGGACACAAGGGAGACGCTCAAAGCCTCTTTCATGGGATCATCAAATGTCCAACAATACGGAATTCGTTTAACATACTCTGGTACAGCCAGCTAAGGACGTACTATGTACTCACTCAAAGTAGTCATGCGCATGTCTATTTATTGACAAGGAGAGACAGTCACAGTGTAGTGCGAAAGGGGCAAGAACAGGTGATAAAACTGTTGTGCCTGCTTTGGGAAACGGTTTGACAGTTCCTCGAAAAGTTAAGCACAGAGGTAGGACGTGACCCAGCAATGCTACTCCTAGATAATTTCTCAAGAAAATTGAAAATGTGTTCATACAAAACTGGTAGTCAAATAATAGTATTATTCATAATAGCTAAGAAGTGGAAACACCCAAATCTGATGATGAATGGATAAATAAAATGAGGTCTATCCACAGAGTGAAATATTATTCGGCCATGAAAAGAACATGCTATAATGTGGATAAAACTTATAAATATGCTAAGTGAAAGAAGCCAGGCACAAAAGATACATATTGCGTGACTATTTTTTACATGAAATTTCCAGAACAGACAAGTCCATGGAGACAGAACACGGATTAGCGGTTGCCAGGGGCCGGGGAAGAGGGAAATGAGGGGGTGCCGAGTGACTGCTAATGGGCATCTGGTTTCTTTCTGGGGCGGCAAAAATGTTCTGGGATTAGATAGTGGGGATGTTTGAAAACTTTATGATTATGCAAAAGAAAAATCTCACTGAATTATACATTTTAAAAAGGTGAATTTTATGGTATGTGAATTATATGTCTCTGAAATAAATATATTTTTAAAAATCTAGTTATGTATAATGTGATCCCATTTTAGTAGTACTATGAATCTTTATTTGCATAGGGAAAACTATGGAAGGTTATACATCTAATTAGTATTACAACCATTTCCTGGCTGTAATATTGTATTGTTACTTATTTGTATTTTCCACCTTTACTCATTCATACATTCTCTTCAAAATGTTTACTGAGTGCTTACTGCATGGCAAACACTGAGAGTTTTGTGTGCAGGATCTCC
>NW_012134470.1:37942-38289 GCF_000956105.1 Propithecus coquereli
GCAGTTTCACTTGATGTTTCATGTAGTGTGTACATAGTGGGCACTTGCTAAGTGCCAGACATGCATTCCAGTTCCTTCAAATTAACCCTAGAAAAATCTTGCTAGGTAGGCATCAGCATGCCCATTTTACAGATGAGGAAAACAAGGAAGTGGAAGCAGCCTGCAAGGACTTGCTAAAGATGGAAATGGATGGCGTTGCCAGGGGTAACCAGAGGTAAATGAACACTCCAGTCCACACTTGGTTCCTTTCTTACTCCGCCCTTACACGCAGTTCCAGGCCTCTCTCCCACAGTGTCTCCCTGCCACGAAGAAGACAGAACCCAGACAGGGCCTGGGCTGTCAGGGCT
>NW_012134470.1:38339-39635 GCF_000956105.1 Propithecus coquereli
GGTGTGATGGTTGAGGCTTGTGTAGACCAAGCCTTGCACCAGGTCTCAATTTGCAAAAGCGTATAATTTCCCGGTGTCACTTTAGCTGTCAGCAGAACATCTCTTGTTTAAGTGGCAGTCGACTGGGGCGATTGCCTTTCACTGCAGTGTCCCATGTGGAAGTGAATGATGTGGAGAGTAAAACCCTGGGGACTGGCCTTGACTCCTAAGCCATTGCGCAGGACCTTGGAGAGTGGCACATCTGGGGCTCCCACTCCACCCCCCAAACCTCTCCACCTCCATCAATGTACTAAACAGATACATGGAGAGCACATACTAGAGCAGGCACGGGGCAGAGCAAGCCCACGTCCACCTGGGCCCTCACTCAGCTTTGCCTGGTCATCACGGTGTTAATCAGGTGTAGACTTCGTGGTGGAGAAACTGCACTGGGAGACCAGCAGTCTGGGAATCCACTGGGAGACATTTGGGGATCACTTCTGGAAAGAGAGGAAAACTATGGAAGGTTATACATCTAATTAGTATTACAACCATTTCCTGGCTGTAATATTGTATTGTTACTTATTTGTATTTTCCACCTTTACTCATTCATACATTCTCTTCAAAATGTTTATTGAGTGCTTACTGCGTGGCAAACACTGAGAGTTTTGTGTGCAGGATCTCCGTTCTCAAAACACCCCTGTGAAATTGACACCAGGATCTCCTGAAGCTCAGTGTGGTCAAGGACCTGGCGTGAGGTCGCACATCCAGGAGGACGCAGCCTGCGTGGCTGCACAGCCCACACTCTCAAGCTCTCTGCTTTGGTGTCAGTTTTTGACAAACAATCTTTGTTGTTGCCCCAAGCACAGGCTTGATGTCCTGGGGGGATTGCGTGCACCCTCTCCCTTCTGGCTTCTCCTCCCTCCCTCTGTCTACCCCTGCACAGAGACCCTGCCTTCCTGCTGATCCCTCTGGGTCCTCCAGGCTGCCAGGAAGGGTGGGGAGCTGCCTTCAGCCGGGAGCTACTCAGAGGGCCAGAGGGTGACAGATGGTTCCAAGTCAGAGCACTAGGGTTCTTGGGAGATAAACACCTCAGTGTATTCTATTCCCACAGTTTCCTCTCGAGACTGAGCTCCAGGGACCTGACTTCATAAAGGATTCTTGACTGGCTGTTTGCCCTTCCCAACCTCACCTTCCCTCTCCCGCCACTGTTTCCTGCACTTATGCTTCAATCCCTGTCTCAGGTTTGCTTCTGGGGAAAGACTGAGGGTCCTTTGCTCCTTAGCCAAACGACCCATGTGGTCTGTTATGGGTTGAACT
>NW_012134470.1:39685-40473 GCF_000956105.1 Propithecus coquereli
CTCCAGGCACCCACAGTGGGAACTGACTTCACAAAGGATTCTTGACTGGCTGTTTGCCCTTCCCGACCTCACCTTCCCTCTCCCGCCACTGTTTCTGCACTTGGGCTTCAATCCCTGTCTCAGGTTTGCTTCTGGGGAAAGACTGAGGGTCCTTTGCTCCTTAGTCAAATGACCCATGTGGTCTGTTATGGGTTGAACTGGGTCCAGCCAAAATTCATATGGGGAAGCTCTAAACCTCGGTAGCTCAGAATGTGACTACATTTGGAGACAGGGACTTTACAGAGGTGATCACATTAAAATAAGATCCCTAGGGTGGACCCTAATCCAGTCTGGCTGGTGTCCTAACATGAAGAGGAAATTTGTACCCAGAGAGAGGCCAGGGGCACGTGTGCACAGCGGGGTGACCATGTGAACACTCAGCAAGAGGGTGGCCTCCTGCAAGCCAGGGAGGAAGGGCTCAGAGGAGGCCCAACCCTGTCAGCACCTTGAACTTGGACTTCCAGCCTCTGGCACTGTGAGAAAACTAATTTCTGTTGTTTAAGTCACCCAGTCTGTGATATTTCGCTCTGGCAGCCTGAGCCAACTAATCCGCAATCCCAACCCAGTCCCTCCCTTTATGTCCAGAGGAAACTAAGGCCCAGAGTTGGGAAGGGTTGCCTCAGCTCACACAGCAACTCGATGGCAAACTCAGGACCAGAAATGGAGGCTTCTGACTTCTGCCACACTGTGGACAAAATGGACAGCAGCCATTTCTCTTGCTTCGACACACTGGGGAGGTGTTCTAACTG
>NW_012134470.1:40523-42378 GCF_000956105.1 Propithecus coquereli
GCACTCTGCTTTTGTGTCCAAAAATTTTGAGAAATCAATTTTGTTGTTGCCCAAAGCACATGCTTGATGGCCTGGAGGGGATCTTATGCATATTCTATCTTCTGGCTTCTCCTCCACCTCCCCCCTGCACAGAGACCCTGCCTTCCTGCTGATCCCTCTGGATCCTCCAGGCTGCCAGGAAGAATGAGCAATGGCTGTGGTGTGGAGCTACTCAGACGGTGACAGATGGTTGGAAACAAGGGAGGAAGAATTCAGAGGAACCCAACCCTGCTATCACCTTGAACTTGGACTTCCAGCCTCTAGAACTGTGAGAAAACTAATTTCTGTTGTTTAAGTCACCCAGTCTGTGATATTTTGCTAAGGCAGCCTGAGCCAACTAATCCACAGTCCCAACCCAGTTTCTTTCTTCATGTCCTGAGGAAACTAAGGCCCAGAGTTGGGAAGGGTTGCCTCAGCTCACACAGCAACTCGATGGCAAAGTCAGGACCAGAAATGGAGGCTTTGACTTCTCCACATTGTGGACAAAATGGATGGCAGCCATTTCTCTTGCTTCGACACACTGGGGAGGTGTTCTAACTGTCAACCTTATCACAGGGCAAAACACCTTGATCTCGTCCACAGTGGCATTGCCAGTTCACTGTCCCAGGGTGAGGATGGAAGGCGGAGTGGTTAGAAAAGGCCAGAAGAGGAGGCAGGGCCTGGAGAGCTGTGTTCTGTTTCCCCATGTCATTTGGCAAGCTTGGGCAGACCAATGCTGGCATCAGGAAGGACTGGGCAACCAGTGGCCATAAAAGCACGTGACAATCCCAGAGATGTCCATGGGTTCTTGCCCAAGGCTGGAGGTTGTAACCAAAACGAAGTGTCTAGAGACCCAAATTCAAAAAGAGACACTCGTCAGCACTCATTCTAGCCATGTGGCAGCCTGGTGACAGGCTGGAGCCCTGTGGTGGGTGTAGGGACTTGGTGACAGCATTAGAATCAGTCCCAGAGGTGATTCACTCTACAAAGCCTGACCCGTGCAAGGGTTCCTTCCTTCTTTACTTTTATGGGGGGAAAAAAACAAAGATAATAAAAGCACCCTAATGAAAATTACCCCAGCTCTATCTGGGGACAGTCTGGGTGGTCCTCCTCATTAGACACCAAGTTTCCAGTCATGTGGCACAATGCACACACCCACACTGTTAATCATCCTGCTTTGTGCCCTAGCCAGCTGGCCATCATAACCTAGGAAGCAGTCCTGTCTCTAGGCCTATGAAGACTTTAAGGTGCTGTGTTAGCAAAATATAGAAGATAAGGAGGAATTATTCTCCCAATCCACTGTTCAATCGCATACCCGCCTGTGACACCAGCCAATTCTGCATAGAGGTGGCCACTCCTAGTCCTTCCCTGCACTTGGGTGTAGCCTCTGCATCCCATTCCTGCTCACAATGACTCTGCAGATGTGACCACTGGTGTCTATTAAGCCCCAGGCCAGATCTCATTTTTCAAAAGTGTATAATTTCCCAGTGTCACTTTAGCTGTCAGCAGTACATCTCTTGTTTAAGTGGCAGTCGACTGGGGCCATTGCCTTTCACTGCAGTGTCCCATGTGGAAGTGAATGACGTGGAGAGTAAAACCCTGGGGACTGGCCTTGACTCCTAAGCCGCTGGGTAGGACCTGGGAGAGTGGCACATCTGGGGCTCCCACTCCACCCTCCAAACCTCTCCACCTTCACCAATGTACTAAGCAGATACACGGAGAGCACATACTAGAGCAGGCACGGGGCAGAGCAAGCCCACGTCCACCTGGGCCCTCACTCAGCTTAGCCTGATCAGCACGGCGTTAATCAGGTGTAGACTTCGTGGTGGAGAAGCTG
>NW_012134471.1:0-460 GCF_000956105.1 Propithecus coquereli
TGCCCATCCTTCCATAGACATAGAAGGGTAAAAGTGACAGTGGGGAATATGTAACAAAGGGAATGACCTGAAAAAAAGGCAAAATGTATTACAAGGTGTCTCTTTAAAACACATCCTCATGAAACATGGGGATCTTCATGAAGCATGCTCATGAAACTAGGAGAATCCTCATGAAGCTAGGAGTCTATAGATAACACAAGATTTAAGCATTAATTTTTAACCTCAGAAGTATATAAGTATAAACTCAATGGTCTATAAAACTTTACGTAAGATCTACTTTGTTTATGTTCACCATATTTTCAAAGCAACATTTAATTTTAAATATAAAGACACAAACTATAGAAAGGTGAGGCAACCTTCACTTTTTAAAGCATATGGATCTTAATAGTAAACAATCAAGTGTATATATATTTTCCAGGTATCCACTGAATTACAAAAAATGACAAAAAATAAATATATT
>NW_012134471.1:10497-10765 GCF_000956105.1 Propithecus coquereli
AGAGTAAGAAACTCTGATTATTAAAGCAAAAACATTTTTTTAAATTAATGAACAGAATGTTCATGAAGTTTTATCCATATTGTATATAATTTCTGGTTAGCAGTATAGGTAGACTGTCCCAGTCACAATTTGAAAGAAAAAAAAAAAAATTCCCTGAGCTCAGATGAAAGATGTTTTGCACGGAGATGATTATTGAAGTTTTGACATTGGAAGAAACTCTGAAATTAGACAATATATACAGTAAAATACAAATGTTAATATAATTATC
>NW_012134471.1:12646-13826 GCF_000956105.1 Propithecus coquereli
CATTAGTTGTGAGTTTACCCCCACCCCCCACCTGACTGGCACCTAATGAATATTACTACCATGGGAGCACCTTAGTGTTGATCAATTAGTACCAATTTGATGGTGAGTACCAATTTGTGGTGCTTATTTTTCCATTCTTGTGATACCTCACTTTGAAGGATGGGCTCAAGCTGTATCCAGGCTAATATAAGAGGTGCTAGATCACTATTGTTTTTTGTAGTTGAGTAGTATTTGATGGTATACATAATCGATATTGTTAAAATGTCCATACTTCCTAAAGTAATCTCAAGAATTAATGCATTCCCTATCAAAGTATCATCATCATTCTTTACAGATCTAGAAAAAAATTCTACACTTCGTATAGAACCAAGGAAGACCTCGTATAGCCCAAGCAATCTTAATCAAAAAGAACAAATTGGGAGGCATCAGTCTACCAGGCTTGAAGCTTTCTTACAAGGCTATAGTAACCCAAACTTTCTGATACTGTCACAAGAACAGAGATACAGACCTTTAGAGCAGGACTGAAAATCCAGATATAAAACTATCCTCAGATTGTCAGCTAATGTTTGACAAAGTAGACAAAAATATACATTGGGGAAAAGAATCTCTATTCAATAAATGGTTCTGGGAAAACTGGATAACTACATGCAGAAGACTGAAACCGTATCACCACCTCTCACCTCTCACAAAAATCAACTCAAAATGGATAACAGACTTAAACCTAAGGCATGAAACCTTAAGAATTCTAAAAGAAAATGTCCAGAAAACTCTTACGGACATTGACTTAGGCAAAGAATTTATGAAAAAGACTCCCAAAGCAATCACACCAGCAACAAAAATAAATCAATGGGACCTGATCAAATTGAATCCTAAACTTTAACTTTTGATTTCCCAGCTCCATGTGCCCCTGAATGCTCTGTTTATCTTCTCAGCCATTCAGAGCATCCTATGAACTCCCCAGTGAGAATGGTAACATTAGAAATCGAACTTACCTTTCATTTTTCTTCTTGTGGGAGATCCTGCTTCCTGAAGTCATCCTTCCCTGGGAATCTCTCTGATGAGTTCAAAGAAATATTTTGTCTGTTTTATGCAGATTTTCTGGTTGTTCATGCCTGTAGGGGTGGTCTGCCAAGAACAAGTATTTTATAGCAGAAAGAAAAATGTGTATATGTATTAATAT
>NW_012134472.1:0-355 GCF_000956105.1 Propithecus coquereli
GAAGAAAACTAGACCAGAACTCTGCAGATACCAACAGGCAAGGTCTGGGCAGAAGACAAGAGGCTCAGGAAGAAGACTAGGAAGAAGAAAGAGGACAGAGTGGTGTCACGAAATCCATGGTAAAAGGGCACTTCGAGAAGGAGAACGAAGTTGGAAGTATCCCGGCTGCCAAGCGGTCAAGCCAGACAAGGACTGAGAAACGTCTGCTGGCTTGAGTACGAGAGTACAAGAAGGTTCTTAGTGATCTTGTGAAGATTGGGGGGGGGAGGAGGGAGGGCGGCGGGCAGGAGCCAGATTCCAGTAGACTGAGATTTGGAGCGGGGAGAGGCAGTAGATATATCCAGAGCGGGAAGTT
>NW_012134472.1:6087-6589 GCF_000956105.1 Propithecus coquereli
CACTATTTCACATTCCCACCGCAATGTATGCGAATTCCAATTTCTCCACGTCCTGCCTATGCTCGTTATTCTCCCCACCCCCTTAAAAAATTATAGTCGATCCGATGGGCATGAAGTAGAATCTCATTCTGAATTCGATCTGCGTTTCTCTGATGACTGATGATTCAAACATCTTTTCATGTGCTTGTTGGCCGTTGGTATATCATACTTGGAGAAATGTCTATTCAAATATTTGCCCATTTTTAAATTGAGTTAATTGTTAATTTTTTAGTATTTTCTGCACAATCATGTCATATGTGAATGAAGATGATTTTGTTTTTTCTGTTCTAGTATTTGTATATTTTATGGCTGCTTCTTGTGTTACTTGGTTAGAACTTCCATTATGACCTTGAGCAGGAGTGGTAGGAGAGAACATTCTTGTCTTCTTCCTGAACTTAGAGGAAAGTTCATACTCCCATCGCTGAGTATCACGCTAGTGGTAGGGTTTCTGCAGGTGTTCTTT
>NW_012134472.1:6639-7034 GCF_000956105.1 Propithecus coquereli
ATGTGAATAAAGATGATTTTGTTTTTTCTGTTCCAGTATTTGTTCATTTTATGGCTGCTTCTTGTGTTACTTCGTTAGAACTTCCGTTATGACCTTGAGCAGGAGTGATAGGAGAGAACATTCTTGTCTTCTTCCTGAACTTAGAGGAAAGACGTCTAGTTTCCCATCGGTGAGTATCACGCTAGTGGTAGGGTTTCTACAGGTGTTCTTTATGAAGTTGAGGAGGGTCCCTCTTCCCTAGTTTGCTGAGAGTTTTTACTGTGAATGGGTGTCGGATTTTGTAAAATTTTTTTTCTGCAGGCATTGATTTGATTGTGTGATTTTTTTTTTCTTTAGAGTTTTCTTTTTCACACCCATCTGTAAAGGATTCCATTAACTGATCTTTGAATGTTGAA
>NW_012134473.1:0-486 GCF_000956105.1 Propithecus coquereli
TTATCGGCTAATATAACAGGTAAACCATAATTACCAGGATAAAAAAATTAAATGACATTTTCTTGGAGAAAGGTGTCATGAATTTTATAAGAATTAATATTAATGAATGAAATGATAACGTCACTACCCTTAAGGACAAATCATTAACAGGCAATTCAGATAAGGTCTTGTTTCTAGATAGGAAAGTAAAGCAGGCATTGAGCATATCAATACTTATTGGTTCACTCTAATACTGGGAAAAGAGGGAAAAAAGCAGTCTCAGAGAACCAGAGAACAATAGTGAGGGCATTTTAAAGATAGGGAAGGACTGGTATGGGAAGAACAGAGTAAAAAGATTTTGGAGTGGAAAAATTGCCAGAAAAAAACACTTTATGGTTTTGTAGTTAAGTTACAGAAAAGAAAACCACAAGGTAATTGACATCAAGTTTCAAGTTATGTGATTATATGGATGATTGTGCCCTGCTGTTCATCATTTTCACAAGTTTC
>NW_012134473.1:2106-2399 GCF_000956105.1 Propithecus coquereli
TCAGGCACTATTCTAAATGCTTTACATATGTTAACTCATTTTTTTCTCACCACAAAGTTCTGGGGTTAGTCAGACCCTAATATTGTCATTACTTTTCAAATGTGAAAACTGAAAGGTCAGTTTTAAATCTTAGTTTGGCCTCTGAAACCAAGGCCTTAACCATTTCACACTGTATTCTCTTTCCTCAAATATTACATACTCACATCTACGTAAGTTAGATGTTCTAACTCCAACATGTAGGGTGTTTTTCTTAATGATTTCTTCTGTAAGAATGCCTTTGTCATTCAATAAAC
>NW_012134473.1:5049-6252 GCF_000956105.1 Propithecus coquereli
TGAAATATCTACAAATGAAACCAGCACCTCTGTTGATGCCACAGCCTATTAAAGATGCAAATTAAAAATATCAGAAAGCATGGAGATTTGCTTAGCCTTTTACCAACTGTAAATCTTTAATCTGATTTTAATATGAACATCGTTGATTTGCTTTAAGTTTAATAACACACTGAACTTGAGAGCTGTTAACAGTACCTTTAGTGGTCAAGTACTACATTTCAGAATTGATAGAAAAAAGTTAATTTGAAATCCAGTCAGGAAATCATATTATATTGTGCAACATATATCTGCTTTAGTGAAGACCTGACAAACTGCAAATGCCTCAGAGGAAAAATTCCACTGAATTAAAAGCAAGATTAATGTACTTGGAAATGAATTTGCATTCAACTGTAAAACAATATCATTATGCCAATTTTTTTGGTGTAACCGTCATTTCTAAGCTTCCTATTCCTAAATTAGAAGGTTATATAATGCAAAATGAAATTGAGGATGCTTAGTTAAAACTAAAACTCAGCAGAAAGTTTTACTTATAAACACTAGTTCTCACTCAGTATTTTATTGTTGGGTTACTTTCGAAGTTCTGTTTTGCTTTGTTTTCATTTTATAACATGTTTAAATTAGCCATGGTCCATTAAAAATTAAACATATACTATGTAGAAAAACAACTACTGCTATAACCTTTAGAATATGATTTAATTTTGCAATTTCAGAAGTAGCATTAATAAAAAATACAATATCCAAATGACAAGAAAATCAGGCAATCCTTCATTTATTTCATCTTCTCTTTATTGGACAAAACATATCATAATTGCTTGAAATCATCTGCAGTATCTCAGAAAGACTAGTTTAAGAACACTTTATCACATGCCAAACCACAGTCTATTTTTGACAGTGTAAATTAGTCACTACTAAAAATAAGGTATGATGATTAATTACCTTAGAGAATATCTGCCAGAATTATCAGTTTTTCAAACCAGATTTCTTACTGAATTACACCTTGAAATAATTTAGGAACATGCTTCATCACTTCATCTAGTCCAATACAGAATCCTTATGATTTTAAAATAAATAGAACATCTCTGAGGTAAGTGTTGACTTGTGCTAACAAAATAAGTAGGTAAGTGAACAATCGTGTCCATGGACATATGCAGATATCAAATATTAATTTTATCTAAGTCTGAAAATATCTCAAAGATGGCTGTT
>NW_012134474.1:0-499 GCF_000956105.1 Propithecus coquereli
TTTTTTTTTTTTTTTTGCTATGCTTTTAAATGTTGATAAGACTCTCCCTCATATAGAGCCAATTTATTTATCTTTTCAAAAGTTTTACTTTTATCTCTCTTAAATGACATAAATAATAAGCGTGTCTCCCATTTCTTTAGGATTTATTACATATCAGGTAATTTACATTACTTTTTCTCACTTAATTTTCCAACAAGCCTATGATGTAGGTACTGAAAATAAGAGAAGTAAGCAACTTTTCCCAAAGTGAGCACCTTGCAAACAACAAAGCTGGTTTTAAACTCAGGCTTGGCTCAACCCACATAGCAGGTCCTTACTAGAAATTTCCCATAAGCATGGATGCATTTATTTTCACATACAATTTTTGCAGAGTTTTGGAAAAATAATATCCTGTAAACAGAAGTTACTGTGATTTTTCTTTTGACAAATGTTACTCCATTGTGTCTGCACCCTTGGTTAGCTACTACATAAAATAAACATTCTGTACTAGCTACATTTA
>NW_012134474.1:12354-12679 GCF_000956105.1 Propithecus coquereli
GAAGTTTATTTTGAGTTCTAATAGTTTATATGAAAAATCTGTTGATTTTCCTACATAAATAATTACACCATTTGCAAATAGTTATAGTTTTGTGCTAGTTATTTTTCAATCTTTGTATCTCTCATTTCCTGGGAATAATGGGCACCTTTGTCTTTTTTCCAGATCTGTAAGGGAGTGTATACAAAGATTTTTCTTTCAGTAGGATATGTACTGTCGATTTGGCATGTAATCTTTATAAAGTTCTAAAAGTGCCTCAAGACTCCAAATATTTAAGAGATTTTTGGCTTAGTTGTTTGTTTGGTTTTGTTTATACTCATAAATATAC
>NW_012134474.1:14594-14895 GCF_000956105.1 Propithecus coquereli
TATTGAGTTTCTTTAAAACAATTTTGCGGATCCTACTGGTATTTTTATTGGGAATTACATTTAATTTCTGAATGAGTCTATAGATAATACACACCTTTACAATGTTAAGGTATCTAATCCATGAACAAGGTATCAACTGCTATTTATTTAACTCTATGTTTATCACTTAAAAGAGAGTTTAAAAATTCTCTCTGTGAAAATTTTGTAATTTTTAATCAAGATAATTTCTAGATACTTTGTATCATTTATAGTTTTTATGCATGGCCTTTAATTTCTATTATTTCTTCAAGTTGGCTATTGC
>NW_012134475.1:0-306 GCF_000956105.1 Propithecus coquereli
AAGAAACATAAAAACATGACAGAACACTTTATAGACCACATTACACAATAAAATAGGCAGCACATATTTTTTCAAGCATAAAAATTCAGGTATACTAATGACAGCTGCACAGTTATAACAGGTATGAGCAAACTAATTGTATTTATAAAGAAATAGGTCAAAATGCAAAATGTATAAATGCATATCACTATAATAGGTTATTGTGTACACCCAGCTTTATAACTGCAGTCATCTGAAATATCATGAAAGACAACCTAAGCCTTTTGACAAGATCTTTCAAAAACCACTGTGGGTCACCAACACATA
>NW_012134475.1:2491-5094 GCF_000956105.1 Propithecus coquereli
ATATATAAATAAGTGAATGAATTCTAGAATTTTTTGATCCAACAGGGGCATTAATTGTATATAGTTGATAAAAAATAGTGAGGATAGTTTTGAAAGTGCCACCCATTAGCCAAAGTGAAGCATGTACTAGTATTTCTATGTTAGATTTAGTAGTAAATATAAGAAGTCTATCTTCTCTGACAGAATAGTTCACCATGTTATGTGTTTTATAACACTCAAAGGACCTCAGTATCCGCCAGTGTCTGGTTCAGATAGTTACTGAGCTCGAATTCTTTTTATTCTCTGAAGAAGTGCATTTTTGGAAGGTAAGCATGGCACTATGTGTGAAGAGGCAGAAGTCATACATGATCTAATAATTTGGCAGGGGAGATTTCTTGTATTTTTCACCTGGATTTTCTCTTCTATGCTCTTCCAAACACTCGCTGTACTTGAATTTGGAGAGTGGATGTGGTCTACAAATGTTGCGTGTATGTGCTGCCCATTTGAAAGTCTGGTTATTGCTTGGCTGTTGCAATTAAGCAATTTTCTGCTTTCACAACACCAATAATAATTGGCTTTTAAACTTTATCTTTTGCCACTAAGCATCCTTGCACAGTTGACTTATCACAGCCTTTCTGTGAGGGAACAATTTCACACATATCTCCTCTTGTGTAGAAAGGAATACAGTATGAAGGAATGATATTTGACTTCCCCAACACAAAATCTATATTAGTCAGGGTTCTCCAGAGAGATAGAATTGGTAGGATATGTATATAAACATACGAGGGCGATTTATTAGGGAATTGGCTCATATGATTATGGTGGCTGAGAAGTCCCACAACAGGCTATCTGCAAGCTGGAGACTTTGAGATGCTGGTAGCATGGCTCAGTCCAAGCCTGGATACCTCAGAATCAGGGAAGCTGATGGTGTAACTCTCAGTCTGAGGTCAGAAGCCTCAGGATCCACAGGGCCACTGGTGTAAGTCATGGAGTCCAAAGGCTGAAGATCCTAGAGTTCTGATGTCCAAAGCAAGCAGCAGAATCTCTCCCAACTCTCAGACAGAGACCAGTTTGCCTTCTGTATTTGTTCCCTCTGAGCCCCCCGCTGATTGACGGTGCCTGCCAACACTGAAGGCAGATCTTCATCTAATCCACTGAGAATCATACATCAATCCCCTGTAGTAACATCCTCACGGACACATCCAAAATAATGCTTTATCAGATTTCTAGGTATTCCTTAATCTGGTCAAATTTATACCTAAAATTATGTTCACAAGTCCACCCCTTGTCAATTTGGCACCCATATGCACCCCTTAAAACACACTTAATTTCCAAATAAAGACAATAACAAGATAATAGCTCCACCTAACACGATGCAACTATTCTGTGATTGCGATTTTCAGAATTTTAGATGTTAGGGATTTTGATTTTTCGGAATTTGAACATGTTGGGATTATGGCATTCGGGATTGTGCCTTTTGTGGTTATGATCCAAATCTGGACCTAACAGACATATACAGAACTTTTCACCCAATAGCAGAAGAATACATATTCTTCTCAGGTGCACATGGAACATTGTCCAAGACAGATCACATGTTAGGTTACAAAACAAATCTTAACAAATTCAAGAAAATCAAAAACGTATCAAGTACCTTTTCTGACCACAAATAAATAAAACTAGAAAGCATTAACACTAATAAAATGGGAAAATGCACAAATATATGGAAACTAAACAACAGACCCTTCAACAACCTTGGGCTCAAAGAAGAAATCAAACGGGAATTTACGAAGTATCTTGAGGCAATCAAAAAAGAAAACACAATTACCAAAACTTTGGGATGCATCAAAGGCAATACTAAGAGGAAAATTTATAGCTTTAAATGCCCACATTAAAAAAGAAGAAAGCTCACAAATAAGAAACCTAACTTTATACCTCAAGGAACTAGAAAAAGAATAACAAACTAAACCCAAAGTTAGCTGAAGGAAGGAAATAATAAAGATTAGAGCAGAAATAAAGCAAATATTCAATAGATGAAGTATAGAAAAAATCAACAAAACTAGGAATCAGTTTTTAGAAAATCAACAAATCCTTAGGTAAGCTAAGAAAAAAAAAGAGAAGACTCAAAATCAGAAACAAGAGAGGAGATATTACAATATATGGCTCAGAAATAAAAAGAATCATAAGAGACTATTATGAATATGCCAACAAATTGGATAGCTCAGAAGAAAGGGATAAATTCCTGGAAACATCCAACCTACTAAGACTGAATCATGAAGAAATAAAAAGCCTGAACAGACCAATAACAAATAAGATTGAAGTACAGGTTGAGTACCTCTAATCCAAAAATCCTAAATCCAAAATGATCCAAAATCTGAAACTTTTTAAGCAATGGCATGATGCTCAAAGGAAATAAATGCTCATTGAAACATTTCGAATTTCAAAATTTTGGATTTGGGAAACTTGTTTAAGTATAATTCACATATTCCAAAATCAAAAAAAATCAAAAAATTGAAAGACTTCTGGTCCCAGGTATTTCAGATAAGGGATATTAAAACTGTCAGCAATCAAAAACCTCCCAAAAAAGAAAAGCCCAATACCAGATATCTTCATGCTGCACTGTACAA
>NW_012134475.1:6463-7140 GCF_000956105.1 Propithecus coquereli
AAGAACAAAGTCGAAGGCATCATACCTCCTTATTTCAAATTATATTACAAAACTATCAAGATAGTATAGTAATCAAAACAGCATGGTATTGGCATAAAAACAGACACACGGACCAATGGAACAAAATAGCCCAGAAATACATGCAAGCATATATGGCTAATTTTTGACAAGGGCTCCAACAATATGCAATGGGGAAAGGAGAGTCTCTTCAATTACTGGTGCTAGGAAAACTGTATATACACATGCAAAAGAATGAAATTAGACCCTTATCATATACCATACACAAAAACAGATTAAAAACTTAAACTTAAGATCTGAAACCATAAAACTCCTCAAAGAAAACATAGGGGGAAAAAAGCTCCTTGACATTGGTAATGATTTTTTTGGGGGAGGATATTAAAAGCTCAGGCAACAAAAGCAAAAATAAACAAGTGAGACTATTAATACAACAAACTAAAACATTTCTGAACAGCCAAGGAAACATCAACAAAATGAAAAGATAGCCTAGGGAATAAAAGAAAATATTTGTAAACCATATATATGATAAAGGGTTAATATCCAAAATACATAAGGAACTCAGATAATTCAATAGCAAGAAAACAAATAACCTGATTTAAAAATGGGCAAATGACTTCAATAGGCATTTCTTAAAAGATGACATACAAATGGCCAACAGG
>NW_012134476.1:0-1385 GCF_000956105.1 Propithecus coquereli
ACTGCCTGTAGTTGGGGGAGGGGCGACACAGGCACTGGCTTGGCCACCGCTGCTGGTGTCTGACTGTGTCAAATGCACCTCAAGTCCAACGGCTCTGAGCCAGCACAGCTGCAGGAATTGCCCAAGGACAGCAGCCTTTGTGGCCTGACTGCCTCATGGATTTAGTCTAGTTCCCAGCCTGCTTTTTGTCAGCCGGTGGCGGGGCTAGCCAGAACTCAACTTTCAGGTCAGAGGGTTTCCCTCTGGCTGGGCTGGTCTAACTGCTTCTTCCGTGGGCACTGGCAGAATTCTGCCCTGTGCTGTGTTCCCCTGTGCCAGGATGTCCCTGAGTTTCAATGCAAAGTCCTGCAGTCACTTCACTCTCCCTCTGTGGAGCACATAAGTTTTCTCTTAACAAGATGTGTTGGCACGGCACTGCTGGGGGGAGGTGGTGGGGTGGCATAGGCAATGCAAAATCATCTTTTCTGCCCTCTTCTGTGCCGCTTTCCTGGAATAATTTTTTTTTTTTTTTATTGAGACAGAGTCTCACTGTGTTGCCCGGGCTAGAGTGCCATGGCGTCATCCTAGCTCACAGCAACCTCGAACTCCTAGGCTCAAGCAATCCTTCTGCCTCAGCCTCCCAAGTAGCTGGGACTACAGGCATGCGCCACCATGCCCGGCTAATTTTTTCTATATATTTTTAGTTGTCCGATTAATTTCTTTCTGTTTTTAGTAGAGACGGGGTCTTGCTCTTGCTCAGGCTGGTCTCAAACTCTTGAGCTCAAGGGTTCTTCCTGCCTCAGCCTCCCAAAGTGCGGGGATTATAGGCATGAGCCACTACACCTGGCCTAAGTCTGTAATCTATTGAAAACTAATTTTTGTGATGGTGTGAGACATGTTAAGATTTTTTGGCTGTGTGTTTGTTTTTGTTTTATTTTTTACATTTGGATAAGAGTTATTTCAGTGCTATCTTTATTTATTTATTTTTTTGGGGACAGAGTCTCACTTCCTTGCCCTGAGTAGAGTGCCATGGCGTTAGCCTAGCTCATAGCAATCTCAAACTCCTGGGCTCAAGCGATCCTTCTTCCTCAGCCTCCCGAGTACTTGGGACTACAGGGGCACGCCACAACAGCTGGCTAACTTTTCTATTTTTGGTAGAGGCAGGGTCTCGCTCTTGCTCAGGCTGGTCTCGAACTCCTGAGCTCAAGAGATCCTCCCGCCTTGGCCTCTCAGAGTGCTAGGATTACAGGCATGAGCCACCGCCTGGCCAAGCACCATCTTTTGAAAAAGACTTTTCTTTCCCCCATTGAAATGCTTCAGTTGGTTTAGTCAAAAGTCAAATTGAGGCCGGGCGCGGTGGCTCACGCCTGTAATCCTAGCTCTCTGGGAGGCCGAGGCAGGAGGAT
>NW_012134476.1:7766-9920 GCF_000956105.1 Propithecus coquereli
GCCTCCCAAAGCTCTGGGTTTACAAGTGTGAACCACTGAGCCCAGTCTAATTTCTTAAAGTGGAAACTTAGATAATTGATTTTAAACCTTTTCTCTTTTCTAATACAAGCATTCAAAGCTATAAATTTCCCTCTAAACTACTTTATCTGCATGCAGCACATTTTGATGCATTTTAAAATTGAGGTATAAATTACCTAGAATGAAATTCATCTTTTTAAAGCCAATCTCTTCTCTCTACCTCCAGTCCCCGGCAACTACTGATCTGTTTTTTCTTCCCCCTGTAGTTTTGGGTTATACAGAATGTCATATGAGTGCAATCCTATCGTATTTTACCTTTCATGTAGGGATTCTTTCACTTAGCATAATACCTCTGCGATTCATCCATACTATTGCATTTTTCAGTAGTAGTATTCCATTGTACAAATGTACCACAATTGGTTTATAAGTGTTTACCTATTTACATGTGGGTTGTTTGCTTTTTGGGGAAATTATGAATAAAGCTGCTACACGCATTAGCATATGTTTTCATTTCTCCTGGATAAATGCTGAGGTGTGGTATTCTGAGTTGTATGCTAAATCTATGTTTAATTTTATAAGAAACTGTCCAACTGTTTTCCAAAGTGGCCGTACCATTTTGTATTTCATCATTTCACTCCATATATGAGAGTTTCAGTTCCTCCACGTAATCATCAGCCCTTGAGATTGTCAATCTTTTAAATTTTAACCATTTTGGTAGGGTTGTAGCAGTATGTCAATGTGGTTTTTAACTTTTATTTCCCTAAAGACTAATGTCGTTGAGCATTTTTTCATGTGCTTATTTGTCAACTATCTATCTTCTTTGGTAATATTTCTGCTCAGATCTTCTATTCATTTTCAAAGCTGGGTTATTATTTTATTATTAAGTTGCAAAAATTCTTCATATACTTTGAGCTTATTTCTAGACTCTGTTTTATCCAACTAATCTCTATGTTTCTCCTTATACCACTGCCACATGCTCTTCATTACTGTAGCATTATAGAGGTCTTGATAGTGTGTCTTCCAACCTTGTTTTTCTTTTCAAAATTGTTTTTGACTTTTTTAGATCCTTTTCACTTCTAATATAAACTTTAGAATTGACTCATGAGTATCTACAAAAAATCTTCTGGAATTTTGATTGATACTGCATTGACTCTATAGATCAATTTGAGGAGAACTGATGTCTTAACAATATTGAGTCATCCACTCCATTGGTACAATGTGTCTCTCTGTTTAGTTCTTTAATTCCTTTTATTAATGTTTTGTAGTTTCAGTGTTTTAAATATATTTGGTTAAATTAATCCTTAAGTATTTCACATTTTTGTTGCTAATTGCTATTATAAATGGTATTTTAAACTCTAATCTAGTTGTTTGTTGCTAACATACAGAAATACAATTGATTTGTAGATATTGGCCTTGAATCCTGTCATTGACATCTCTATCATGTTGTCTGTGAGTAAAAGCAGTTTTACTTCTTTCCAATCTTTATACCTTTGTTTCCCTTTTTTTTTTTTTTTTTTTGAGGCAGAGTCTTGCTCTGTCACCCTGGCTAGAATGCAGTGGTGTCATCATAGCTCACTGAAACCTCAAACTTCTGGGCTCAGGTGACCCTCCTGCCTCAGCCTTCTGGGTCTATAGGTGGGACTATAGCTGGGACTATAGGTGCCCACCACCACACCAGGCTAATTTTTTCTATTTTCAGTAGAGACAGGGTGTTGCTCTTGCTCAAGCTGGTCTTGAACTCCTGGGCTCAAGCGGTCCTTCCACCCCCGCCTCCCACAGTGCTAGGATTATAGGCGTGAGTCATCGCACCAGCCTACCTTTGTTTCCTTTTATTGCCTTGTTGCACTGGCTAGGACCTAAAATACAATGTTGAATAGAATGGTGTACTGCTCTACACATATCAATTCAATAAATATGATTGATAGTGTTGTTAAAAGCTTCTATATTTTTTTTGATTTATTTTGTTCTGTTCTATTAATTTCACAGAGAGGGATATTAAAATCCCCAATTATTATTGTAGTTTGTCTATTTCTCTTTGGTTCTGTCAACTTTTGCTTCATGCGTTTTTTGAAACTGTTATTATAGGTACATACACATTTAGGATTGTATATCTTCTTAATGAACTGGTCCTTTTAT
>NW_012134476.1:10871-11188 GCF_000956105.1 Propithecus coquereli
TAAATATCTGATTTTAGGTCCTTATTAGCTTTTAAACTATCCATCTTTGTATTATTTTTTAGACTTTGCCTTAGGGATTTCCGTCCTCATCATTAGCTTATTACACTGTGTACTTAGGATTAACATTATATTTCACATAAAATATACAAAATTTACAACAGTAAAATTCCATTTACCTGCTCGCCCATCCTTTGTGCTACTTTGAACTGCAGTTTTACATTTATATACATAAATATCCCACAATATAATGTTATTATTTTAATGTAGTTTGTTAAAATATTTTAATGACTCCTCTGTAATTTACTTTAAAAGAGGTG
>NW_012134477.1:0-305 GCF_000956105.1 Propithecus coquereli
ACTCCTCAAACACTAGGAATAAAACATAACACTTTTACCCAATTACTTACTTGTAATTTGTAATAATAGCAAGCTATTAAAATATGCTTCCTTAATTTAAAGTACCATTTTTCATCTTTTTCTACTTTATAAACTGTCAATATAAAACACAATAATAAAAAGGAAAATACAGAAAATCAGAAAATATTCCAAAATCAAATTATTCTGGTTGCTATACTCTATATTGTATTGTCTTTTTAATGTAATATGTCTGAGCTACTATCACACAAAAAACCATTGTGAAAAAGCTGTCAGATTTAATTGGT
>NW_012134477.1:8475-8971 GCF_000956105.1 Propithecus coquereli
CAAATAGTGAAAACAATTTAAATAATAAAGTTGGAAGATTTATACTACATGCTATTACTTCTATAACACTACAGTAATAACATAAGGATAGATATAAGATATAAAGGTAGTCTAGAACTGTGAAGAGTCTGAGTTCTTACCCTGCTTACAAGCTTACCACAGTTTCAAAGATGCTGGCAGAGATGTGAGGTCTTATAAGAGAAACAGGGCCTTATCATTCATGGCACAGCAAGCAGCATGAGTTTCATGTTTGCAAAATTTTTCCACACACTCCAAGTTCCGTGGGGATGAGGCACGTGAGCCTAGACAAATGCTGATCATGTACTTTTTTGCATCACAATAAAGGAACCTCACACTTAGGAACCCTAGTTTTTCATACTGGATTGAAACCAGCCCAATCTTTGCCTTGAAGGGAGAAAATGACTTTACTATTCTGGACAGCAAACAAACCAGCCCTTTGCTCTGGAGTACCACACTGTCTCCATCTCTCAAGGCT
>NW_012134477.1:10771-11152 GCF_000956105.1 Propithecus coquereli
CTGAAGCTAGCTGGTTGACATTCCATCTTCAAATATAAAAACGTATTAAAAACCTTCTTTTTCCTTATTCTTGACATTTCTGGAATCATATGTCTAAACATTAGGGAAAACTGTAACTAGAAAAAGAAAGACTAAGTTAAGAAAAAAGGAAAGGAAAAAAGACAGAAAATTGAAGTATTCTAATGTAAGAAATATGAGGGGATTGAAAATTTTCTACAGTGGCCCCCAGCCCTTGGCCCCCACGTGTCCTTAGACTGGCAGCTGTTTTCCCGTATCCTGTCTTGCGCAAGATCCTATTCTCCCCAACACTTGATAAAACACAATTGTTCAACCAATGGCTCCCAATATGAAGAAACTATTCTTTCCTCTTCCAAAGGTCTT
>NW_012134478.1:0-2216 GCF_000956105.1 Propithecus coquereli
GCTGTGCAGAAGCTTTTTAATTTAATCAAGTTCCATTTATTTATTTTTGTTGTTGCTGTATTTGTCTTTGGGGTCTTAGTCATAAATTCTTTGCCTAGGATAATGTCTAGAAGAGTTTTTCTTATGTTGTCTTCTAGAATTTTTATTTTCATACCTTACATTTAAGTCTTTTATCCATCTTGAATTAATTTTTGTATATGGCAAGAGATAGGGGTCCTGTTTCATTCTTCTGCATGTGGCTATCCAATTTTCCCAGCACCATTTATTGAATAAGGCTTCCTTTCCCCAGTGTATGTTATTGTTTGCTTTGTCAAAGATCAGTTGGTTGTAGGTAGATGGTTTTATTTCTGGGTTTTCTATTCTGTTCCATTGGTCTATGTTTCTACTTTTATACCAGTACCATGCTATTTTGGTTACTATAACCTTGAAATATAATCTCAAGTTTGGTAATGTGATGCCTACAGATTTGTTCTTTTTGCTTAAGATTGCTTTGGCTATTCGTGCTCTTTTTTGGTTCCAAATGAAGCATAGAATTATTTTTTCTAGATCTGTGAAATACGACGTTGGTATTTTAATGGGGATTGTGTTGAATCTGTAAATCACTTTGGGCAGTATGGACGTTTTAACAAGGTTGATTCTATTAATACAATCCATGAGCATGAGATGTTTTTCCATTTGTGTCATCTATGATTTCTTTCATCAGTGTTTTATAGTTCTCCTTGTAGAGGTCTTTAACCTCCTTGGTTTACATCCTAAGTTTTATTAAGTGGAAGATAAAATAAACTGATTTTAGAGTTTTTGTTTCAAACCCCTTTCTCAGAATTTACTCTGAAATTTTGAGCCCTGTTTTAAGTGACTTCTTTCTGGGGTCCATTATCCTTTGGTCCCCATGCTATTCTGGGTGGGGCTAAGACAGGATAGTCACGACAGTCACAGTGGAGCTCATGGGGTCACTGGAACCCAACAGCATTCCTAATTCTGAGTAGTCACCAGTGTCTCTAAGGTTGAATCCCCTTCCTCACTTCGGCTCACTTCATTCCTGTTGGCTGGCCCTAGCTTTCCCTTGTTTTGTGACTCAGCATTCCTGTTTTACCTGGTATGACTGAGAGTGCTCAAGCAGAAAACCCTGGAATGGTCCCTTCATACAAAGCCAAGTTGTTTCTGGCATTCAAGAGCCAGTAGGGGTCCCGTCAGCTGCCCGGCCTCACATCCTCTGGGTCATTGATTCTTCTTTGTCCCCTGTTCCCCTCACATTACTGAGTAGCTTCACTGCCACTGTGCCTTCCATGTGCTAGTCCTCTTCTCCATTCCTTGCTTCCCTTATTTCATCTTCCCTACGTTATTTTGGCCCTCACTCACCCCTCTTCTTCCATTCTCTCCTGTGCCAAGCTCGCAGAGCCCTCCCTGACCTGGCCTCGACCTTCCACGTTGTAACTCCCACCACTCCCCTTTACTCAGCCTACACTCCAGTTGAAAAGAGTTGCTCTGCTCCATAGTTGTCCACCACTTCCTTTCTCTCTGGGCCTATTTTCTTGTCTTCCCCTCTCCTGGAATGCCCTTCTCCTGTGTCTCTAAAAGGTGTCTTTCAGTGCCAGCTCCAGAGCCTTCCTGGTGTCTCCTTTGAGCTTCAGCAGCACCATTCCTTCGGCTGTTGTGGGCTTCCACTGGTTTCTCCTTTCAGCAGTGGTTATTCACGTGTTGCCCTCATCCCCAGCTGGACTGTGAATTCCTCTAAGTGTGAACTCATGTCTCACTCATCTCTGCAACCCCTAGAGTAATGTTCAAATTGTCTTCCCTAGGAGACAGTCCATAAATAAATCATTTTTATGTGTTAAATAAATCATTTTATTTGTTAAATCATTTTTTTTACAAAGATAGGTTGTTTGGCCAAAGGTTGGTGGGATGGCTGCCTTCTAACACAGTGAATATGCTGCCTTTTTTTCCCCCTTTAGTAGTGTCTTTCCCTGGCCCGTTGAAAGAAGAGAATCTGTTAAATGTTCCAAAGCCACTGCCAAAACAACTGTGGGAGACCAAGGAGGTGGGTGAACAGCACTCAACTGTTTGTTGTCACTGAATGTTTGCACTCCAGAGATCATTGAACAATCTTGCAGAGGTGAAAACAAGAGGAATTGGGGGAAAAGAAGAAAATTTGGGAACAGAGATGGGAAGAATATACTAGGAAATGATGTTTCAAGTAACAATTATTGCAGTTATGC
>NW_012134478.1:3936-4456 GCF_000956105.1 Propithecus coquereli
TTACAATGATAAAGTTTATGGTGTGTAATATTTTACCACAATTTTTAAAAAACATACAAATGGAAGATGAATAAATAAGAAAATTCACAATATCAGAAGTTTCTATGAAACCATTAATTAGTTAATGGATTTAATAGCATACAACTTTATTCCCTAAAAGATTTGAGACAGCTTACAAAAATATATACAGTATAAAAAAGTAAAAAAAGTTCCTGAGGAAATTGAGTCTGGGGAGGATGGGGAGATGGCCGAGATAACGAAGCCCCAGTCGGCGGATGGTTCACGAACAGCGGCCGAGGGGGCGCGGCTGCCCCTCGCGCTGGGACTGTCTGGAAGACTCTCTGATGGGCAGTGTCCCGAGACATCACCCAGCGGGCCGCGCGGGGCTATTTATCACAGCGTCTCGCAATGCAGTCCCATGGCGCGCAACCAGAGCAGTTCAGAAACAGCAACATCTTCCCAAGGCCAAGATAATGTGGTTGAAAATGGGACCCTTGAAGGAGCACCCATTTTAGAGGGT
>NW_012134478.1:7614-8011 GCF_000956105.1 Propithecus coquereli
GAACAGTGTTAGTGGCTCTTATATGATGATATTTTATAATTTAAGCCATCTCTCTAGATTCCTCCGATTTTTCACTGGATTTTAAAAGAAAATTTAGAATTTTAGAAAATTTATAGTGGATATGATGAAAATAAGCCTGGTACTGGTATATTTCAATTCTTCAATCAATTCGTCAATTGATTGAAGAATTGATGTCAGAGACCACCTTTATTTTTATTTTTTGGGTTTTGGGGGTCATTATATTATCCTCAATAGTAGCAAATCTTTCATCCACTGAAACAGGGTTTTGATATTTAGAAATAAAGTCATATATGGGAAGATTTAATGTAAAAAGTGAGTGACCAAGCCACAGTTCCAAGTTATTGACTCGCATTTTCAGAAGTGCTTAAGTATGTGG
>NW_012134479.1:0-332 GCF_000956105.1 Propithecus coquereli
CAGAGTTGGGGGCAGATAAAAACTTATCTATGAATAGGATGGAGCTCTGAAGATACACATTAAAAAAGAATGAGTCTATAATAAATTCATATTATCGCTACTTAAAATTACTATTTACAGTGTTAGTAAGATACAAGTTCTATTAAAGCATCATTAATAGGGGTGAGGTGGCGTAGGATATACTGAACATAAGCAAGTCAACCATAGGAGTTGCAAAATACAGACTTTTTAAGAGTCCATGATAGACACAAACACTCATAAATTATTCCAAAGTTGTTTCTCCACTAGGTGCCAAAAAGTTTAACAGTGATCAATAGAGAATTAACAATGTT
>NW_012134479.1:3326-3701 GCF_000956105.1 Propithecus coquereli
TCATTCTTATGACTTTAGACAAAATTAATCTTGAGAATTCTGAAATAAAAAAATCTCTGTAGCTATTTGAGATTAATTGCTTTGGAAGTTTTAAAACATGATAAAATATTAACAGTAGCATTAAAAACCTCAATAAAGTTGCTAAAAAATCTAACTTGCTCTTTCGCCATGACTTAAATATTTTATAAGCTGTTGGTATACTTTGTCCTGCACGGCAAAAATGCATAAAGGAATGTGCATTTTACATGCATGCTTCAGTAAACTTAATTTTGTCATAGTTTCATTCTTATGACTTTAGACAAAATTAATCTTGAGAATTCTGAAATAAAAAAATCTCTGTAGCTATTTGAGATTAATTGCTTTGGAAGTTTTAAA
>NW_012134479.1:6715-7883 GCF_000956105.1 Propithecus coquereli
AGGGGTAGAAAAAAGTTAAAAGGAAATTCATACGATATGTTTTTATAATACAATTCACCAAATGAGATTTATTATCTCATTTTTTTATACCTATCTATACTTATCTACAATGAGATAGATTTTGGGTAAGATATTATGTCCTGAATCAGTCAGGGAAAAACCTTTACTGAACAATCTATACTGCAAAATATAAAAAAGAAATAAAAAAAATCAATATATGCCAGATGGCATCCATAAACCCAGCTGGTGATCCATGAGTTTGGAAGCCTTAGTCTGGATTAACTGCCTTAAATTTTTTAATTAATTGCTTTAAGGAATTGATTTACAACCACTGAGAACTGCTGTGTAGGAAACAAGAAGTTATATCACAAATAACTACAGAAAATACACACTTTGAATAAAGAAACTGCAAAACACGGGTGAGGAGAAAGCATTGATAAAGAAATTCTATTCATTCAAGAATGTAGAGGGATAAAATTAAACGGTCTTCTTGTAGAAATGAAAAGTCTCTATAGTGGAATTCCACAAAAAAGTACTGTCATTCTACATTCAGCCTAAATCTGATTGTAAACTTCATTTTGGTGGGGAGATGGGCAAAAATGATCACATTTTTGCAGCTTGCAGGTTTATGGTTATTGGGGACGGGTTCTAATGAAGTCCGTCAACACACTATTCAGTCATATTTTTACATGCCGTTGTAAAGGGTTGGCACCTTTTTAGTAAGAATGCTTAAGAGAGATAAGGTTATGTTTCAGTGACGCCATTGTTCACATTTCTGTTCAATCTCATTTCTCTAGAAAAGGATCATTATTTAGCAGTGAATTTGCATAAACCTCAAGGGACTCATCATCAACTAGCAAAGGCACAGGGTAGAGGTTCTGTAGGTTGACATTCAGTTCTTTGTCATTTAAAAAAAATCATGTGTCTGTTAATTAGAAATACCTTTATCTGGGTCTTTTATGAAAACTCATTATCTTAAATAAATATAATACTTGCTCCCTGTAAACATCCTATCTTTACTGTTAATTTTAAGCCCTCACAAGGACTCAGGCGATTCAACAAAGAGGTGACAGTTCCATACGACAGTACGAAATAGAGCGTTAAAGGGTATGGATGCATAAATGTAACCAAAAATATTTTTAATCTCTGTTTCTGTTTTTTTTTTTTT
>NW_012134480.1:0-1461 GCF_000956105.1 Propithecus coquereli
AATTAATTTCTGTTGTTTAAGCCATCTAGTCTGTGGTGTTTTGTTACTGCTGCTCTAGCAAATTGCATATGTACACAACACACACACACACACACACACACACACACATACACACACACCCCTCTCTTGTCCTTACCCCAACCCTACAAGGTGGGTACTGCTATCCTCATCTTACAGATGAGGGCACTGAGGCTCAGAGATATTAAGTGACTTCCTTAAGGTCACATATGGCCAGTAAATGCTGACAAAATGCAAAGTAATTACAGGATCCTTGTAATAATGCAAAATATATATTTGGTTTTTGTCCCAGTCTCCTGGCATACAAATCCTAAAAATCTTGGACTCTTCAAAGTGACAAGTGTCTTTCTGAATGCCACCGAGTGGACTGTTGGCTGGCAGCCCCCATCCAGGTAGCTTCAGGATGGAGCTGGTCACCGGAAAGACCAAGGCAGGATTAGAGGTTGGGCCCAGCCCATCCCCCTGTGTCAGCACAGTGAAGAGGGCTACAGGTTGAGTTATTTGGTTTATTCAATTATTCCTACAGAATGAAGCCTCCATAAAAACCCAACAGGACAGGGTTCAGGGAGCTTCTGGATAGCCGGACACAAGAAGGTTCCTGGAGAATTGCTCACCTGGGGAGGTCATGGAAGCTCTGCGATCCTTCCCACATCCCTTGCCCTATGCACCTCTTCATCTGTATCCTTTGTAATACCTGTTATAATAAACCAGTAAGATGTTTCCCTGAGTTCTGTGAACCACTCTAACTAACAAATTAATTGAACCCAAGAAGGGAGTTGTGGGAACCCCAATTAATAGGTGGCTGTTCAGAAGCACACATAAAACAAACTGGGGCTTGTGACTGGCATCAGATGTAGTGGGGGACAGGCAGTCTTGGGGACTGAGCCCTCAACCTGTGGGGTCTGACACTATCTCCAAGTAGATCGTGTCAAAATTGAATTGAATTAGAGGACACTAGCTAGTTTCTGCTGCAGAACTGATCGCCTGCTTGTTAGTGGGGAGAAATACCCACACACTTCTTGGTGACTGAAGGTCACAGAAGTCTTCTGTGTTGATTGCAGTGGGGTGACAGTAGAGGAAAAACAGTTCGTTTTTTTCTACATAATCTCCTTTAAAGGTAATTTTGAAATATTGAAGTCATAGAAACAGAAATTTTTAAAAAATCCTTTACTTTGTTTCCCATACCATATTCTTAAACAGATTCCTATTTAATGTGCTATAATTTCATAGCTTTGTTGTTGTTGTTGTTGTTGTTGTTGTTGTTGTTTTCAGAGCTCCAAGACCACTATCTCTTCAAGGTTTATTAGAATTTTTAAACATCCTACTTATTGCACCTTTTATTGTTCCCTTATTGCAATTCTATCATTCAAACTCAATTAACCAAATTGTTTATTCTTTCTGCCTTTGTTTTCACCTCAGCTGGAGTTACTCCAGGGGTTTACA
>NW_012134480.1:13721-15457 GCF_000956105.1 Propithecus coquereli
TGAATTTGAATCTTGGGTTAGGTTTCAAGACTTTCTAATTGTAAGTATTATCCCTGCTGAGTGAGTTCTTGGGACTTCCTAATTTTACATTTTCCATCATTTCCAACAATGACTATAAAAGTCGCATGTAGTATAGAAGAGGCGTGTGTGTGTGTGTGTGTGTGTGTGTGTGTGTGTGTGTGTGTGTTTTAGCAGGCAGATTAAGGAAGGAAACTGGACCTCAACATATCATCAAGTCAGTGGAGAGTTTCCCAATATGTTTTTGCCTCTGGTTTCTCCTAGCCTGCGTTGAAAAGCAGCCTGAAACCCCCAGAATTGCACACTGGGCAAAAACAGCAACATCTCCAACAGGACCTCACTTTTTATTGTCCAAGGAGTGGGAGAGCGGGCTCTAGTGGGTAAGAGAGAGTTGGGGGGGGGTCAATTTTATTTTACTGTTGTTGTTATTCTCTCCTGCCCACACTTCCAGGAAATACTATGGTTTAAGCAATAGACTGAAATGTGAGAAGGAAACCCTTCCCTCTGACCAGAGAAACTGTGGTCCTAAGAGCACTGGGGAGAAACCCCCATTGCTTTTATTTTGCCACTTGGCCCCAGAGGCGGATGCAGTCACAGGAAGTATGTAACAAAGGAGCAAAATTAACTCCTGGGTTTCTCCCCCAGAAGGCCATGAAGGGGTGCTCCTGGGAGCAAGAGAGTATAAGGGAGACCCCAGAGAAGAAGGAACCAAATAAAGTGATCCCACAAAGTTGTGTATGAACTCCAGGGCTTACCATTGAGCTATGCATGAATGATTTAAATCTAGACAGCATTCCAAAATCTTTGAGGTGGTCTACACCAGTAGTGGTCTACACCACTAGACCACTAGTGGTCTACACCACTAGACTGTGGTGTAGACAACTGCCCAAGTCCCACACTGGCCACAAGGAGGCCCACATATGAGGCAGATTCAAAGAACATGGCAGATTTTTAAAAATGAACTTGCATTAGAACGACAGCCTACAGAAGGTGGGTGGGAACTTTTGGCCTAAAAACAATGAAGTCAATTTCCAGCTAAATAATTTGTTTTAAAAAAATCAAAATTCTTCGTATATTCTCCATAGAATCCCATAACATAATATTCAAAGTGTCTAGGGTCATGTCCCAAATTACTCAACATATGCAGAATCAGAAAAATCTCAACATCTCTCAAGGAAAAAGACAATCAAGAGATGCCAACCCTGAGATAAAACAGATGTTGGAAATGTCAGGCAAAGACTTTAAAACAATTATTATAGCCATGTCACAAGGAGGAAGAGTGGATATTATAGAAATGAATGGAATGATACAAAGTCTCGGCAGAGATATAGAAGATAAAGGAAATGACCAAATGAAAAGTTTAGAATTGAAAAATATAAAAGCCTAAAAATATATAATAAAACTCACTGGATGGACTCAATAGAAGAGTGGAGATGACAAAGTGAAGTCAGTGAACTCGAATGTAGATCAATAGTAAGTATGCAATCTAAAAAAAAATGGAGAAATTGAAAATTGGGAACAGTGCCTTGAGGACCCATGGGACAATACCAGAAAGTATTATTAGAATACTTAGAATCCCAGAATAAAAGGAAAATGGTGGTGAAGAAAAATTACCTGAAGAAATAATGGCTCAAAACGTCTTCATTTTGATAGGAAATAAACATACAGATTTAAGAGGCTTATAAATCCCAAGCAAGATAAACTGAAAGAAACCCCTA
>NW_012134480.1:16812-19135 GCF_000956105.1 Propithecus coquereli
CTAAAAACTACAAAGGCTGATAAAAGAAAGCAAAGAATTAATAATTGACCTGATATACCATGTTCATAGATTAGATGACTCAATATAGTTAAGATATCAATTATCCCCAAATTGATCTATGCATTTAGTGCAATTCCATTCAAAATCCCAGGAGGATGTCTTGTAGATATAGGCAAGCTGCCATTAGAATTTAAATGGAAAGGCAAAATAGCATAGCAAAAACAATTCAGAAAAGTTAATGTTGGAGGATTCCTACTATCTGAATTTAAGGCTTATTATAAAGCTATAGTAACCAAGACTGTGTGGTTTTGGCAAAGGGATAGACAACGGAACACAACATAGAGCTCAGAAATAGACCCACACAGTTATGTTGAACTGATTTTTGACAAAGGTGAAAAATCAATTCATTGGAGAAAGGATAGTGTTTTCAACAAACAGTGCTGGAGTAATTGGACATCTTTAGGCCAAAAACTGAAACTTGACCTGAACCTGACTCTTTATACAAAAATCAACTAAAAATGGATCATCAACCTAAATATAAATTGTAAAATTAGAAAACTGACAGAAGAAAACAGGTAAAAACCTTCGTGACCTTGGATTAGGCAAAGAGTTCTTAGATATGACATCAATAGCATGATCCATAAGAAAAATATTGATAAATTAGACCTCATCAAATTGAAAATTTTTTCTGCAAATGCTGTCAAGAGGAAGAACAGACAAGCTACAGGCTGAGAGAAGATATCTGCAAATCACACGTCATTCAAAGAACTTGATTACCAAAGATATAAAGAGCTCTTAAAATGCAATAAGACAGCTCAATTAAAAATGTGCAAAATATTTGAACAGACACTTCAGTAAAGAAGATATACAGATGAAAATAAGCCTATAAAATATTTTGACATTGTTACCCATTCGGGCAATGCAAATTGAAATCACAATGATATACTAGTACACATATGTTAGAATGGTTAAATAAGTACATGCATACATACATGCATACATATATATACACACATACACATCTATTAGAATGGCTTAAATAAGTACATTCATACATACAGAAATATACACACATATATACAATCATACATGCATAAAAGATAATGCCAAATGCTGGTGAAGATGGGGAACAACTGTAATTTTCATATATTGCTGGTGGGAATTAAAACTGGTACAGCCACTCTGACAAACACTTTGATAGTTTCTTAATAAGCTAAACATGCATTTACCACTTCTGTTGTAAGAATGACCTGACCCAACCAACCTACTCCTAGGTACCCCAGAGAAATGACAACTTATGTTCACAGAGAAACCTGTTCACAATATTTTACTGCATCAATCTGTAATTGTCAAAAATTGGAAACAACCCAAATGTCCATCAACAGATTAATAGATAAACTGCGGTACACATATACATTGGAACATTACTCATTCCCAATACAGAACAATTAATATACACAGAAAATTGGATAGACCTCAAGGGAATTATGCTAAATGGAAAAAAAAAAAGGTCCGTCTTAAAGGGATCCATATTGCATGATTCCAGTTCTGTGACGTTCTGAAAAAACAAACTATAATGATGGAAAAGAGATTAGTGGTTACCAGGGGCTGGAGTGAGGTAAAGGTTTGGCTAAAAAAGGGGAGCGTGAGGGAGACTTTGGGGGTTACGGAGCTATTCTGTGTCCTGCTTGTGGCGGTTGTCACCAGAATCCACACATGTGCTAAAATTCATAGAACTGTACACCTAAAATGTCAATTTTACTAATATGTCAATTTAAAAAACAAAAAAATTTAAGTGTTTTTCAATCATATGTCAAATTATCCTAAATTTGTAATGTTATCCCATGAAGGTGTGGGACTTGCATGTGTGTGTGTGTGTGTGTGTGTGTGTGTGTGTGTGTTTTGCCGCATGTGGAACTCTGTTTATCTCTGTAACCACCAACAGGAAGTCCTTACAGCCTAATGAAAGAACACATGCTTTAGGGTCAAACCCGAATTTAAATTCTTGCTCCCAAATGTTATCTACTTATTCGTCAATATTCACTGAATACCTCCAATGTGCTAGGTAAGTGCCAGGTTCTGGGAATAGAAGGATAAATAAAACAGACGTTTTGACGTTAAGGAACTTACAATCTTGTGAGAGAAACAGTCGCTAGGCAGACAAGCCCTAGCTTAGATAAATAAAGATAATGATAGACTATGGCAAATGCTATCAAGAAAATAAACAGGCGTCAAGATGTCTATACTACCCAAAGTGATATACAGATTCAATGCAATCCCTATTAAAATACCAACATCATTCTTCACAGATGTAGAAAAATTG
>NW_012134481.1:0-431 GCF_000956105.1 Propithecus coquereli
AATGAAAATTTTAATGGAGGAATTGATTGGGAAGATTGGAAATTATCGGAAGATAATTGGAAGAAAAAGGAAAAGACATGATAATTAAGACAGAAAAAAGTAGGTGCTATGGTAGAGCGAAGATAGCCCTCCAGCTGAAATCAGAAAATCAAAAGACCAGTTCCCAGGTTCTTATCTGAGAGCAAGCTTTGTTGTTTACAAGGTCATAACACTTTCCTGCTTTTTCCTTCACCACCTTTGGGACTGCTCTTTTTGTATTCTTCCATAGAGACCAATTTCCATTTTCTGTTTTAAAAATGTTCTTTTTTTTCAGATGTGGTAAACTTATATTCCTAATTGTTGTCAACATTATATTCTTCAGGTTTCTTTCACATCATTAAGCTGAACATAAATTTAAAGTGGTACATATATGCACACTATTACAATCCCAA
>NW_012134481.1:481-869 GCF_000956105.1 Propithecus coquereli
TCTATTTGGTCGCTTTGTCACTAGGCCAAGTCTCTGCCCAAGTCCCAAGCATTTAAGCAACGTCCTGCGAAATCTAGGTGGAGCTGCCACAGCCCCACAGTTCTTAGGTTCTGCGCAGCTGCAGAATGAGCACCGCAGGGGCACTACCATGGTTTACATCTTGTGTCTCCAAGTGACGGGTGCCCTTGACCATGACCTGGGTGGCTAAGGGCTGCCGCACCGCAAACCCAGGAGCGGGGCCTCAAGGAGGTGCAGGGCAGCAAACGGGGTTCCACTGGCAACTCTCTGTAAAGTTTGCTCTCCATGTCCTCGCTTGCCCAGAGATCTCAGAAATGGCTCTGAGGCCATTCTTCCATTGCTTCGATGGGTAAAACCTGGCTTTCTGCCA
>NW_012134481.1:2566-5907 GCF_000956105.1 Propithecus coquereli
CTCACAGTTTTGTAAGAATTAAATAAGAAGAGAGCTCGGCAGGTTGTGAGTGTTCCACCTGTGACAGTGCCACGCACTCTCATCCAGCTGGTAAATTAAACCCTATGGGGTGTATTTTCCAAAATCAGGGTTTCCACTGGACTCACATGGGTGCCTCCCTAAACTCAAGTGGAAGTCGCACATTCCCCTGCTCGGAGGGCCAGGGGCGCGCTATTTGCTGCCGCCTTGTGGGCAAGCGGCTCCTTGCCTAGCAGGGTCGGAGGAAAAAGTTCGAAGGCAGCGGGACCCTCCGTTCTTGCACTGCAGCCAAGCCAAGGAGGGGTGGCGGGAGCAGGGGCGCAGGGAGGGGCCTCGGCCCGGATTCCTGCCCCTGAGCAAACGCAAGGGAGCCTGCGGCGCGAGCTGGAACCGTGGGGGCTGCGTCTGGCGCCTCGCAGTCCAGGGGAAGGTGTGCGGAGAAGGCGGGTCACTCAGCACCCTAGTCCCTTGGGACGTGGGGGCTCTGAGGAAGCCAGAGGATCAGAAAAAATCACCCAGCAGGCAGAGGAGAAGGGCCGGGGTCGCCTTCGGAGATGAGAGGGTAAAGCCAGAAAAGTCCCCTACTGGTCGGGAACTGGTGGTCAACCCGTTCAGGTCACACCCGAGGCAACAATGCATGCGAGTGGAAATCTTTCTGCCTGCAGACAAAATCCCTAAAGGGACCCTCAGGTCCACATCCGGACTTTTTCATAGAGGCCGTTCTCACTGGAGTTAGGAGATACCTCATTGTGGTTTTGATTTGCATTTCCATAATGATCAGAGATGTTCAGCTCTTTTTCATATGTTGCTGCCCATCAGTCTGTCTTCTTTTGAAAAGTTCTGTTCACGTCCTTTGCCCATTTATTGATGGGGTTGTTTGATTTTCTCTTGTTGATTTTCTTAAGTTCTATATAGATTCTTGTTATCAGCCCTTTTTCGGATGTGTAGAAAGCAAATATTTTCTCCGATTCTATAGGCTGTCCATTCGCTCTAAGGACAATTTCCTTGGTTGTGCAGAAGCTTCTTAATAAAATGTTATTTATTGCACGATGCTAGGCACTTGAGGGAGAACCTTGTTGCTCAAAACAATTGTGAGAGGAAAGTACTGTGTATATCTTGTTAAAGTAAATACATAAATAAACTATCAGACGTGACAGTACATACAATTACATAGCCAGCAAGTAGTGACACCAAACTTTTATCATTAGTTTGTAATGTCAAGGCATCTACTTTTCACTGGGTTGTGGCTTATCGTTGCTTTCTTTCTGTCTTCTCTGATCCTCTCCTCTTCCCTCCTCCCGGCTGCTTCTGTCCCCTGAGGGTTATGTAAGTCTCTGTCCTTTGCTTGCTGTCATCTGTAGTTTAGCTATATTGTTCCTGCAGGTGGGCTCTAAAGCTACAAAGAGAGTGCTCAGGGAGACTATTTTTCAGCAGTACGGTCAAGTGAACTGACAGTCCTCACCCCTCCCAAATAAAATGCCACATGCTCACCGGTGACTCCCACTCCTGTGTTTCCATCCATATGACTTTTCTGATTTTTCCACGACATTACGGCTCGTCTCCCCTTACCTCCTTGAAGTGTTCCCTCCGTTTTCTCCCACCCAATTTCCTCCTGGTTTTCCTCCAGCCTCTGTGGCTGTCCTGTATAAACATTTGTTATGTGCATGTCTTTTTGAGCCTTTCAAAGTTTTTTCAGTGTGTGTGTACATATGTATATATTTTTTCTCACTTGTCCAACTCTCTGGATGTTTTCGTGCATGGCCTATACTGTCATTTCTAAGCTGCTGGTGTTTTATTTATTTATTTGCTTAGTTTTTATACCAAATACCCGCCAACTGTGCGCCGCGGACTATGCTGGGTGCCAGACATATAGCGACGTACAATGGCAACAGAAGTCCCTGCTTCAGTACGGAGATTAAATTTTTAGTGGGAAACACGCAGGGTAAAAAAGTAAACATCAGGCAATGAAAGTATAAAAAGAAATGAGATTTAAGTGATACAGTCTGACAAGGGGTGTGTCCTCTTTTACAGAGTGCTCAGGGAAGACGTGAATGATAAAGGAACATTTCAGAAGCGACACTAAGGTGAATGAGTGACCTGGGTGTTATTTGGGGCAATGATATTGCAAACAAAGTATATGTGAGATCACTAATGGAGAACACGCACTGGATGTTTAAGAACTTCGGGCACAACAGTGTGGTCACGATGTGCTAAATACTTGGAAGAACACAGGAGGTGAGAAAGAGATCCTTTGAGTGCCAACGGCCTATGTTAAAACTCTGAATTTTATTTGAAGTGGTGTGGGGAGTCTACTGACAAGTTCTGACTAGAGTTGCATCATCATTTGATTTTGTGTTAAGAAAAAGAACTCAGGCAGCAGCTCTATGGAGTTTACAGAGTAGCTTGGCAAGTGTCAAAGCAGCTGACGGAATAAAAACCTACGGCCACAGTCCAAAGAAATGAGAGATAACGGTGCTTGGACTGAGAGGATAGCAGTAGAGGTGATAAGGAGATTATCAATTCCACCTACTTTTCGAAGGTGTAGCTGAAAGTACCTAATCCTTTCTAATGCTCTCCTAGACCTCTATTTTGAGCCACTAGCATATATTTCGATAGGTTTCTTTAATGTTTCTGCCCGCATATACCACTGAAACCTCACACTTGCAATGCTTAAAACCAAGAAATCAACCTTGTCTTAATTCCTTTGGGCTGCTCCAACAAAATGTCTCAGACTGGGTCATTTTTAAACAACAGAAAAGTATTGCTTACCATCCTGAAATCTGGGATGTCTGGTATCATGGCACCAGCCAACTCGGTGTCTGGTGGGATCCTGCTCCTCAGAGCCGGCACCTAGCCTCATAGACCTGTCCTCACTTGGTGGACGGATGAGGCCACTCTCTGGGCCTCTTTTATGAGGGCCTTAATCCCGTTCACGAACAACAAACAGCCAATTCCACGACCTAGTCATCTCCCAAAGGCCCCACTTTTTAATGCCATCACCTTAGTCATTAGGTTTCCACATGTGAATTTTGGGGGGACACAACATTCAGACTCTATAGTAAACCCTTGATACCCTGTTCCCCATGCCCAGTCTCCTTCTCAGTTGAGCAGGAAAAGATGTGGCTGTAAACCTTGCACATGTCATATGTCACAGGTGGCTGAAAACAACAGTCCATCTCCAAATGGCTGGAGGACTTGCCCAAAGCGTCAGCTGTGCCCCCGGCTCCGTCACCTGCTCCTGCTCTTGTCCATCTCCATGCTCACCTGCTCGTGTACTGCGGAGATGCCGAATTCTTTAGAGAAATAGTTGACAAATTTCTATC
>NW_012134481.1:5957-6285 GCF_000956105.1 Propithecus coquereli
GTGGGATTGCTGGATCAAATGAGATTTCTATTTTCAGCTCTTTGAGATTTCTCCAGATTACTTTCCACAGAGGTTGTACTAATTTGCAGTCCCACTAGCAGTGTGAGAGTGTTCCTGCCTCTCCACATCCAAGCCAGCATTTGTTATTTTGGGAATTTTTTTGTTTGTTTGTTTTCAACCATGTCCTGCATAAAGATTTTACTTTTTGTGTGTGTTTTGTTTTTGAGACAGAATCTCGCACTGTTGCCCAGGCTAGAGTGCTATGGCGTCAGCCTAGCTCACAGCAACCTCAAACTCCTGGGCTCAAGGGATCCTCCTGCCTCAGCCT
>NW_012134481.1:6341-6996 GCF_000956105.1 Propithecus coquereli
CAAGAACAAATAAACAAGAAAGAATCTGATTCGATAGGCCTGGGGGGAAGAGGTAGTATGTATATAGTCTTTAAAGATCTCCAGGTGTTTCTAATTCTAAGGGACATCCCAGTTTTTTACGCACTGACACAGACTTCTCCGAACCACCTGCGCTGTGTTACATAGCACCTTAGCTCTGCTCCCCCTGCCTCAATATTCTTCAGTGTGTGTGCCTGTCAACCTGCAGAACTCACATTTTCTATTCCAAAGGACGATGAAATATCACCTTCTTTGCGAATGCCCTTAATCCCCTGAATCACTTTATTATTTTTTTTATCCATAGTGGAACGTTAGCTTGGAGTGTTTCCTTTTGCTATATTTATCCGACAGTGACAGAAGTTTTTACTTACCTATCTCTCCTCAGCAGACTGAAAAAGCATTAAATAATGTATCTGCCTTCTTATCATTTTTACCTGGCCTGGGCCATATAAGATGACCCGTACATCCATGTTAAGCTTTCTTACAAGTTGGACTCTCTTGCTGATCTGGAAATACAGGGCTCAGTAAAACAATCCAAGGAGGAAAGGAGGGAAGAAAGAACGAAAAAGATGAAAGAAGACAGGAAGAAAGGAGGTAAAGACTGAGGAAAGAAACAGTGGTTGCCTTCTGCACTTGT
>NW_012134481.1:7046-8119 GCF_000956105.1 Propithecus coquereli
GCTGTCCATTCGCTCTAAGGACAATTTCCTTCGTTGTGCAGAAGCTTCTTAATAAAATGTTATTTATTGCACGATGCTAGGCACTTGAGGGAGAACCTTGTTGCTCAAAACAATTTGAGAGGAAAGTACTGTGTATATCTTGTTAAAGTAAATCTATAAATAAACTATCAGACGTGACAGTACATACAATTACATAGCCAGCAAGTAGTGACACCAAACTTTTATCATTAGTTTGTAATGTCAAGGCATCTACTTTTCACTGGGTTGTGGCTTATCGTTGCTTTCTTTCTGTCTTCTCTGATGCTCTCCTCTTCCCTCCTCTCCTGGCTGCTTCTGTCCCCTGAGGTTTATGTAAGTCTTTGTCCTTTGCTTGCTGTCATCTGTAGTTTAGCTATATTGTTCCTGCATGTGGGCTCTAAAGCTACATAAGAGAGTGCTCAGGGAGACTATTTTTCAGCAGTACGGTCAAGTGAACTGACAGTCCTCACCCCTCCCAAATAAAATGCCCCATGCTCACCGGTGACTCCCACTCCTGTGTTTCCATCCATATGAGTTTTCTGATTTTTCCACGACATTAGGCTCGTCTCCCCTTACCTCCTTGAAGCGTTCCCTCCGTTTTCTCCCACCCAATTTCCTCCTGGTTTTCCTCCAGCCTCTGTGGCTGTCCTGTATAAATATTTGTTATGTGCATGTCCTTTTCAGCCTTTCAAAGTTTTTTCAGTGTGTGTGTACATATGTATATATTTTTTATCACTTGTCCAACTCTCTGGATGTTTTGGTGCATGGCCTATACTGTCATTTCTAAGCTGCTGGTGTTTTATTTATTTATTTGCTTAGTTTTTATACCAAATACCCGCCAACTGTGCGCTGTGGACTATGCTGGGTGCCAGACATATAGCGACGTACAATGGCAGCAGAAGTCCCTGCTTCAGTACGGAGATTAAGTTTTTAGTGGGAAACACGCAGGGTAAAAAAGTAAACATCAGGCAATGAAAGTATAAAAAGAAATGAGATTTAAGTGATACAGTCTGACAAGGGCTGTGTCCTCTTTTACAGAGTGCTCAGGGAAGACG
>NW_012134481.1:8942-9336 GCF_000956105.1 Propithecus coquereli
TGTTGTGACTCCTTGCTTGTTTGAAGGATGAAATCCAGCATCACACTTAACCCTCTCTTTAGAAACAGTAGTCACGTAAGGAACTCAACTGTCATTAAAATCATAGCGTAAGAATCTCTCTCATATTTCTTGAGGGAGAATGCCATAATCTTTTCACTTTGTTGTCTGTTGCTAAATCAGGATGGTAGAAAGTGTTTCTAGTGTGTTCCTTATACATTCGGTACAACGCACATACGCCGATCCTTCTTATGAACCTAACATCGAATGAGAAATAGATCCATAAAGATGGGTCGGGAATCATTGGCATGAACTGTTTTCCATCACAGTTAATATTTCTTACCTTTGATCACCTATTCCACCAACTACGCAATATTTTTGAAAAAATATATTCATG
>NW_012134481.1:10628-10975 GCF_000956105.1 Propithecus coquereli
CAATGAACAATTGGAATTGGAAATTTTAGTATACTCCTTCCAATGGTATTCCAAAAATTGACATACTTATGTATAAATCTAACACAACATGTACAGGATCTATATGCAGGAAAATACAAATCACTGAAAATCAGATGGAAATGAAAATATTCCATGCTAATGGACTAGAAGACTCAGTATTTTTCTTTTTCTTTTTTAACATGCCCGATGTCGTCTGATCTCGGAAACTAAATCAATATTTTTGGATGTCAATTTTTCCCAACTCTGTCTCTACATTTCAATTCAATACCATTTGAAACCCAGCACCGTATTTTGTGGATACCAGAGTGTCTCTAAAGTTCACATAG
>NW_012134481.1:13665-13863 GCF_000956105.1 Propithecus coquereli
ATAAAATACTTGAAAGTAAAACAATGTGTAATATCACTGCATTGCTACCAAACATTGCTGAGAAAAATTAAAGAAGATCTAAATAAATTGATAAATGTGCCATGTTGTTGGGTGAAGAGATGAGTCTTCCCCAAATTCAGCTTGAGTCAGTGCAATCGAAACCCAGTTTCTTTGTACTCAAGCTCTCGAAATGAGTGA
>NW_012134481.1:13913-15292 GCF_000956105.1 Propithecus coquereli
CTCAGCCTCCTGAGTAGCTGGGACTACAGGTACACACCACCACACCCAGACAATTAGTTCAAAGTTCTCCAACTTAAATATTAATCTCATTCAAAAATACTTATTAAAAATCTAGAACGTTTGACCAAATATGTGGGGACCATTGTCCAGCCAAGTTGACACACAAAAGTAACCGTCAGAGAAAGGTCTGAGTATACAAGGTTAATCTAAGTTGTTTTCCTATATACCAGCAATGAACAATTGGAATTGGAAGTTTTAATATACTACTTCCAATGGTATCCCCAAAATTGACATATATGAATCTAACAAAACATGTACAGATCTATATGCAGAAAAATACAAATCACTGAAAATCAGATGGAAATGGAAATATTCCATGCTACTGGACTAGAAGACTCAGTATTTTCTTTTTCTTTTTTGACATGCCCGATCTCGTGTGATCTCGGAAACTAAGTCAATATTTTTAAGATGTCAGTTTTTCCTAAGTCTGTCTATAGATTCCATTCAATATCATTTGAAACCCCAGCACCGTATTTTGTGGATACCAGAGTGTCTCTAAAGTTCACATAGAAAGGCGAATGTCCTACAGCTGCAAGTACGATAGTAAAGAACAAAATTGCATGACTCACATGAACCAATTTCGAGACCTACGATAGGGCTACAGCACTCAACGGTGCTGGAGAATGAATAGAAATGCAGATTCGCTTCTACTGAGGCTCCTACCAGGGCCGGAGCTGTAGGCGTAGGACTCGTCCGCGCCCGGGCTGTCCCCGCCCCCCATGACCCGCCCTCACCCTGCCAGGTCCAGGCTTCCTCCTTGCTGTCGCCGGCACCCATCTGTGCCTCCCCTCGCCGCCCGGCCCCAGTCCGCGCCTCCTCGCCTCCCGTGTCGGCTCCCTTCCCGCCCCGCGCCTGCGCATTCGTGTTCCCGCCCTCGCCCCATCCGGGTCTCTGCCCCGCACCCATCCTCGCGCACCGTGTTCTTCTTCGCCCGGTCTGGCGCCCTGAAGTCCCTGTTGTCGCCTCAGGCGCGAGCGCCCCGGCACGTCCTTACCCGCGTCCATCCTCACCCTCGCCCGTTCTCACCGCCCCCCGTCCTCGCGGCGCCCCTTCCTGGCCCGGCCCCGGCCCTCCCCTGCGAGCGGCGCCTCATGGCCTCCACAGCGCCGCCCGGCGGCCCGGCCGGCAGCGTGAGCAGCGACGACTGCGTGGTGCGCTCCGGCTGGCTGAGGATGTCGCCCCCTGAGCACAACTGGAGGCGCTCTGTGAGTGTGGCGGGAGGGACCGGGGCGCGGGCGCCGTCAGGGCTTGTGCCGTGGGGACGATTCTCCGTCCGGTGGAAATGGTTTTAAACACGGAGGCCGAACAGCGGTATCACC
>NW_012134481.1:20961-22422 GCF_000956105.1 Propithecus coquereli
CGAGGGCCAGGACCCATGCCACATGCGCTACTAGGGACATACATATTTGTGCCAGGGTTAGCGTCAGCCGATGATCGCTGCCCTGGGCTCAGCACGCGGCCTTCCGGCTGCTGTCTGTGCTGGATGCCTCACTTGCTCGCTCAGACAACAGAAGACTGTCTGATCCACGAGTTCCTAGAGAAAAAGACCGACGGGGAGTGGGGGAGTGGGCGAGTGGGGAATGCAGCTGCCCCCCGGGGCATGGAAGGGCAGGCGGGAGGAGCGGGGTCCAGTCTGGAGCGACAGCTCCAAGTACACTTGTGTTTGTATCTTTCCTGCCTGGGGCACACTCCGGGGCCTCAGCGAAGCCACCTTCGGTAAGCAAGCCTCGCCTAAGAAAGCAGCCGTAGCTGTGAAGGTGAAGGCGGCAGGAGCCACCAAAGACGAGGGAGGTGTGGAAGTCTTCACTCCAGAGGCTGCCCTTGCCTGGGGTCCGGGCCATGGGCGGTCACAGCCCTAGTAGCACAGCTGGGGGTGGTAGGAAGTGGCTCCGGGCTGCTCCAGGGCGTGTGCCAAACCAGTGTATCTCCTCCTCAGCCTGGACGACCTGAGGCCCAGCCCTGCTCTGGGAGGGTAGAGGGGTCTGTCCTGGGAGAGGCAGAGAAGGCCACTGGTGGCATGTTGTTTTTCTTCCTCTGACAACCCAGTGCACGTAGAGGCCACTTTCCTTCCCGTGTCATTCAGAGACTTCCGAAGGAATGTTTGCTCAGCCAGCCAAGGCCCATGGTCCGTTCCAGCTGGGCCCTGCCCCTCCAGTCAACGACGGTCCTCAGTCCCGGTGCCTTCCAGCCAGCCGGCTCCATCCACAGCTGAGACCCCCGGCTCAGGACCGGTGTAGCCCACCGTGCCAGCCCGCGCCCCTCGGGATCGCCTCTCCTTGCAGCAGTGTGTCAGGGGGACAGCGGGAGCTGCAGCGCAGGAGGTCGCCACAGCCAACAGGTGGGTTAGCGGCCCTCACAGGTCTATGGCTTTTCAGTCCTGGTGGTTTTGTTTTAAAGACGAGAGTAAAATACTGTATTTTTCCAGGTAAACACACACGCGACAAGACATAATTTTTTGTGTGTGTGACCTTCCCGTTTTATTGGAATCATCTTGTTAGAGCCGCTTCCCCTCGGCCCCAGGAACAGAGAGGCAGAGTCACCAAGGCTGCAAATGGCAAGGAGTTTACTGGCTAGCTCGAGCTAGGGTCCCAGTCCCAGAGCACCAACGCAGTGGCCTCTTCTAAGGGCTAGGACCCCGCCTTGGGGTAGAGGTTAAGCTTTTATACCTTTTTCTGTTTTACACACGACACACAGGTTTCACACGACACGCTGGGCACACCTTCCCCCCTCGCCTCCTTAGTTCATTGGTTCCTTTAAAAGTGGCTGATCGTGTTGGCTCCTGATTGGTTCCTTTAAAAGTGGCTTCAAGCCTCGGGATTTT
>NW_012134481.1:22472-22828 GCF_000956105.1 Propithecus coquereli
TTTCAATCAGGTCTTTCGTGTTTCATCTTCCAGAAAGTGCCTTGAGATCTCTTACTAATCTTTCCAGATCAGCATATCAGTTTGGTGCTCGACAGCCAAAGAAATGATCAACAACAGAACGAACAGGTAAGCTGCAGGAAGGGAGAAAATATTTGAAAACTACACATCCAGCAGGGGATTGGTATCCGGAGTGTCCAACAAGCTCAGTGAGCGCACCACAGCCAACAAACACAGCCCCATTAAAAAGCGGGCAAAAGGCCGGGCGTGGTGCGTCACGCCTGTAATTCTAGCTCTCCTGGAGGCCGAGGCGGGCAGACTGTTTGAGCTCAGGAGTTCGAAACCAGCCTGAGCAAGAG
>NW_012134481.1:32451-34551 GCF_000956105.1 Propithecus coquereli
GTGAGGGCAGAGTCGAGGGGACGCTGCGAGGCCGACGCTGTGCGGGGTCTGGAAGCCGAGGAGGAGAGCGGGCGGAGGGTGGTGTGCAGGAGAAAGCCTGGCCACGGGGGCCGAGGGCGGCGCCTCCCGGGGATGTGAGCGAGGCCCTGAGCAGCGCTGCTGCGGGTTGCGGTCGTGTCCACGCCCAGATGGGCAAGCGCACGTGTGCACCTTCCTTCCTCTGTCACAGCTTGCTCCTGTGGGACGTGCGCGGAGGCCCCGCATCGCACAACAAGTGCAGGCTGGTCTGCTGCGTCCACGAGCGAGCGAGGCAGTGCCTTCCCGGCGAGTCGGGTTAACCGGGGTCCTCAGACTACGCAGGTACGTGAAAGGCCACACCCATGGCACTGAAAGCACACCCCGAGAGTGTCGTTGTCTCCCTCCTAGAGCCTTGCCAAGGTTCTTGTCTCAGTTGAGAACTCTGGGTTGAGTTTTTACACAGGTAAGAGGCGGGTAGCCTGGTTGGAGAAATGTGCGTGCTTGGGAAGATGGAGTCCCGAGGCTGAACAACGCTGCAGGTGACCAGAGGGTCCAGCCTGCTGGGGGGATGTCCCCAGGCAGCAGCCCCGCCGCAGCCACCCTGGAGGAGGGTGCTGAGTGTGAGACTCCAGGCAGGAGTGTGCTCAGGGTCAGGCCGGGTGGAGGATCCCAGGCCGCCCTGTGGAAGGCGACCTGACCACAGGTCTGCAGGGTGTCAGGCAGGCGGACAGGGCCTGGCTTCAGGCCTCCTGCAAAGCAGCACTAGGTCCCCAAGGCGAAGGTCGGACAGGGCAGAAGTCAGAGGAAGCCGCAGCCACAGAGCTCTGTGGCAGCTCTGCCTGCAGCCTGGTGACCCCTAGGTCCCTGGGTAAGCCTAGGTCAGAGCCCGAGACGCTCACCTGCAGCGGCGAGTGTGACCTGAGGCGGACGGCAGGGGCCTAGCCAGAGCTGCACAGTCCACACCTGCGCCGCCCTCTTCCTGGTCAGGATCCGGAAACCTGTGTATACCCAGCCTCTAGGATATTTCCCCTATAGATCTGTCACAAGTTGCAGTGGCTCTCCAGGGATGTTGGAAGCTAGAAGGGACCCACAGACCTGATTTCCCCCAGTCTCCACTCTACTGTGTTACTGAGTCTTTCCAAGGTCTCCCTGTTTCTTGGAGCGCGGCTGTCCCAGTGTGGGGAGGGCCTCACAGCCGATACGAATGCAGCTTCAACTTGCTCAGACCGGAAGCAGGACTCAGTTGCCCAGACACAGGTTCAAGTTCCTGACCATATCCAGAAGGCCCACGCCAGTGGCCAGAGATGAGAACTGGGAGGCATCTCTCGTGCCCAGGCAGCTGGGTCCCTGCCCTCCCGCTGCTTCCTGTAAATGGTCTGTTCAGGCATTTCCGTTAGAACTCAAAGTTCTCAGGTCTATTCCATCGCCAGCTGCCACGCTGTCTCCTCTCTCTCTGCCCAAACTGTTGACCGCCACATGCGTGTCCCGCGGGTGTGCCGTGTACCCCCAGGACCTGTAAGCACTAAAATCTCCTCAGTTGTCACATTGTGCTCCTGTCATGGGAGCCTCTCCCAATCCAACCCTGGAGCAGCCCCAAGAGGTCTCGTCCAGGTGGATCCTGTCTGGGGCTCTTCTCTCCGGGCCTCCGATTGCTGCTGAGGACAGTGGCCACCAGCTGACCCGATAAGGAAGGAGCTTCATTTGGAACACCCCGTAGTGACTTGCCGTGACTTTTCCTGCGTCGTATAGAAACTCCCACCCCTTCCTGTTTCTCCTTGCTAGTGTCAGCCGTGTTTCTTTCTGTCCCCCTCTCCCTAGCTGAGGAAAGCAGCTGTGCGCCAACTGGACAGCAGCAGTGATGACGACGACTATGTGCCTATGCGCCCAGGTGTCGCCGCCCTGCTGGCCTCGCAGGGGGACGATGCTGATGTCCACATCCCCACCAGCCCAGGACTCCACCATTCTGACCCGCATGGCTCCCTGCCCACTGCCCTTGATGGGTACCGCAGCCCCAGCCTAGAGCATGAGCTCCTGCCGCCCCCCGTTGACCGCGGCCTCAAGCCTGGCCGGAAAAGTAAGGCT
>NW_012134481.1:37274-37967 GCF_000956105.1 Propithecus coquereli
TCTCACTGGGCATTGTCTTAGTAGGGGTCTATTTGGTCGCTTTGTCACTAGGCCAAGTCTCTGCCCGAGTCCCCAGGATTTAAGCAACATCCTTCAAAATCTAGGTGGAGCTACAATGGCCCCACAGTTCTTAGGTTCTGCGCAGCTGCAGAATGAGCCCCGCAGGGACACTACCATGGTTTACATCTTGTATCCCCAAGTGACGGATGCCCTTGACCATAAATGGGTGGCTAAGGGCTACCACGCTGAAATCCCGGGACCAGGGCCCTGGGTGGTGCGGGGCAGCAAACAGTGGGTCCCACAGACAATTCTCTGTAAACCTTGCTCTCGAAGTCCTCGCTTGCCCAGAGATCTCAGAAATGGCTCTGAGGCCATTCTTCCATTGCTTTGATGAGTAGAACCTGGCTTTCTGGCATCTGTATTATGCTCCTTAGCAAACACAGCTCGGCCACACCGTCGGTATTCCCTTCCGAATATACTTTTCTATTCTTTGCATGGCAAGGCCGATAGTTTTTTGAACCATTCCATTCTACTTCCCTTTTAATTATAAATTGTCTTGACTTCATTCTCTCTCCTTTCATTTTACTGTAAGCTGCCAGAAGAAGCCGGGCAATACCTGGAACTCTTTGTTGCTTATGTATTTCTTCTTCCAGATACCTGTAAATAGTTGGTGCCCTTAAGTTCTGCCTTCCA
>NW_012134481.1:42399-42717 GCF_000956105.1 Propithecus coquereli
GTTCCACCTGTGACAGTGCCACGCACTCTGGTCCAGGTGGTAAATTAAACCCTATGGGGCGTATTTTCCAAAATCAGGGTTCCCACTGGACTGACGTGGGTGCCTGCCTAAACTCAAGTGGAAGTCGCACATTCCCCTGATCGGAGGGCCAGGGCCGCGCTATTTGCTGCCGCCTTGTGGGCAAGCGGCTCCTTGCCTGGCAGGGTCGGAGGAGTAAGTTCCAAGGCAGCGGGACCCTCCTTTCTTGCACCGCAGCCAAGCCAAGGAGGGGTGGCGGGAGCGGGGGCGCAGGGAGGGGCCTCGGCCCGGATTCCTGCT
>NW_012134482.1:0-516 GCF_000956105.1 Propithecus coquereli
CAAGACAAACAAAAGCTGAGGGATTTCATCAACAGTAGATCTGTCCTATAAGAAATGCTAAAATGAGTCCTTCAACCTGAAAGGAAAGACATTAATGAACAGTAACAAAATATCTGAAGGTATAAAACTCACTAGTAACAGTAAGTACACAAATATTGAATACCGTATTGCCGTTATTGTGGTGTATAAACCATTTATTTCTCAAGTAGAAAGACTAAAAGAAAAACCTATCAAAAATAATAAATGCAACAACTTTTTAAGAAATAGTATAAAAAGATATAAATGAAAACAACGAAAAGTCAAAAACTGAGAGATTTGTTCCATGGAGTTTGGATTCAGTCGAGGGGCCACACTCAAGAATCCAGAAGGCCACATGCAGCCTTGAGGCTGCAGGTTTCCCACCCCATGGAGAGCTAACAGGATTCTGTACAGCAAAGGAAACAATCAACAAAGTGAAGAGACAACCCACAGAATGGGAGAAAACATTGCCAACTTCCCATTTGACAAGGGATTAAT
>NW_012134482.1:3381-6685 GCF_000956105.1 Propithecus coquereli
TATTTGTAGCATCAGCCATCCCACATGCCTCTCTCTTGTTCATAAAATTAATAAAATAGGCTTTATCTAGGTATAATACATTAATAAAGATTGCCAAGGGTTCATTTGTGCAGTTTACCATTACTTCTATGGAAAGAAGAAAAAGTACAGTGCAGATATCTATCTGATAAAAAAGCAAAAGGAGGAACCAACCACAATACAACAGCAGAAACTATCTGTAAAGAAACCACAGGGCTCACACAACCAAGTCATGTGCCAAAGGTCGTGAGAATGCAGAAATCTTTATCCCCTTAGAAAATACCCATGTTTCCAAGAAATGTGCCTGTTCACTCCCCTAGGATATTATGAAATAATTTAAGATGTGTGAAAAGATTAGTATATTATAAGATGCAGTAGACACTGTACAACGATTACGGAGATAGAGGACACCAGTATGGGTCATGGAAGATTGAAGTCTTTTTGGACGTTTACTTAAGATCTGATCATTTTTCTGTAGACAGTTTTGCAATTGGTCCTTATTGGTAATCAAAGTTAGTTTTCATTTGAATTGTTTGTTACTTTTTCTTCTCCCATGTGGATTTTGGCCCAAGGATGAGGAATGGGGAGGAGGGTTGGTTGATAAGTGAAAGATTTTGTCTGCTATTTTATTGTGATCACAGAATCTAGGAAATCTATGATAGAAAGAAAATTGGAGTTTACTTTTCCTGATCTATTCATAAGAAATGTATGCTGGTCCCTAGCAATTGCCATCTTCCATTCCAAGTAGTCAACAACCATCTAGCTAATAAAAGATTCTGAAAAATAAATTTCTCAGATACATTTTTAAAATATTAGCATATCTCTAGGCTTCTTTCATCTCTCCAGTTCCCTAGAGTCTCTGACAACACATTCAGAAGACCTTTATAACCTGAGAGGTAACTTACCTAATACTGAAGGTATGACCACATTTGAGATCTCTTGACATTCTCTTACTCTCTCTTCCCAAATCCCAGTCTTGATGGTAGAGTGCGATTCAGACAGACATTAATACTATTATCTGCCATTTATCTGGTTTGCTTGCAACTCAAAAGACTAAGACAACACACGTAACCTAAACGTATGTACACCCATAATTTGCTGAAATAAAAAAAAAAAAAAAACAAAGACTAAGACAATTTCTAAAGGATTTTCATGGGAGTGAGGGGACGGTGATATGCCTAGAATCACACTTTAAAAAAGAAAGAAAACTGCAGACCAATGTCTCTCACGAATATTGATGCAAACATCCTCAACAAAATATCAGTAAATAAAATCCAGCAATAAATAAAAAGAATAATACACTATGACCAAGTGGGGTTTATACTGGAAATACAAGTCTGGGTCAATCATACAATCCACCATACTGAAAACCTGAAAAATTAAAACGACATGATCATATCAATTGATACAGAAAGGTATTTGACAAAATTCAGTACCCATTCTGCATTAAAAAAAAAAAGAGAAAACTCTCTGAAAGCTAGTAATAGAAGCAAATATCCTAAACCTAATAATGGACGTTTGCAAAACCTTCAGATAACATCATACTTCATTATAAAAGACTGACTTCTTTCCCCTCTAAGATAAGGAAGAAGCCAGCGATGTCCACTCTCACCACTCCTGTTCAACATCATACTGGAAGTCCTAGCTAACATGATAAGGCAAGAAACAGAAATGAAAGGCATACAGATTAGAAAGAAAGAAATAAAATTCCCTCTTTGCAGATTATGTAAGTGTCTACATAGGAAGTCCCAAGTTTTCTACCAAAACAAAAAGAAAAATCTCTTAGTTTAGCATGGAATAAGTAGGTTTAGCAAGATCACATACCAGGTCACCACACAAAAATCATTTGTATTTCTTTCTATCTGCTAGCAATAAACAATTGGAAACCAAAATTAAAAACACAATACCACTTATAATAATTCCAAAAATATAAAATGCTTAGGTATACATCTAACAAAATATGTGTGGAATCTGCATGCTGAAAGCTACAAAACACTGATGAAAGAAATCAAAGAAGGCCTAAATAAATGGAGGACACACTATGTTCATGGATTGAACTTTAAAGATATAAATTCTCCCCAATTAATCAATAGCTCCGATGAAATCCCAATCAAAGATCCAGCAACATTTTTATATATATACAAATTGAGTTTAAAATTTATATGGAATTGTAAAGGAACTGAAATAGTCAAAACAATTTTGAAAAAGAACAAAGTTGGAGGAATCACAATACCCGCTTCTAATATATACTATAAAGATAACTGCAGTAAAGACAATGTGGTCATTAGCGAAGGTTTAGACATAATGATGGGTGGATTTGAATATAAGGTCTAAAATTAGACTCTCGCAAATGTGCCCAATTAGTTTTGACAACCATCCAAAGGCAATTCAATGTAAAAATATAGTCTTTTCAACAAACGGTATTGGAATAATCGGATGTTCATATGCAAAAGAAAGAACCTCAGCCTAAACCTCACAACTTGGACAAAAATTAACCCAAAATGGATTATAGATCTAAATGTAAAACATACAATTATAAAACTTTTAGAAGAAAACATGGAACAAAATTTCAGTATCAAGGCTAGGCAAAGTGTTCTTAGACATGACACAAAAAGCACAATTCATAAAAGAAAAAATTAATAAATTGGACTTTATCAAAATTAAAACTTTTACTCTGCAAAAGATACTGTCAAAAAATTAAAAGACAAGCTATTGGCTAGGAGCAAACATTTGAAAATACATACCCAACAAATCACTTGTCCAGAATATATAAAGATCTCCCAAAAATCAACAATAGAAAATCAAACAACCCAATTTAAAAATAGCCAAGAGATTTAGACACCCATCAAAAATAATAGGATGTCAAGTAAATATATAAAAAGATGTTCAAAATTATTTGCCATTAAATAAATTCAAATTAAAATCAGGATGAAATAATACTACACACCTTTCAGGCTAGCTAATATAATAATCACTGACAATACCAAGTGTTGACTAGGATGCACAGCAACTAGAACTTTCATTTATTTCTGGTGGCAATGCAAAATGATGCAGACAACTCTGGAAAATAGTTTGGCAGTTTCTTATAAAGTTAAACATAGACTTTTCATATGACCTGGCAATCCCATTCCTAGATATTTACCCTAGAAAAATTAAAAGTTATATTCACATAAAAATTTGCGTGAATGTTTATAACTTCTCTATTTATACTTACCCCAAACTAGAAAGAACCCAAATGTCCTTCGGTGAGGGAATGGTTATGCAAACTGCAGTTCATTCATAAAAT
>NW_012134482.1:8870-9177 GCF_000956105.1 Propithecus coquereli
TTAGGAAAAAAAGCAAACAAGAAACAGAAGGAAAATGTTCAGAAGAGCTTTGAGTAAGAGAGCAAGTTAACAACCACCACTTGAATTTGACAAAATAAGAGCAAAAAGAATATTAAAAGCACTATAATATGAAAAGGAAAAATACTATTCTTGGAAAACAAAATGAACCAAAATAATATCATTGAAATTAAGCAAGCTAAAAACAAGTTAAAAACAAATAAGATGAAAAGAACGAAAAAAAATCAATTTACATTTAGAAGAATGTGATAATTGCAGTAATGTGGATGAACATGTGCTTGAAGAACCA
>NW_012134483.1:0-2043 GCF_000956105.1 Propithecus coquereli
AATATTATCTGTCTTGCTTTATATATTACACACAGTAAAAGAAGTAGCTGCCCAAGCTATTGACTTACAAACCCATTTTTTTTTTTTTTTTTTTTAGATAGGAGTCCTTGGCAATGCTTCTGAAATCCTCCTGATTTGGCACAACATGAAACAGAAGGAGATTAGGAAATATCATTATTTACTTAGACCTCCAATTGTTCAGATGGAATTGGATCGATCTGAACCTACTTGGAATAGCAACTGTGTCAAGTGACTAGAATCCAAACCTTTGCTTAATGGAGGCAGCCATTCCTGCCAGTCCCAATGGCCAGGCAATTTTTCAAGAGAGTCCCCCAGTGCAGGGCTGCCACCGGCATACTTGAAGGATTTGGAAGTTGAGGACTATGTTTTTCCCAGAATTTCAACTCACATCTATTATCAAACACTGTAGGTCAGGAGAAATAATGCAATAATATTACAAGCTATATATAATTCCTATACACTTAGAAAGCAATTCAAATGTTTCTTGGAAGAGTTTATGATCCAAAATTGCAGGTAGAGCCATTGTTATATCATTTTATGAGAGTCCACAGTGATGTCAATGTATTATGTAAATGTTGGAAAGAAAGGAAAAAGAATTAAATTAGATTATACATGAATTTATATTCCACTTCATTTTGTAAGAACTAAATATTTAAAATGGTGGCTCATGCCTGTAATCCCAGCTCTTTGGGAGGCTGAGGTGAGAGGATCACTTGAGGTTGAGAGTTCTAGACCAACCCAGACAACATCATGAGACCTCATCTCAATAAAAAATAAAAGTTAAGAATTAAAAAAACATTTAAACATGGTTGTATATCATAGTATGAGTTAGAACATTGTGTTAGTCATTAAAACATGTATTGAGTGTCTGCTATGCCCAACCACTAAAAATATTCCATGAGCTTTTAATACCTAAAATAGAAATAGTGCCTGATTTTCTTTTCACTTCTATTCATGTGATGGTTCACACACTCTTGCAGCATAAGATGTCAGTTAATAGCTCTTCCACTGAACTCATAACAATGTCCATTGTGTCAAACCATGAACTCCTTTTGAACAAGAGCTGCGTTCATCACATACATTCTTTATATTTAGTGTCTTTCAAAGTGCCTGTAATGAATTATGTGTTAAATAAATGAGCAAACCCATGAATGGTCTCTCATAGAGTAGGCCATATAATTCTGGGAAGGACTCAGAAGATCAGACCAAGTTTAAATGCCTGTGTTCAGCATGAACAAATACAGATCAATCACAAATAACAATTACTTTTAGAAGATTTTTAGTATATGGCCTAGCACTTAATAGATAATTAACTCATGTTTTGTAGTCTAATATTTTCAAGACTTGCATCTGCTATTCAGAATCAACCCCTTCTAAAGCATGACATGAATTCTAAGTTAAGTCCTTCTTCCCATATTTTCTTAGATTTTTCTTGAAGGCTGTATTTATGTGATCTGGAAACTACAACATGAAATAACGTATATAATGGCATTATTCTTAATTAAAAAGTATGTCGCCACCATAGCTATATTGACCCAACAATCTCTTAAAGCAAGAAGCAACAATAATAGGTATTCACCAAGAATTGTCTTATAGTAGCCCTAAGAAAACCAAATAGAAGGAAAGCAAGAAAGAAATCACAAAGCCTCCCCTGTTAATCTTTGAAGCCCACTGGCTTTGTATATTTGAGAATTATATATTCTGGAAGACAAGCTGAAAGGCTGAGAAGCTGAATAGAGCTTTTGTCAGAACTTCTGGGCCAGCATGCCAAAATTGGAACTCAAGGCCTGCTGTGTCCCACAGGTGGGAATGATGAAAACTACATTTTGGGAGTTAGGCCAAATTGGAAATAAACTGGATGGCACGTCTTTCAATTATCTAGTCCCAGAGTTTGAATTAATATTGTCAGTGATTACCATTGCTGCTAACTGCTCGACAGAAGCTTGTTATCATTTTATTTGTACAACATTTTTTGTTTACAAAATATCAGCAACACAAGAAAAAATACCTTAGGAGATAAGA
>NW_012134483.1:13068-13432 GCF_000956105.1 Propithecus coquereli
TCCCAGGGATGAAGAGGCATATTTAATAATTATTAAATGGTTGATTCTTCAACAAGACGTAATCCTAAATAAATATACAAACCCTAACTTAGATTTAAACTATATGAAGCAAAAGGTGACAGAATTGCAAAGAAAAAATAGACATATGCGTAATTATTCTTGGAGACTTTGACATGCCACTCTCATTAACTGATACAATTCAGCAGAATTTCAGAAAGTATATAGAAGACCTGGTCAACACTATCAATTGGAATGAATTTAATTGACATTTATCCAACACTGTACAAATAACACCAGAATATACACTGTGATAAACCATATTTTGGACCATAAAAATGTTTCAACAGATTTAAAAGGATTTATA
>NW_012134483.1:15392-15738 GCF_000956105.1 Propithecus coquereli
AATAGTCTAAACACTGTAATTAAGAACAGAAATTGTCAGACCAGTTAAAACATTAAGATTCAACTACATGTTGTGTATAAGAAATTTACTTTAAATATAAAAACACAGGTAGGTTAAATAAAAGAGTGGTAGCGATACACCATAAAAATACTAACCACAGATAGTGCAGTCACTACATGTAAGACAATTTTAGATTTTAGCAAAAGCAATATTCCCAGGGATGAAGAGGCATATTTAATAATTATTAAATGGTTGATTCTTCAACAAGACATAATCCTAAATAAATATACAAACCCTAACTTAGATTTAAACTATATGAAGCAAAAGGTGACAGAATTGCAAAGAA
>NW_012134484.1:0-1258 GCF_000956105.1 Propithecus coquereli
TTTTTGGCTAGAGGTTGAAAATATTTTTATTTCTCATTTGGGAAAGGAAAGAGCTCTATAGAGGTGTTTGCCCTTTGGACACGGGATATTTCTCTTAATGTTAGTAGAATAGGCACCATGCATGCATATAATGTATGAAAAGATAAATAAGATGGTCTCTTCCATCTAGGATCTTATATTTTCATATTTTTGAGTTTATACATTTTTTATTCATTCTAAATCATCATTTTGCATACCTACTATGCAGAGTGCTTTGTTCAGCTAAGTCCAAGATCAACAAGTCCTGGTTGTTTCTTTGAAGAAAGGGACAGTCTAGCGAGGAAAGACAGACATATAAATCCAATATTACATTGTAATAAATTGTAGAAAAGTTTTACATATTTTCTAGGTAAACATAATGAGGGTCAGAAAGATGCTGGCTAGGAGGGGGGAGGCTGAAGATATCAGGCCATTTAACTAGCATTTTTTGTCTCTTGAAAAATCACTGCATTCACTAGAACACTGCTGCCAACAGAGGGGGAAGGAAGTAAAGATCCTGTACTTGCTATGGCAGAGATTTTATACTTAATGGCATCCACATTCGGCCAAATTCGGGTTACCTTACAGATAGCAGAGAGGGATTATCCACCTCTTCTGCCCCTTCCTCACAGTTTTAAATTTCGCATCTTGCCATCATTTTTTTTTCTCCACAAGTAAGCTAATACAAACATGACCAATGGAGAAATAGGAACTAATTTTCCAAAGTTTCTAGAATGTCAGCATCTTGTTCCACTAAGGCACAACTTGCCTTTCCCTGTGCAAAGGCTCCAGTTCAACATCTATTCTCTCACTTCAAGAATGGTGATTGCTTGAAGGTCTTTTCGGTGGCTGAACTGGAAGTGAGCTGCACACTGTCTACTCAATTGTCTTCCTCCTCATTAGTCCTCTCAGAGAGAGTTGTATCTATTTTCCTACCTATTTATAGGTGCCTTTAAAAGTCAACTCACAGAGGCAAAAAGCACATTAATCAGGAAACCCTGTCCCCGCAAAGAGTATGTAGATTCTCTCATCATTATTGAGAACAGCTGCCACTAGCCAATTGTATACTACACCTTCCAGAAAAAAGTCATTAAAAATAATTTGAGGCAGGTGGTACAGTAGAAGAAAAGCAAGTCAATTAGAATATTCGGAGGATACCTTTTGAGATGGAAGACTCTAGATTAAAATTTTGTACCATATTTCATTGTGATATCTTCATTGAAAATTTTGATGTAGGAAG
>NW_012134484.1:1308-2581 GCF_000956105.1 Propithecus coquereli
ATCTCAGGTTGAATGAACTGAGCAATGCTATTGTTGGTGACTTTGCAGCCACATTACCTGGATTAGACTTCGACTGAAACACTGATTCATTTGCCCTCTCTTGTGGCAGAAATGCCTATATGAGGAACGAAATATGAGTTTATAAGTCAGGCCTGTAATCACTAAGCCCCAACAACTTCATGGTCATCTATTCTAGACCTAATTTCATGACTTAACAAGTAGGGTCGGAATATTGGATACTATGCAAAATTCAGCAATAAATATTTAAGGATGGTTACATTTGGTTGCATTTACAGGTGATTTTGCCATTTAATGAATCCCTTTTCTTAAGGGTAAGACCACTGTAATAGAGCAACTAAGATAGAAAATATTTTAAAACAGCAAGAAGCCCTTAACCTGATCATTTATAGGTACAATGTAAATTAAAAACAAAAGCAAAAACAATTAGAATCCATTTACCTAACCACTGTCACATTTTGGGGTGAAAGATGGACCTTGGAAGAAGTCATATAATGACCCTGCAAAGTACGATACTCATCAGATAGCGGCAGATTATAGTCCTATAAATATTGGTTCAGTATCTACTCACTCACATAGGCATTTAGCACTACGACACAAATATTCTGACATTACAGATGCTTGTTCATAGCCTGTGACTTGATCACAGCAAGAGGGGATAATTTTAAACATATAATAGAATGGAAAAGAAAGAGATAATCTCCCTGCTTCCTCTGCTCATTACACACCTTGAGTAAACACAATTCATCTTTTCAGAATATACATTTAATGATACAGTAAGTAACGCACTACCAAAATGGCAAAATAGATGGACGAGGAAGCGCATCAGTCATCCCTGGGAGATACTTGAGACCAGCAAAATGACTTCCTATGCTCCTCCATGTGATGAGATGAGACCTTTTCTTATCCCATGAAATGTTCTCTCTGTTTCCTCTCTTACACTTTTCCTTTTGTCCATTAGGAAAAAAAAAACCAAACCAAAACAACAAAAAACCATCAAACAAAAAAACAGAAAACCGAAACCTTCTGAAACAAATCATCTTTCCTGGGACATGAGATGAATAAGAGTTGGCATTTTTTGTTGTCGCTTTGGGTACAGAGGTCAAAGGTTATTACCTAACAGGCATACGTTTGGGATCAATCTCTCCATCAAAGATCTTGTCAGATGCACCTGAGCCTCTCTGGGGTTTGTGCAGAGTGGTTCATGGTCAAAGGCAGGAGTGGACATCGGCACTCCAGGGGAAACTATATTTTT
>NW_012134484.1:3841-4187 GCF_000956105.1 Propithecus coquereli
TGAAATCTATACCTGGAGATTGAGAGATTTCACTGTCTCTTGGCTTTAGTGTAATCAGAGATGCTCAGCCAATGCTTGGACACCATGGGCTTAACGCTAAGTTTCAACAAGGGTTGAAAGATTGAGATGCTGTCTGAGATATTGTCTGCCAGAGTGTGGGTTCCAAGAACCAGGAGGAAAGAAGTCCTTTTCTAATTTAAGAATTCTTCTCCTCATTCTTCTAGAGAGTTCTCTGTACCATACAGATGTAATTTTTTTTTTTTTTTTTTGGCTAGAGGTTGAAAATATTTTTATTTCTCATTTGGGAAAGGAAAGAGCTCTATAGAGGTGTTTGCCCTTTGGACAC
>NW_012134485.1:0-390 GCF_000956105.1 Propithecus coquereli
ATATAAAGCATATAAAGAGTAGTGCATAATATTTTCATAGACTGTTACACTAAGTGCTATTAAAGTTTTTCTATTTACTATTGTAGTCATAATTTACTCTTGCTTGAATTTACAAACAAGATAATATTAACAGCCATGTATTAAAGAAGAATTTAATATATTAGTGTCACCAAATGTAGAATGTGGGAATATATGCTAAAATTATAGTCTAACTATTAAGGGGCTGCTCAGTCTTAGATAAGACATTTAACTGATCTAAGTCTTAATTTCTTCATAATACCTTAAATAATACCTTCTTAATGGAGTTCTCATGAGGAACAAATAAAATTCCAGATAGATACACACATACAAATACACACACACACACACACACATACATGCAAGTGTTTT
>NW_012134485.1:3192-3956 GCF_000956105.1 Propithecus coquereli
GAGTTCCAGAGTTCCCTAAAAAGGATGAACACCACTAAAGAAGGTAAAATGCAAGCCAATAGGAAAATAATCTTGGAGCTGGACTGGGCCATGAAATTATAAATCTCTGGGCATTTACTGGAATGTTAGTGAATGCACTGGATTTTCATAGAATGTATCATAGAATATGGACTCTATCTAGCCCATTGTATTTAAATACCAAGGAACTGGACTATGCTAACTGATACTTAGGTAACATATATGGTATTTCATTGAGCTATTTCTCCTAATATTGCCTAATGCAGGCTAAATGCCATAATATCAAAGTACAATTCAGCAAAATTCACTATTCTGGAAATCAAAATGACTTCAGTTTTACCTTTAGATGATCTAAATTAAACATGAAATCAACGTTGGGATATTGAAAAGAAAGAATGCATTGTGCATACCTTGGATGACCATCCATACCCAATTGTTTCTTTCACCAATCTTTTTTTAAGTCTTTAGTGACAATGAGTTGAAAGTTATACTAGGTCTTAAAGTTCAAATATGTAACCATAAACTTTAATCCTCAGTTCTGAAGAAAGCTAATACAAGCACCCAGAATGTCCATCTGCCTGACACATTGCCATATCCAAAGTGTGCTCTTCTATCCTAATCTTCTTGATCTCTGTGCCTCATTCTATGCAATTAACTTTGCCTTTTTGAAATACTTTGTTTTTTCACTTGCTGACTATCATCCATGATAAGTCTACCTCACTCTCATTTTCTCAGTTTCCTTTGCT
>NW_012134485.1:5402-6241 GCF_000956105.1 Propithecus coquereli
AGAGAAAATAAGTGAAGAAAATCTTACTATAGGTAGTAAGAAAGAACATTTTAAAAAGCTGAAGTAGAACAAAGCAGGAAAATATAAGTTAATTAAATTGGAAGTCAATTCTGAACATGTCCATTCAGAGATAAATGCATGTTAGAAATAATCTGTAAGGAAAGCTTGTTGAGGCTGATACTGTGGTTATTTAAAATCAATTAGATGCTGTCTTGAGGAAAGCTGAATTTAATATCAGGTGGTAGCAGAAAGGCTTGATGAGCTAAATTAATTTCTAATTTTTCTACTTTTTTCTTTGGCTATAATAGCTTCTACAGTTATAGCATTTGAGTTCACAAAGTATTAGTTGCCAAGATGAAATTTTCTCTTTAGGAGCTAGCAAATAAGCCACAGAAATTCTATACTAAAACTCACTTAAACAGAGTACTTGTCTAAGAATATTTTTAAGACAATTTTTAAAACTTCTCCACATTTAGATGAAAATAGCATACAGACACCTCAAAGACATATACATTTTCCATGTAGAGGTGACAACATCAAAACTCACTTGTAAGTTGCCCTCTATTTTCAGAATGTAAAATGACGTATTTCAAGGCTTTCACTAAAATTGCTGTAGTCATAGTCAATCCCTCAGAAATAAAACCACCTAATGCAATGATTTTCAAACCATGTTCCAAACATGAGCTCTAGCATTCCATTTTTTACCCATGATGCAACCTCAAAAATCTATTCCCTTCTATTCCCTGAACTAACATTACTATAAACTGCTAAAACTCTGAAAGCTGAGATCTGTTCAATATCAAATCATAAAATCTTACCCTTTCAGGTTTTTCATGCAA
>NW_012134486.1:0-1065 GCF_000956105.1 Propithecus coquereli
ATGAAAAAACCTACAAGAAATATGGGACTATATAAAGAGGCCTAACATAAGAATCCTAGGCATCCCTGAGAGTGATGAAGAAAATAGACAAGGATTGGAAAAGCTATTTGAGAGAATAATTAAGGCCTTGCTAGAAATCTAGATATCTAGGTTCAAAAAGCTCAAAGGACCCATGGGAGATGCATAGTGAAGAAGGACTCACCATGACACCTAGTCATTAGACTGGCCAAAGTAAACATAAAAGAGGCACTCCTGTGAGGCATAAGGCAAAAGCAGCAGGTAACTTACAAAGTAAAACCTATCAGACTAACTACAGACTTCTCGACTGAGACCTTATAAGCCAGAGGGATTGGGGCCCCATTCTCAGTCTTCTCAAACAGTATAATGCCCAACCTAGAATTTTGTATCCTGCAAAATTCAGCTTCTTATATGAGGGAAAAATAAAGACTTTTTCAGACAAGTAAACACTGAGAAAATTTGTCAAGACCACACCTGCCCTTCAGGAAGCACTCAGAATTGTATTATACACAGATCAGCACAATAGACATCAACCAGTGTAAAGCCACTGAAAAGCTAAAAGGTCAGAGGCCAGATACCACAATGGCCGAAGAGGTAAAACAAAATAATAAAGTTCTACTGAACAGAATGAACAGAAATCCACCCCACTTATCAATCCTTTCAATAAATGTGAATGGATTGAGCTCCCCACTCAAGAGACATAGGCTGGCTGAAAAATGCAAGCCATGTATCTGTTGTCTCCAGGAAATACATCTAACCAAAAAGGACTCAATCAGATTGCAGGTGAGGGGATGGAAATCCAGTGTATTCTATAAAAAAGCAACTAGAACCAACAATATGTAATTTTTATTCATAATGTATAATTCATAATATATAAAAAACATTGTCAAGATATTTAGCTAAGCAAATAATGAATATAGGAAGAATTTTTTTGATTTATTTCAAGGTATTATGAGCTCCCCACTCAAGAGACATAGGCCGGCTGAAAAATGCAAGCCATGTATCTGTTGTCTCCAGGAAATACATCTAACCAAAAAGGAGTCAATC
>NW_012134486.1:2976-5209 GCF_000956105.1 Propithecus coquereli
ACAAAGTAAAATAATCTAAGAATTATAGGTGTCCCTGAGGGAGAGGAAAAAGCAATAAGCATGGAAAACCTCTTTGAGAGAATAATAGAGGAAAAAATCACTGATATCACTACAGACTTAGATATCCAAATACAAGATGATCATCAAACACCTAGAAGATTCATATCAAACAGGACATCATCAAGACATATAGTCATCAGCCTGACCAAAGTCGCAGTGAAGGAGAAAATCCTACAAGCTGTGAGATGAAAGCAACAAGTTACTTACAAAGGAAAACCCATCAGACTAACAGCAGATCTCTCAGCAGAGACATGTCAAGACAGAAAGGATTGGGGTCCCATTTTTGTCTTCTTAAACAGAATAACTGCCAGCCAAGAATTTTGTATCCTGCAAAACCAAGTTTCATAAGTGAAGGAGAAATAAAGTCTTTCCCAGACAAGCAAACAGTAAGGAAATTTGTTACTACTATATCTCCCTACAGGAAATGCTTAAAAGTGTTCTATATGTGGAAAATAACAATCAATACCCACCAATGTAAAAAATACTCAAAAGTTAAAGCTCACAACTCTTCTGAAATATTAATAACACAGTGGAGGAAAAAAATCAACCAGGTATCATTCAACATGATATCATTTGTGCAGAGATTTTCAATGATATCATGATATCATTCAACAGTATCAATCATGACATCATTCAATAGTATCTCACATAGCAATACTAATATTGAATGTAAATGTTTTTAATCCTTCTTTGAAAAGATATAGACTGGCTACATGGATGAAAAAACACAGGCCAAGTATCTGCTGTCTCCAAAAAACCCATTTAACTCACAAGGATACTCATAGACTCATTACTCATAGGTAAAGCGATAGAAAAAAAATATTCTATGAGCAGGAGTAGCTATTCTTATATCAGATAAAATAGACATTAAATCAACAATAGTAAAAAAAAATAGTCATTATATAATGACAAAGGGAACAATTCAGCAAGAAGATATAATAATCATAAATACATATGCACCTAACACAGGGGCTCTCAGATTCATAAATAAAATACTGCTACATCTAAGCAAAGAAATAACAGCAACGCCATAATTGCTGGGTACTTCAACCCTCCACTGACAGAACGGGACAGATCATTGAGGCAGAAGATCAACAAACACTGGACTTAAACAGGAGTCTAGAACAAATGGGCCTAACAGACATCTACAGAAGATTTTACACAAAAACTGCAGACTATATTAATACATTCTTCTCATCAACACATGGGACGTTTTCCAAGATAGACCATATGTTAGTTCAAAAAACAAGTCTTAGTAAATTCAGAAAAATCAAAATCATTCCACATATCTTCTCAGATCGTAGTAGAATAAAACTAGACATAAAATCCAGAGGAACTCTCAAATCTACACAAGTCATGAAAATTAAACAACCAGCGCTCAACAATACTTGGATCAATGATAAAATTAAGATGGAAATCAAAAGATTTGTTGAAACGAATAACAATAACATAATCATTCAAAAACTATGGGACACAGCAAAAAACATGTTAAGAGGGAAATTCATAGTCTTAAATGCTTACATCAAAAACACAGAAAGATCAGAAATAAACAAAAAAATAAAGGTATTGTCACATCTCAAGGAAGCAGAACAAGAACAAACCAAACCCAAAGCTAGCAAAATAAAAGAATGGGACAGATCATTGAGGCAGAAGATCAACAAACACTGGACTTAAGCAAGAGTCTAGAACAAATAAAAGAAACAACAAAGCTCAGATCAGAACTAAAGGAAATGAAAACCATAAAAAAAGAAACCATCAACGAAACAAAAATTGGTTCTTTGAAAAGATAAACAAAATTGATAGATCTCTAGGTAAATTAACTAGAAATAGAACAGAAAGTACCTAAATAAGCTCAATCAGACATGAAAAAGACATTACAATTGATACCACAGAAATACAAAATATCATCCATGAATACCACAAAAATCTCTACACACACAAATTAGAAAATGTAGAGTAAATGGATAAATTTCGAGCAATATATAACCTCCGAAGCCTGAATCAGGAAGAAATAGACATTCTGAGCAGACCAATAATGAGCAGTGAGAATGAAGCAGTACTAAAAAATCTACCAACACGAAAGAGCCTTGGACTAGATGGATTCACAAACTCTACCAGACATACAAAGAAGAACTGGTACAAATCCTACAGAAATTATTCCATAACATCAAGA
>NW_012134486.1:13654-15707 GCF_000956105.1 Propithecus coquereli
GTCATAACAGATGCTATATGTATAGCTCAGGTAAAAAGGTAGGAGGACCCAAAGTATTTTTTCACATAAAGCAAAAGGTGATAAAGGATTATTAAATGCTTTGTCAAAATATATTTTGAGAACACGTGGCTTCAATTTTGTTTCTAAAGTATCACATAAGCCTGAATGTAAAACAGAATTACTCAATACAGGAAAATTAACTGATTATTTGCTTGTCTAACCATAGTCATCCATTCAGCTGGGAACCAGAAAAATAATCCTTATTAAGTCATAGAGTCCTCATATTCAACAATGTCAAACATTTGTGATTTTTCACAGATGCTCTGGTTTCCACAAGTGTCCAAATAACCTCACCTGCTTTTCCAATTTGTCTCCTAGACAATGCTGTGGGTTAGTGATCCCTATTGTGTCACCTCAATACAGTGGTTAAATAATGATAAATAATTTAAAATGTGACAGGTAGTCTACATCTTTTTCCCCCCATTCTGTAGCATTCCATTCTAGAGCATTCCATAGTATTCCATTTCACAGCATATATTTGTAGCATTCCATTCTATAACATTTCATTCTATTCAATTTCAATTTTCATTTTTAAAGCCAGCAGTGGACTGTCATATCTAAGAGCTCTCTGCTTGGCTTTAAGAGAACTGGGAATCAGGGCTGCATTTGGGCATTCTGATGCCTACAGTTTTGCTTCCTAGAAGTATGACTTGGCCATCAGCTGTGTCAGACACCATCTCATGGTACTGCACAGACTGGTGTGTTTTCCTGGCTGGCTGGGAACCCAAACACTTCTATCCCTTTTCCCAGTGCATGAGAATAAAAGTATACCATGAGGATAATAGTCTTCTCCCTGGATTTCCGCAGCAACATTCCACTATTTAGGTGCTTTGTCCTCTTCTTGTTCCAGATCCTAGTGTGTCTTTCCATCTCTAATTTCTATCCTGCCCCAAATATTCCCTAAGAAGAAACAGAGTATGCGAAAGCTTGGTAGGGAAAGTGGGAAGGGGATAAAATAAGGAAAACATAGTTTAAAATATCCAAAATTTCCTGCAATACACTGCCAAGATAGAAGGACCTATTCCCAAGAAAATAAATGCAATTTTTTGCCAAGAGCACAAAAGGCAAATAGGTGGACTGCAGGTCAATTGTAACCGCACACAAGCTTTGGTTAATATGCTCAGTATTTTAAAATAATGGTAAACCAATTGAAAATAGCTTTAAATGAAAGAAATAGTACACAGAAAATGAAAGAATAAGCTGGATCTTCACTCTCTTTGGCAAAAACAGCTGAGTCTGAGGAGCCCTGCTCCTTCAGAGGGGACTACTCCTACCAGGTAGGCACAGACCTCCCCACCCCAACTTCTCTTGCTCCCTATGTATTTCTGAGTTCATAGGCACTTCAACTGTGGCACCTGGCCCAGATTTTAAATATACATCAAATTATATTGTCAGAGGTGGCAGTCTACCTTTGGTTCTTGCTGTGATCTTGCCCAAAGACAGACCAGACACACCAGGTCCAGACTATTATCCTGGTCCTCAAAGTTCCTGCTTGGAAAAATCACTAGGAGGGCCAACGCAAAGGAATTACCTCAGTCACAAAGCAGTTTCACACTAGCAGCTCTTCGTTGTAGAACAAAATTGGTCTGTCTCCATGAGCACAGAAATACACACACTCACTGACTCTCTCACTCGCTCTCTCTCTCTTCTTGGATTGTTTCCTTTTATTAGCCCAGTCTGGAGATGGGCTCTCAGGAGGTGTGGGATATTATCAAATTATCAACAGGTGTTCTCAAAATTCCATCTGCATATATACAAGTTTCCTTTAAGAAAGCTCACCTGGGAGGGTGACCCACAATGTGCTGATTCAAGCTAATGGCATAATAATTACTCTTGGGTTACTCTAGATCACTTTCTAAATCCTATATGCCTGGGCTGAGAATTGCCAATTTGCTAACCATGCCCTCCTTCATCAGGTGTAGGAGTTTCTTGGGATAGGATTGAGGGTGGGGCAACACCAAAATGGGGTGTCCGCCCTTATCTTCCTACCCAG
>NW_012134487.1:0-420 GCF_000956105.1 Propithecus coquereli
TCCCCGTCTGCTCTGCACCTGCGTGGACCTTCCGTTCGCCCTGCCGAACGGATCTACCAACCCGCATGCGTGCATTGGCTGTGCCTCCGCTTATGCCAAGTCCACTGCTGGAAACATCCTTAAACCACAGCTCAGCATCCAAGTCCAGCTTCATTTCCTCAGTGGGATTTTACAGTTTCTCACCTGCAGTGATAAATCTTTGTTTGCCTCCAAGGAAATGGACTAAATGTGCTGTTTATAAAAACTCCCAAGAAGAACCTGGGAGGTGAGGGGACTTGTTCTCATCAGATCTTGGCCAACGACAGAGTCCGGGAGCCCACAGATAATGACAGATAAGGACGGAAAGCCTACAAATCAATAGATTTTCTAAAAAATTGCTCATCCCTATCAATACAAAACATTTACCCACAATATATTAAT
>NW_012134487.1:1175-3174 GCF_000956105.1 Propithecus coquereli
AGGATATTTACTGAATGTTTACTGACTACAAAGCACTGTGCTTAATATAGTTATTTCATGAAGTCTTCAAAATCATTGCAATAAATACTAATTTAGACTCCTATATATAGATATTTAGTATATGTCAGATATTTATACTAAAAAATGTACATGCATTATTTTATTTAATCTTCATAACAACCCTATGAGGAAGGCATCATTATAATATCCATTTTGCCAACGAGGAAGTTGAGGTTAAGAGAAGCTAAACAATTTAACAAAAGTTAATTTGCTAAGCCAAGTTTCAAATCCATGCAACCGGACTTCACCTGCTCTACGGCATGCCCTGCCTTCCATAATCAATACCGTCAGTTATGCTCAGGACAAATGGTGTTTATTTGTATCATTTCCCTTTGCAATTTCATTATGTGAATACTTTTCTTTCCTTTTCGTTAATGGAAACATCGGAATGCTTTCCTGTCTCTCTCCCTCCTTCCCTGCGTCTCGCCCTCGTCCCATCTTCCTCTCGCTCTTTCTCTCTCACACACACGCACACAGATACAATTATTGGTTTTCTCGATCACGCGTTCCCTGAGAGGGGTCCTTAGCTGGAATGGGAATAACCTTCTCATTCACTCAGTAGCTCTCACTAAAACCTCTGGAGTTAACCCCGGCTCTTGTCGTTCTTTCCACCCACGTCCAATCTGTTAGGGAAACCTTTGGGCTTTCTCTTCAAAACGATGCCTGACCTACTTGGGCCACCTCCACTGCTGTCGCAGCAACCCGCGCGCATCTCTTGCCTGAAGTTTATCAGTTGCCTCCAAACGGTCCTTGTTTCCGCTTCTACACTTCCCTGCTTCAGCCTGTTATCGAAAAGGCAGCCAGAATGTTCCTTTCAAAACCACCCAGTGACTGCCCACATCACGCAGATAAAAGTGTCAGTTCCTCCAACGGCCCCGCAAGGGCTGCTGCCATCTGCATCGCACTCCCTGGCCTCACCTCCTACTACCTCACCTTCTCATTCCCTGCTCAAATCACTCTCTGTTCCCCAGATATGTCCCTGTCCCGATGCCCGGAAGCTGCGAGTGTTACTTTACATAGCGAGGGGACTTGCAGATGTGATTAAACTAAGGATCTTAAAATGGGAAGATTATCCTGGATTATGCTTCTGGGTTCAGTCTAATCACAAAGATCCTTACAAGATCCTCCCACTCCTCCTATGCAGGAGTGGAGATGCAGAAGACGGTAGACGATGATGGGAACGGGGAGAGAAGAGGTGATATGATAAGGGCAGTGAGTGAGAAGTGAGGTCGCCTTCTAGAAGTTGGAAAAGGGGAAGAAATGGACTCCCCCCTAGAGCCTCCAGAAGGAACATAGTCCTCTGACACCATGATTTTAGCTCCGTTAAAACTCATTTCAGACTTCTGAACTCCAACACTGTATGAGAATATTTGTATTGTTTTAAGCCACTAAGTTTTTGGTAATTGATAAAGCAGCTATAAAAAATTCTGACACCCGTATCCTGTTTTATGTTTCCTTATAGCATTATCATCACTGGCCACATTTCATAGTTACTTATTTGTCTCTCAGTTGCCACTCCCACTACAATGCAAAGTGCACGAGAGCCAAGACTTTCTTTTCTTCATTGTTGCAAACCCAGTGCCTGGCACAGTGTCTGCTGAATGAATAAACGAATGATGTATTTTAATTGACTAAGTAATTGGTGTTTCTGTTTGATTCAATACCAGTGATAGACGAATTTCTAGTGAGATAAGTGCTAGAATCAATGTCTTGATAGGGCAATGACGATGATGATGACGACAATGACAACCCACCTTGCCTGTTGCATGAAGTCGCATGGGCACTTCTGTCCTGAGAAAACATACATCTAGTCTTCTCTTTACAGACGTGTGTTTGCACACTGTGCCACCGTGGTGATGTGGTTATGGGGGCTGGAAATTTGCTTGAATGCGCCTGCTCGAATGTCATCTCCTCCCTAAAGCCCCTCCTGCCTCCCTCC
>NW_012134487.1:8651-9049 GCF_000956105.1 Propithecus coquereli
TTTCTAATTTATGCATCAAAGACTATGAATTTTTCTCTAAGTCCAGCCTTACCTGCATCCCACAAGTTTTGATATGTTTTATTTCTATTATCATTCAGTTCAAAATACTTTCTATTTTCTGTTGAAATTTATTTTCCCCCTTTACTCATGAGTTATTTAGAAATGCATTAATTAACCAGTTATCTTTTTGTTATTTATTTTTATCTAATTCTACTGTGGTCAAAGAACATAATCTTTATGATTTTAATCTATTTAAATTTGTTTTGAGACTTTCTTTATGTTCCAGCATATAGCCAAGTTTGGAAATATTACATGTGCATTTGAAAAGAACATGTGTTCCTTCACCATTAGGTATAGTGTTCTGTAGATTACAATTAGTTTGTGCACATTAATTTTTT
>NW_012134488.1:0-620 GCF_000956105.1 Propithecus coquereli
CTGGAGCCCATGTTGTTATCTACTGCTCCAGAGCAGAGGGCCCTCTGAGGGAAGCAAGTCATTCCTGACTTTGAGTTTTAAATTTATTTCCATGCGATGTAGTTTTCTTATGGTGTCCTTAAGCATTTAGTACAGTTGACTCCCTCCTCCAGCTTAGTAGCAGTAGCCTTGGATTGACAACGATTTTGGTTGGTGGGGATGTGAGGGGTACTTTGTGTGCGAACTCGCAGTGGGCCCGAGTGTCAGCTGGAGCAGCATCCAAAGGATGAGGAAGATGGGGAGTGCCTCAGGCCATACACTGGCACTCTGGAGTGTCTGCAAACACATCCCAAGGGGTGGCCTTCCACGGCCACGTGGGGCAAGGACACAACAGATTTTGTTTGTGTACAAAGGGAAACAGCACCCCTGTGGCCTCCTCTCCTGTCTCAGCAGTGGTTGAGGCATTGGTTCTATAAATTCCCTCTCTATTCTGGGCTATTCTTTTTCTGGAGCAAGAGGCTCAATTTTGTCTGGGTGTGGTGGCTCATGTAATCCTGTAATCCTAGCACTCTAGGAGGCCAAGGTGGGAGGATTGCTTGAGCTCAGGGGTTCAAGACCAGCCTGAGCAAGAGCGAGACCCC
>NW_012134488.1:2130-3535 GCF_000956105.1 Propithecus coquereli
TGATGGGGTCCCGTAAGATTATAATGCTGTATTTTTACTGTAACTTTTCAATATTTAGATATACTTAGATACACCTGCAAGTTTTGGTGTTATTTACAGTATCCTACTTACCTCGTTTGTTACATTTCTACTTTCATTCTAAAGCATGTCATTTCCCATACTGTTCCCAAGGATTTACTCCTGCGTATTGCCGGCACATCTTACTGTTGGAATTATTCCTGTTCTATTTTTCAACATTCCTTATCCATCTATTCCATTTTTTAACTTTATACTGGTCTTTTTTTTCCCTTCCTTTCACTGTCAGCTTGGAGTATATCCTACAATTATTTGATGAGTGTTAACTGCTATGTTCATATGCAGCCTCTACTTTATGGACATGTTGTTGTCAATTGTGGGTCAACAGGGTATGTGCATGGCATTATTTTCAAATATTAATAATATTAGATTGCACTTAGTCATCCCCATTCTCCTAGCAGAACATCTGAGAAATTCTTCTGCTAATAAATTTCATCTTTGAAAAAACTGAGTAAACAATGAAAGAATCTGCTATTCTGGATCTAAAGGAACACGTTTGTGAGGCAATTTGCATGTCGTGCAGAGCTGATGCGATATGGATGTGAATCCACTCATTGGCTAGCGCTGCAATGGGACCATGGAGGCTCCCAATCAAAGTAGGTATTGAGAAGATTAAGGAGAAGGAGAAAGAAGAGGATTTTTTCTTTCTATTTTTAATTATCTGAATTCTAGATATAGAATTGTAAACTCTCCACACCAAGCCTGTAAGTAGTTTGCCTGGCATCAGGCCAGGATTTTTGGATGGCAGGAGAGTTAGAGTCCTCCAGACTATCCAGATATTGCATTCGCCTTCATGATCCATTGTGAGATGCTCTAGGCAGCCCTCCACAGTAGCAACACTCTTGCTGAGATTCTGCCCCTGGAAATTTATTCCTTTGGCTTAAGGAAAACTGTCTTTAAATGCAAGTATTCCCAGTGAAAGGTAACTCATTATGTCAAGTACTATATGATATTTTATGTCAATGATCTGAATTAGTTTAATGAGACTATCTTCCATATAATTTTTACTTTTTCTAATTGGCTTTTGCTCATAGAATAAATGTCATTATAAAAATTTATACAGTGAATATGTAGTGCAAAAATTAAAAAAAATAATTAAAGGCTAGCCCAAGAATCTCAAGGATAGTTATTAAAAATGAATGAGCATTATAACTGTTATATAGTTATCATATATGAATTGGAATAAATATATTCTGGTCTAATTTTGTGCATATACCACACACACACACACAGACACACCCCACATACTTATATCTAAATATGCATTCAGTGTATTTTTCTGCAACTTGCCTCCTTTGTCACTTGATTTTCCATGATAGTATTATCTATC
>NW_012134488.1:7755-8141 GCF_000956105.1 Propithecus coquereli
AGTTTTGGAGGGACAAGCATTCAAACCATAGCAGGAAGACTGAGAAAATAAAGATGATACCTAAACCCCTATTTTACCATCTTATAAATTCTTACAGTTTTTATTTGGTGTTCATAGATTTTCTAGATAATAATCACATATTAATATAAACATTAATGTTTACCTTTTCTTATTTAATATGTATAACTTTTATGCCTTTTTAAATGTCATTTCCTAGGAAATTTAGCACAATGTTAGGCCATAGCATGTAAGCTGGTATCCTTGCCTTGTTTGTAAGTTAAATATTTAGATTTTTTGAATTCTAATTATGATGTGGTATGATTTATGTTTGATGGCATTTATTAAGAGTGTTTCTTTTTCCTTGTTTGTTTTGAAGATTTGGGTGT
>NW_012134489.1:0-314 GCF_000956105.1 Propithecus coquereli
ACTCTGTCTCAAAAAAAAAAAAAAAAAAATCAGTTGACCATAAATGCATGGATTTTTTTCCCCCTGAGCTCTCAATTCTATGCCACAGATCTATACAAGTATCCTTACGCTAATATCACACTGTCTTGATTACTTTACCTTGTAATAAATTTTGAAGTTAGGAGTCATGAGGCCTCCTACTTTGCACTTCTTTTTGAAGATTGTTTTAGCTATGCTGGGTCTCTGGCAATTCCACATGAATTTTAGAATCAGCTTTTCACTTTCTACAAATGAGTTATCTGGGATTCTAATAGAGATTACAGTGAAGTTATAGG
>NW_012134489.1:12769-14323 GCF_000956105.1 Propithecus coquereli
ATAAAAGTTTTGACATGTGCTAGACACTCTAATAGATCTAGATATACAAAACAGTTAAGAAAAATCCTACTTCTGAAGGATTCAGACTTCCAAGGGCAGAGTTTAGAAACACATGCACAAAAGCTGTTATACCTGTCATTACAACATTATAAACTGGCAAAAGCAAGGTAAAATGAACCCAGGGTTCAATTCTACCTGAATGCTCAGGAAAGTGTTCATGGCCAAGGGGAAGGCATAGAGACAGTAAAGGAAGGTTTATATTTCTGAATGGCTTGGAAGTGGAGGGGAAAGAAGTGTTAGCTGGAGGAGATGCTATGTTGAGGGGGTCATGTCAAGTCTTCCATTTATTTGGTTTGGTTTGTTCATAATGGGAACTTAGAATGGGCTTCTAATGTCCTGGGAAGAAGTCGTTGAAAAGAAAAATACCTGATGGTGTACTGCTTTATTTAAACTGTGAGATCAAAAGCATATGGGAGAATGACATCACCAAAAATGTCAGAGTAGGGACGTCTAGGGTTTCATCTCTCCACAAAAGCAATTAATAAGCTGGCAAAAATTATCAGAATCAACTGTCACAGAACTCTGGAATCTAGTCAAAAGCTCACAACAACCACATGAAAGTTTAATGAAGAAAGAAGCTGCTGCACTCAGTAAGAGATTCCTGTGGTACTTTAAAATCCTTTGTTGCCATCCCGCATGCCCCAGATTGGGGCCATGAATATGGTAGCTCACAATCCTGGTGCACGTTGCTAGTGCCAGAGGGAACAATACAGTTCTTATTCTCAGGTAGCTATGCAATGTTTTCAATCTGTCTGGTGGCTTCTCAAAGACCTGTGAAGGGCTTTCCTTTGTTTAGTGGAACTCAGAGCACTGGGGACAGAGTTTCCTGGATGGCATTTTCTGAAAGCTTCTAAAGATCATAGTATTGACTGTGGCAGCCTCAGGCAAGGGAGAACAGTCTAGAAAAGAAATAGACATTCTTGAAAGTCTGGGAAGAAAGAGCTTGGCAAAGGAGATACCAGGGGAATAAAGGCTTTTAAAAGTCCCTGTGTATACCAGGGAATTAAGAAGGACATGAACATGTGTAAAAATGACATATGCTCAGAAAGGGCCTGAGAAGACCATAAACTTTTATCTCTGGATAACCTTTGGGCTCTACACAAGCAGGAAGTGAAGCTTAAGGCAGAGTTATAAATGGCTTGGGTAAGCGTTGAAAGAATGTCCCAACACAGAGCCAATCAGCAAAAATTGGGAATGCATTTTTTTCTTTTTTTTAGTTTCCAATAGTTTAAGGAAATCTCTTTCAAAACATTTGTTGACCAGTAAGCTAATGAAACACAGACTTCAGTGGTCACACCCAATAAAGCACACAGACTTTATAAAAGTAATTTAGGAAAGCCAAAAAACAAATAAACAACAACAACCCACAACAAGTAGCAACAACAAATGCTGGGGAGGGGGGAAAACTCTGATTTCTGGAGCTTCCATGTTATAGTATTCAAAATATCTCATTTTAACAAAAAAAATTCATGAATCACTGAAAGAAAAAAAAAA
>NW_012134489.1:14373-14846 GCF_000956105.1 Propithecus coquereli
TATTATTGCTGAATGGTCTATTTCTCTCTTTTACTCAGTTTTTGCTTATTGTATTTTTGGTCCTTTTTTATTAGATGAATATATATATATTTATTATGGACAGCATATAATTGTATTATATTTTTAATCTAGCCTGACAATCTATAATCTTCAGCTGGATTGTTTAATCCATTCAATTTAGGGCTGTTTGGTAGAGTTGGCTTTATGTCTGCCATTTTATTTCTTGTTTCCTATGTGTCTCATGTTTTTTTTGTTCCTCTACTATTTCATTACTGCTTCTTTTGTGTTAAATAAATATTTTGTAATATATTATTTTAGTGTTTTAATGATCACTTTAGTTTTTGTTTTTTCCTTAGTTGTTGTTCTAGGCCTTGCTGTATATGTTACCCTACCAGAATCAGCTTCAGATTAAGACTAATTTAATTATAATGAAATACGGACCTATTACTCTTATATGTTTCCATTTCCCCTCA
>NW_012134490.1:0-477 GCF_000956105.1 Propithecus coquereli
GGGAGGAGGGGGGAAGAGGGAGGAGGGGAGGGGTATTTGTATACACAAGGAGGACAATGCTCAAATTTTAGTTTTATTGAACAACACAAAATTAAATTTTATTTATGATTGAAGCACCTTTATATATTCTGGCTCTTTATTTAACAAAGACTTTATAATATATACTGTTTAATTCCTAATCTCTTTGGTTGAAAAACCTGGCTTAATCATTTTACAACCTTATCTCTAGAAGGCAACTCGTAATGTGCATTCTTTATATTGTTAGAGGGAGGAGGAACAATACAAATAATTATAAACTTTCCATAGATTAATTTTTCATATTAACTAGTAACAATTTGGACTCTAAGAAATGAAGAAAAAAAGAACAACTGGGTTAAGAAGTCACCAACTGAATATTTTGGATCAAGAGAACTAGGAATATCCAAATCATGAACAATGATTGGGTGGTGAAGACTTGGGTGGACGCCATAAGAAACA
>NW_012134490.1:11752-12243 GCF_000956105.1 Propithecus coquereli
TTAAAGCCCTGACTTAAGCATTATACAAGGTAACCGTGTAACAAAAACATTTGTACCCTCTTAATATTTTGAAATTAAAAAAAAAGAAAAGCAGGAATGACTCTAGGCAATATTTTGTATTAAAATTATTCAACAAATATTGACTTACAGTATAATTATGGTATTTATTGTAGAGTCATGAAAAAACAAAAATTCTTGCCGTAGTAGAATTTCCATTCTAATTGGATGATTGTGTAAGAGACAAAAAAAAAATAAGCAAGAAATATAGTCAGTTTGATGTGATAATAGCTATAAAGAGGGAAGGAGTGCAGGTAATGGAGGTGAGCTTGAAATTTTAGATAGATTGGCTTAGAAATGCCTTACTTATATGGTGATTTGAGTCAAGATGTGAAGAGAGTAAAGGAGTGAACCGAATGGATATTTGAAAGAGTAGTTCAGCCAGGGGGAACAGCAAGTACAGAGTCTCAGAGGCAGGAGTGTTCCTACAGTGA
>NW_012134490.1:13763-14049 GCF_000956105.1 Propithecus coquereli
GTCTTCTGTCCAATTTTTAATAGGTTTGGGTTTTTTTCTTTCTGATTTGTTTGAGTTCTTTGTAGATTTTGGATGTACTTCACTAATAATTTGGAGCTAAATGATGGGCACACATGGGCACAAAGAGATGTTAGGAAGATTGGAAACCAAGAAAATTGGGGAGGGTTGCAGGAGGTGACAGGTAAAAACTTATCTAGCTGGTAAAATGAACACTATTCTGGTGATGGACAAACTTAAAGCCCTGACTTAAGCATTATACAAGGTAACCGTGTAACAAAAACATTTG
>NW_012134491.1:0-699 GCF_000956105.1 Propithecus coquereli
AATGTGGAATTATGTGAAAAGGCCTAACATGAGAATCATAGGCATCCCCGAGGGTGAAGAAGAAAATACACAAGGGTTGGATAAACTATTTGAGGGTATAATGGAGGAAAATTTCCCTGGCCTTGCTAAAAATCTAGATATCCAGGTACAAGAAGCTTAAAGGGCTCCTGGGAAATTCATTGTAAACAGGAAGACACCACAACACATAAGTCATCAGAATGGCCAAATAAACACGAAAGAGGCCCTCCTATGAACTGTAAGGCGAAAGAAGCAGGTAACCTACAGAGGAAAACCCATCAGACTAACTGCAGACTTCTCAACGGAGACCTTACAAACAAAAAGAGACTAGGGCCCCATTCTCACTCTTCTCAAACAGAATAATGCCCAGCCTAGAATCTTGTACCCTGAAAAACTAAGTTTCTTAATATGAAGGAGAAATTAAGACCTCAGACAAGCAAAGACTGAGGGAATTCATCAAGATAAGACCTGCCCTCCAGGAAGTACTCAGAACAATGTTACACACAGATCAGCACAGTAAGCACTCACAGTGTAAAATCATAAAAAAGCTAAAGGTCAAAGGCCAGATACTGCAGTGGCTCGAGAGAGAAAACAAAGCAACAAAGTTCAACTCAATAGGATGAACAGAAATCTAGGCCAGGTGCGGTGGCTCACGCCTGTAATCCTAGCACTCTGGGAGGC
>NW_012134491.1:6372-7278 GCF_000956105.1 Propithecus coquereli
GTGTGGAATATCTTTACATTTTCTTGTGTACTCTTCAGTTTTTTTCATCAATGTTTTATAATCTTCATTGTAGAGATCTTTCACTTCTTTTGTTACGTTTATTCCTAGGTATTTTATGGGTACTTCATTTGTAGCTATTGTAAATGGGATTACTTTCTTGGTTTCTTTTTCAGATTGTTCGCTGTTGCATATATAAATGCTACTCATTTTCGTGTGTTGATTTTGTATCCTGCAACTTTACCGAATTTGTTTATCAGTTCTAATGGTTTTTTTGTGTGTGGAGTCTTTAAGTTTCTCTAGATATAAGATCATATCGTCTGCAAACAAGAATAATTTGACTTCTTTCCAATTTGGATGTCCTTTATTTCATTCTCTTGTCTGATTGCTCTATCTAGAACTTCTAGTACTATGTTGTACAACAGTGGTGAAAGTGAGCATTCTTGTCATGTTCCAGATCTTAGAGGAAAGGCTTTCAGTTTTTCCCTATTCGGTAGGATACTAGCTATGTGTCTGTCATATATGGCTTTTATTGTGTTGAGGTATGTTCCTTCTATACCAAGTTTTTTGAGAGTTTTTATAATGAAGAGAAGGGATGTTGAATTTTTTCAAATGCTTTTTCAGCATCAGTTGAAATGATCATATGGGTTTTTTTTTTTTTGTCCTTTATTCTGTCGATATGATGTATCACGTTGATTGATTTGCATATGTTGAACTGTCCTTGCATCCCTGGGATAAATCCTACTTGATCATGACAGATGATCTTTTTAATGTGTTGTTGGATTTGGTTTGCTAGTATTTTGTTGAAGATTTTTAAATCTGTGTTCATTAGTTATTGGCCTGTAGTTTTCTTTTTTGGTTTTGTTTTTGTCTGGTTTTGTATCAGGGTGATACAGGCCTCATAGAATG
>NW_012134492.1:0-708 GCF_000956105.1 Propithecus coquereli
TCTTTTAATGGGCATTTATTCTGTTTCCATGTTTTGGATATTGTAAATAATGCTGCAAATGAACATGGGAGTGAAAATATCTTTTCAAGATCCTGATGTCAATTTTTTTGGGTGTAAATCCACCTGGGTGATTACTGGATCATATGGTTGTTCAATGTTTAATTATTTTAGGAATCTTCATGATGTTTTCCATAGAGACTGTGTCAATTTTCATTTTCACCAAAAGGGTACAAGAGTTCTCTTTTCTCCACATCCCCTCCAAAACTTGGTATCTTTTGATTTTTTTGTTAACAGCCATCTTAACATTTGTGAGGTGATCTCTCACGGTGGTTATGATTTGTATTCCCCTGATGATTAGTAATGTTTAACAACCTTTCATGTACTTGTGGGCCACCTGTGTGTTTAGATTTATTTAGATGAAATGTAAAAGTATGGCACGGGGAGAGACTTTGTATACTAAAATTTGTCAAAGAGAAGTATACTTGGAAAAAATAAAGAGAATTGATCCTTATACTGAGATCAATTCTAAACATTTTCAAATAATGCTTCTTTGTAATACTGAGACAGTTTGCAAAAATGAGAAACATTTTAAAGGATTCTTTAAACTGAGTTGGTTACAGATCAACTTCCTAAATGCAAATTATTAATTAAACACAATATACCTCTTCTTTAGTCATTAAAGCTCTTATAAGTAGCATACACAATATA
>NW_012134492.1:5375-5683 GCF_000956105.1 Propithecus coquereli
TATTAGCAAACACTACTGAAGGGAAGGAGAGGCTGTATGACTCAGAAACAATTAGATTAAATAGAAAAATATAATGTCAGAATAATTCCACAAATTAAGACAAAAAGGACAAGCTGGAAAATATTGGTGATGCTAACCAAAAAACAAAGTTCCTTAATATGGAAGGAAAAATTTAGACTAGAAAATCGTTCCAATTCACAAAATACACCAACAAATGAATCACAGAGAAAGGAATATCAATAGTCAGTAAATATTATTTAAAAAATTTCCAAATATGTGCATAAAAATTGCAATTTGGAATTTATAGG
>NW_012134492.1:8807-9400 GCF_000956105.1 Propithecus coquereli
CATTAAGTAATGCATGAGCTTATTCTACTTGTAAAAGTTCAAACACTGAGGTGAGGCTAAATCACTTTCATCTCCATTCCTTGACCATTCCTCAACAACAAGTCAGCAATAACACCCAACAGTTAGCAAAAATAAAAAAAAATTAAAGTTTGAAATACACAGTGTTGGTGGGACTGTGGGCATGCATGTTCTCTTATGGACTCCTCATGAGAAGAAGGGCATTTCGACGGCATCTATTAAAATAAAACTTTACACATTCTATATCCCAGCAAAACCACTCCTTGGTTTTCACCTAAGAGCAATAATCAAATGTGAGGACAAAAAGGCATACTCACAGATGGATAGTGTGCAGTGATTGTGATAGTAAAAACAAACGACTTCTATACAATTAAAAAAAAAATAAAACCTAGAGATAATACTACCTTAGGCTTCCCCATGTTTAAACAGCTCCAAAATGGAATTTTAGTATTTCCACTCAAACATATGGACAAAGATACTTAAACAGTTGAGAGTGATTAAAATTATATACAAATAAATAATAAAACCCTAGAGAAATAGGAATAATAAAAGATGCAGAACACTTGGAAAAAAGC
>NW_012134492.1:9450-10448 GCF_000956105.1 Propithecus coquereli
TCCATTTTCTTGTCTTTTCCAACTTCTGTAGGCTGTCCTTGACCCATCTTCCTTTTTCTCCACCACTCTCCTCTAGCAAGCTCCCGTATCTGTAACCATTATTCTGTCTTCATATCTCTTTCGCACCACAGCCAGTAAAGATTCTTTACCTTGTAAGGATGTATGTGATTTGATTGAGTTCACCTGCATAATGCAAGACCAATATCCTATTAAAATGTCCTTCGGTTAATTACATATGCAGATTCTCTATTTCCACTCAAGGTAACATATTCACAGGTTCCGAGGATTATGATGTGGATAGTTTGGAGAGGCCAATATTCTACTTACCACACTGGATGAATGGGGAGAACTTCATGATATGACGATTAACACATTCTCAGTTGAGCATTATATGTTAGTCCTATGACCATTGCTACAAAATCACAGAAGCATGAAAAAAAATAGCAAATACAAGTTAAAACAAAGAGTTAAAAATAAGGGAGTTATGGGTACAGTATATTGGAGTGAGATGAGACTGGCAGACTCTTTAGCAAGACTTAGCTACTATTCAAACAAAAATGATTCACGAATTAGAAACAAATCAGTCATTCCATTGTTTTCATTACACTCCTTATTTCCATTTTAGTGTACTAAAATCTTGACTGGAGATTTTTCAGTCTCTGGCTGTTAAACTAATATAAAGGAGAAGACCAGCACAAGAATCTAAGAACATGGAGTAGATCTTCACAGTGTACATTCTGCAACTCTTTAATGTCACTTGTTTTAATTGAATTTTTTCTACTCTGTACAGTAAAACTTAAAAAGATTCATTGTTAATAAATAGATCAACCTTATTATTTATCTTTCTATCTTGAAATCATAAAGTGCATGCTTTAACTTAGGATGGTATTTTTGTCTTTGAAAATGCAGCTGTCCTTTTGATATTTATTCAACTGATCCCCTCTTCTGTATCTGGATGGTTTGATTATTCTTTTTAGTTGATGATATTTGCAATGATA
>NW_012134492.1:16708-17789 GCF_000956105.1 Propithecus coquereli
TAGATTTTCTTCTAGAATTTTTATGGCTTCAGGTCTTACATTTAAGTCTTTAATCCATCATGTGATATTTCTTGTATATTGTGAGAGATAGGGATCCAGTTTCATTCTGCTGCATGTGACTATGCAGTTTTGCCAGCATAATTTATTAAATAAGATGTCCTTTTCCCCGTGTATGTTTTTGTCTGCTTTTTAAACTTATCTTTTAAAAAAGAAAACTTCAAATATTGATTAGTATATGGAGAAAAGACACTCAAGTAATCTGAGGGCAGACAAATTGATGGAAACTGTAAAGAGTGATTTGGCAACTCCTAAAATATTGTCTCTAAGTAGTGGCTAAGATGAATGAATAAACATATTTCTCATTTTTAAATAACCCCAAACTAAAACAAAAAAAAAGAAAACTTTTAAGTGTATATTATTAAGTGGAAACTTATTAAATCTGGTATATCTTCAAGTATAAGATTTTGCTCTTATTAATAAAACTGAAAGAGCTGTGTAAAGGTCTGCAAGGAATATTATGTTGAATATAATATTGTATAACACAGTAAACAATGCAATCCATTTTGTATAAACAAAAAACTCTAAGTATCTCATATCTATTTTTAATGACAGTATTTGAAATATAAATAACCATATGCTATTGTACTTAGCAAAAAATCATCTGGTTTTGGAGCAGATCATAAGACAACAGTATTGTATGGAGGAGATTGCAAATACTAATCATAATAGTTAATTTATCCTTTATCAAATTATCTTGCTTCTAACATTTATGCAATTTGAAAATTTCCTAATTTAAATGACAATAAAATGTATTTAAATATTATATGAATATATGAAAAGTATTTTGTATTTCACTTTTACCAAAGTTAGAAAGAGAGCATCACCTAATAAATGTTACTTTTGTTTTGCTATTTTCAGTGGCCCATATAGAGGCATTAATATCATTTACAGTCACCTTAATATCAATTACAATTGACTAATTATTATCTTCATTACTCTTTCATATAGATTATGTCCATACTCTTTATTTTCCTTGGATTTACAGGCAATAGTTGAAAATATTTTATTGAATAATATATAT
>NW_012134492.1:19549-20920 GCF_000956105.1 Propithecus coquereli
TTGATTCTTCTTCCTCTAGCCATTAATCACTTAAAAATAAATAATTACATCCGAAATATTTTCTCCTTAATTTAGGAAAAATATTATTGTACAACATCACTCACTCTGTTTATTTCAGTTGCAAACACTGAGGTATTTTTCTTAAATCTCTAAGTATGACAAAGTGATATAAGAATTGACTCTTTATTCCATACTTTCATTTCACAATTTGTATTATACCAACATGATGAAAAAATTGGAAATGTAGGTATTTTTAATCAATGAAATGAACTGATATTACATAGACAGTATTCATAGAATTTTTAAAAATAATACAAAAATGTTTCCTTTCCTTAGAATATCTATAAATATAGTTTATAGATAAGATTCAAGACCTATGAGAACTGACCTTAAATATGAGCTGAAAGTTTCGTAATAGTTTACAATTTCAAAATGAAAAAGGGCCACTAGATTAGTGTATCCATCTTCAGGAAATACAGAGCATTATTCCCTCAGCTATATTCCCCCAAAATTTGCCCAGCCTAGTTTTAAAATGACTAAAGAAACAAAGCTTCCTCTAAACATTCCTTAAGATACTATCCCATAGCCTGATTCTAAGTACTGTTAGGAATTTTGGTATGTGTGTGAATACTCAGGACATTTTTATGCCTTGTTTCAGCAAATTGCTGTTCACAGGTGACTTGATTAAAAGAAAAAAAAAAAGATGTCCTGATATAGAATCAGATGATTGAAAACTCATGCTGCATTTTGCATAGTACTTGCCAGTTATTACCATTATGAATATTATGTACTTATTTTCATGACTCATCTTCTTATATTATGATTTTACATAGTTTGTAAATAGAGTTACTGTGAACTGTCTCATGATGACTAAAAATGGAAGGTGTGGAAGTTAAATGCAATCAAGCAAGAAAGATTAATTTTAAAAACTTGCACTCTCAGATAGTTTTCAAAGATGATGAGCTTTTTTATTGTTTCTGTGATGTGACTACTAATTGTTATAAAGATTTGACATTCTTCAACAACTGATTTCAGGAAGTTGTCAGCATATGCCTGAGAAGAAATGTGTATTTGCCTGTGTTTCACGGAACACACAAATACACACACACACACACACACACACACACACACACACACATCTAAATACACACAATATACACAAACACACAAATATATATATATCTATAATATATAGTTTGTGTATCTATATATCTATATTTCCCTATCTTCCTATCAGCAATATAATAATTATCACTATAATATAGATAGAGATATTGAGAAGAAGATCTAGTTAATATGTAAGTTAAAACCATCTTCACATAAAATAGTAACTAATGTCATACATGTAGATGAAAATCCCACAGAAACCAC
>NW_012134492.1:22196-24032 GCF_000956105.1 Propithecus coquereli
TGGTTAGTGTCTACCACATAGATAGCAAAATAGTAAGTTAAGAAAAATTATACATATTCAATAAGATAATGGTTTAGATTCTAAATCTAGTTTATTAATTAAAGTCAACACTTGTATGTAATACAAAGAATTGGCTAGTGTTACATGAGATAAGGAAATTGTCAAGTTTAAGAGAGCTTACTAGAGGCATTTGCCACTCACCTCATACACAAAGAGCCAAAATAGTCAGTAAATAATCACACTTTAAATATATCATCTAAGAGAGAACACCAGAATTCAACAGAGAAGTGACAGGAAACACCTCAGGCAAGAAAGGACAGGGAAGTGAGGCAGCTGGCTTGGTCCAGAGAGGCTGGGAGTCTGGAGAGCCCCACCAATGAGAGGAGAAGGTAAGTGAGAGAACCACAGTGGCCCACATCCCTCTGTGGATCTCTGCAATCCTTGCCATGGGAGACCCCTTGACCATGCTGGACCCTGAGACTAATAAAGGAAACAAACTACCTGGAGAGAGAACAAAGGCATTTGTGCTGGCAGTGAGTTCTCTCTTGGTCCCACACACCCCCAAAGATCTAAGCAGCTATAGCATGGCAGCATTTGGAGAGCCCAGACCCTTCCAGCCTGCATCTTGCCCTGGGGCCCAATGGCCTCTCCATTTCCACATCCCTAGAGCCCCACTGGCATCCCCCACTTGCAGCCATCACCCCTGCTGGCTGCTGCCAACAATACTAAGGCACAAGCCACTGACAATGATGTTGCTCTCAGGAGCAGGACCATTGTGCATTTACATATGCCCTGAGGACAGGTTCTCCCACTTGCAGCTGCCAACTGGGGTGAAACATGCACTCCTCAGCCACTTGTTTACAGCTGCTGCCACTGACAACAACCTCAGGCTCCCTAGCAGCAGGGCCATGGCATTCTTGCAGGAACCCTGAGGGTAGGCTGCTCCCTGGCATCTCTTCCATCCCTAACTGAGCATTCCGCCAGGGAACTGGGGATGACTCTGCTCCTGTCCACTGTAGTCAGGCCCTGTATGAACAACCAGAAGGCCTGAAGACAGGCATCTCAGGCCTGGTTTTGCATCCCCTAGGGCCCAAGCACACCATCTGAAAGCTGAGGGATCACCTTGCCCTGTCCAACACTGTTGACCCCTGCCTATATCTTCCAGGGGCCAGAGGACAGACCTGCCCAACCTATTGCTACAACCACAGGTGACACCCACCCAAACACATAACCTGTGAGCCTGAAGACTGGCCCATCCAGCCTGTCACAGCCACTGTCTTCACCAGCCCAGTCTCCTTAGGAGCCAGAGGGATGTTTCACAACATTACTACTGCCATCACCCATACTACACACACTACCAGGGCCTCAGAACCTGCTCACCCACCCAGCCCACTGCTGTCACTACCAGCACCCAGTAAGAGACTAGAGGCCCAAGAATCAGAATTCTAGGACTCACTAAAACCAGTGCCAGAGTATGCCACCCTGGGGTCCAAGAAGAGGCATGCATAGCCTGCCACTGCAATCACTAGGGCCCGAGGACTGTCCCAACTGGCATCCCAGTACCCAGCAACAATCACACCCTAAGCCTCTGAGGAAATCACAGATACCACTGACACTGTTTATAACCAAAGACATCATACAGAGACTATGCTAATGCACACCCAGAATCAAAGCCAGAGTGATCTATCTAACCAGCACCATGGACAGCTCTTCGGCAGGGGTTGGAGGGGGGACCACACACCATTCTCTATGAAAGCTAATCCAAAAAATTGTAAGAAGGAACAGTTAGGACAAATTATGACACATATGATGTCAATGTGAGGACACAAGAATCAT
>NW_012134492.1:25828-26598 GCF_000956105.1 Propithecus coquereli
AGTCCCAGCTACTCGGGAGGCTGAGGCAGTAAGATCGCTTGAGCCCAGGAGTTTGAGGTTACTGTGAGCTAGGATGACGCCACGGCACTCTAGCCCAGGCAATGGAGTGAGACTCTGTCTCAAATAAATAAATAAATGAAAGATACAAACTGGTTTAATGGATATAAAAAACATGATCAAACAACATGTCACTCACAAGAAATTGATCTCCTCTGTAAAGAAACATATTAACTGAAAGTAAAGGGATGAAAAAAGATACTCTATGCAAACAAAACCAAAAGCAAGCAGTAGGTATACTTATATTACATAAAAAATAAGTCAAAACCAGTAAAAAATTTCATTTCATGAGGGTAGAGAGTAGAAAACTAGATACTAGAGACTTGTAAGGGTGTGTGTATAAAAAGGGAAAATGAAAATACTTTGATTAATGGGTACAAACATATAGTTAGATAGTAGGAATGAGATCTAATGTTCAATAGCAGAGTAGAGTGACTATAGATAACAACAATGTATCATATATTTTAAAATAGCTAATAGGAAGGATTTGAAATATTCCCAACACATGGAAATGATAAATACTCAAGGTAATGGATATACTAAATGCCTTGACTTGTTTATTATCCATTCTATGCATGTAACAAAATATCACATGTATCCTTATACACAAATGTTATATTTCAATAAAAAAAGCTCTTAAGCTTAAGTATCTCTACTTCTTGAATTCAGTAGGTAAATATTCCATTCTTTGATATCTTGTATTTCACTATCCA
>NW_012134492.1:29388-31254 GCF_000956105.1 Propithecus coquereli
AACAGGAAACAGCTTAAGCAGAATACTGACAAGAGGAAAAAAGAAGCCAAATAAACCAAACCAAGAATCTAATTTATCTTTTGCCATCCAGGTTCCCTCCAGATTTAAAAGGGCAACCACTCCCAGGCAGGCAGAATTGGGAGGAACGGATTAATGTCTGGGCTGGACGAAGCCCTGAAATACGTTTCATAATATGCTGGACTCCTGTATGCCTCAGATTCAGATGGTATAGTAAACAATAATGTCCATGTGCCTATTCTTTGCCTTATGTGATGACATTCACCAAGCTGCCAATCCAGAAATGAAGCTGAAATAGCTCTGGAGAAGGGAAGAGAGGAGGGAGAAGCCCTTAAATTAATTTTATCATCTTTATAACTTGAATCAGGGTTGTTTGCTGTAGTTTCCAACTAAATACATCAGTAATTATCAGTCATCATTTTAGTAACAGTGAAAGAATATTTGTTGCTGTTATTCATAATGTAAAAACAATGACTTTATCTTTAAACAGTAGGTGATACTGTGAGTAGATTGTCACAGGGAGGTGGCAAGATATGGACTGGTTTGACAGTTGGTGGCAGGGAATTAGGATGACATACAGAGCCAAACGACAACAGAAAGTGTGCATATGTCCCTTTTCATCAGTTTCTTTTTTTTTTTTATTTCAGGATATTGTGGGAGTACAAACATTTTGGTACATGTAATGCCTTTGCCTTCCCCAAGCTAGGGCTGCAAGTGTGCCCTTACCCATATAGTGCCCTCTGCCTCCATTAGTTATGAGTTTACTCCCCCAAACCCCGCCACCTGACCAACACCCAGTGGGTATTACTACATGTGAGCAACTTAGTGTTGATCAGTTAGTACCAGTTTGATGGGAGTACATGCGGTGCTTGTTTTTCCATTCTTATGATACTTCATGTAGGATGGACTCAAGCTCTATCTAGGATAATATAAGAGGTGCTAGTTCACCATTGTTTTTTGTCGTTGAGTAGTATTCTATGGTATACATATACCACATTTTACTAATCCACTCATATATTGTCTAAATGCAGTAAAGAAGTGTGTTGGATGAACGGATCTCTACTGAAGAAAGAGGAAAAATATGCGCACTGTGTGTAGAATAATTTGTGGAACTGGATGTCCAAAGAGAGACATCATCTGATAGAATCATAAAAAGTCTTTCCAAACATGAACACATGCAGACCTTTAATCCAATATTAGCTTTTTAAAAAATGTATAATTTTTATTCAAATTGGAGGCCAAAGACTATCTTCTTACACATATTTATGTTTTTTACATGAAAATAGTAAGTGTATTACTAATACCAGGCAGATAAGATGTGATCTTGCATAGATTATCTATTCATATGGCCGTCAAGTAAAGAACAATAGTTAAGAAAGTAAAGGAAGAAAGGAAGACCATGAAGAAATTAAAACTATAGAATAATGAGGGAAAAACCTGGGGTTATTAGGTGACAGCAGAATGTGGGTTTTTACCTCTTTATTATAGCTATAATTGCCAAAAATTTTATTTTGACCTAATATTATTTATATTAAAACAAAATTTATGTTCACTAGATTATTTTATGACAGCTTTCTCCTTCCTGAGTTCTCTATTTGATTCATTTTTGGTTGATTAATTTCACCTTCTGTTAGATTTTTAAGTTTTCTCTAATTTTTAAAGTATCCATAACAAATAGATTTCTAGATAGTCCATTATTTTCTTTCAGCACGTTGTAAATAAAATCATGCTAATTCCTGTCTACTATCATTGCTATAGAAAAGATGATGGTCAGTTTAATTCTTCATATTACAAAAAGGAACCCATCTTTCTTCCCTAATTTCCTATATCATTATCTATTCTATACTG
>NW_012134492.1:31304-32312 GCF_000956105.1 Propithecus coquereli
GTTGAATTAAAATTTTGTTTTCAAAAATAAGGGTATGATCATTAGACAGAAAAATCATTATTGTTAGAAAGTCTAAAACAAAGTTAACATTTTCTTCTCAATCTTACATGAAACGCATTGATGGTCATATTAAATATCTCCTATTAGTCTATATAAGTGAATGTTCATGTTTACCTTAAACATAGGCATTATGAAATGGCTAAAAATGGATATTTTGATTTATAAGTAAAAGCCTGAGAGAGAAAAAATTAATACGAAAACATGTCTTTCACCCCTGTATTAGTTTTCTAGGTCATCTACAACAAAGTACCACAGATTGCATTGGTTAAACAACAGACATTTACTTTCTCAGTATCATGGAGGCTAAAAGGTTAAGGAGTCAGCAGGGTTCGTTTATTCTGGGGACTCTCTCCTTGGCTTATAGATGGCTGACTTCTTCACAAGGTCCCCTCTGTATTGTCTGTGTTGTAAAATGCCCTTCTTATAAGGACAACAGTTGTATCAGATTAGGGCCCATCCTGATAACCTCACTTTAACTTAATTATCTCTTTAAAGACCCTATCTCCAAATACAGACACATTTCAACATACTGGGTGTTAGGACTTCAACATACGAATTTTGAAGAAACACAATTCAGCCAATAACAGCCCGTCTTCCCAAGTCATGAGATGAATACATACAAGAGAATAGAATAATTATTTTATAAAACTGGACCACAATCGCACGTCAAAAGCAGAGTACAATGACTGTTTACATGGATTAGTTACAGTGCCTTCGTACTTTGTAGGTGTTCCGTGTGTGTGCATGCCTGCACAGGAATCAGACCACGACCAATTCACAATTTCCTGTGTTCTCTTACAATGATTTTTTCTGTAAAAAAAAAAGTAAGTTACTATAAAGCTAAAATCTGACAGCATATTTAACAGTTTGGTCTTGCAGCCTGATACATTTTATAAGTTCTCTAATAAATAAAATTTATTTCCCTTTCTTTCAATTTCAAGATATTTA
>NW_012134492.1:32415-32919 GCF_000956105.1 Propithecus coquereli
TAAAAGTTATTTTCACAAAAAATTTTCGTGTTTATAGAAGCTTTATTTATTCATAATCACAAAAAACTGAAGGTAATTATACTTCAGTATAATACTGTAAAATACTAACATGCATTCATACATATTTCCCTAACTCTCTCTGCTGAAAAGGCTATGAAGCAGTAACATCAGTAAAACAAGCACACCCAGTGCCCATATCATGGTTTCTAAATACCATTCTCAAATAAAAAAAACCAGGAATCCTTAGAGACATGGCTAATTCTCAGGCAAGGAAAAAAAAAAGAAAAGAAAAAAACATGAATCTGGAGCATCTTGTAGTGCCAGAAAGTAAAGACATGCTCCAAAAACAAAAAGATGGGGTATGTAACTTCACTATCAAACAATGGGTATTCTGACACCATATTTTTAGACTCCTCTTGGCTCTGAAAGTTTCTCAAGTTGATACCCAATGGTCAAACTGAAAAAAATCATGCAACAAATTAAATAATATAGTACAGGGTTATA
>NW_012134492.1:34530-34776 GCF_000956105.1 Propithecus coquereli
TTGCTTTAAATTAAAAAAAAAAGTATTTCCTACAGTTATTATATGAGAGGACTAACCAGCTCTTAACTAGTAAGAGCTAGTTAAAAAAGAGTATATTCAAATGGGACCTATTTTACTATATAACGTGTTGAATCTGGTAATAGATCATAATGGACAATTCTGATCACATAATAATTTAATCTCCCATGATTCAGATCTCAGTCTCTAAAAGCTTAGTTGCACATTAGGAGTTGATTCCCAAACATG
>NW_012134492.1:37761-38550 GCF_000956105.1 Propithecus coquereli
TGAGCCACCGCGCCCAGCCCAGTTTACTCTTTAAACTACATTCCACAGCAGCAGAGAAATAGCTCCTTGGTGCTGATTTGTGTTACAAAGAATATCATCAATGAATATTTTGGAATTAGAGATAATTTTCCAAGTTCAAACTTATAAAAAGTTCTTGCTACAACCAGGTCTTTTACAGTTTAGTGTAGGTTTCAGAAGAAAGAAATGTACAGTGACTTTGAATCTTAAACCAGCAAATGGCCTTTCCTTAACATCTTGTCTAAGTTTTTTTGCCCCTAGGTATTATGACCCACTGAGAACAAAGTTGTCTTTTCTTTTTATTTTTACAGATTTCTGAGGAAAGCACTTTTTACACTTTGTCTAAGTTAACCTTCTTCTTTGCAAAGTTACAGCCCACAAACGCTTCAAACCCTAATCTTTTTGTCCCAAAGCAGCCAAAAAGGAATCATATCCTCCAATTCGAAAGCCAGCATTTCTAACCAGTCAATTATCCTTTCTGGGTTGTGTGTTAATCTTTGTATGTTTACATACAAAGGGCAGGAAGGTTAATGTGGAGATATAATAAGTGAAGGTAATATGGAAAAATAAGTACTATAAAATAAGTTAATATTTGAAGAGACTCTAGAAAGCCCCAACCTCTTTCTCTTTGTTTTATGAATGAAGAGATGAGGGTAACGGTGACAAAGAACGTACATAATAAAATTTTTCTTTGTTGCATAGGTTCTAGTTTTCAATATGTATTCATTCGGATTGCTTTATAATATTTGAATCTAAAACTTTAGAAATTAA
>NW_012134492.1:38600-41335 GCF_000956105.1 Propithecus coquereli
GGACAATTCTGATCACATAATAATTTAATCTCCCATGATTCAGATCTCAGTCTCTAAAAGCTTAGTTGCACATTAGGAGTTGATTCCCAAACATGCCTAATTCTTTGTTACAGAAATCTAAGACTTTCTCTAATATCTTAGGAATCTGCAATCTGACTATTCTATAAAGAATTGCAAAAAACTCAAAACAGATTCCATATATGCCCCTTAAGCTCCATTTAGTGTGTCATGTCTGGATTGATTTACTTCTGTTGAAATTCCTGAAATTCTGTTGAAATAGTTAATATAAGTAACATTTGTGACTTGGGCTACTAATTCAGTTTAAAACAATACTTTTTATTTGTTAAGATCCTCCTTTTTGCATAGCATTCTGATAAATAAATGAGATATGAAGCAAATAACCATCCATGCATCTTAAAATACTTAAGTGTTGAACTGTTCTCTGCCATCACCTACAGGAATAAAATATTGTTTCTAATTGACTATATTGGCGCAGAGAAGCAGTGTCAAGGGCTTCCATTTTGCCTTTCTGTCATTCTCTTACTACAAATATCAGGAAAGAAATGTGAAGATTCTTCCAGGGTCTGATAATATTCCTCATCATGATGCATTCAAGAACAAAAGTAATGACCTCAATGTTTGTCTGTATATTCTTTGGATCCGCTACAGTATGGGCTTGAAATAGAGTTCATTATGTCTTCTCCACACCCCACTCTGCTGCAGACAGGGTATGACAGTGGTCTGGATTACCTCATATCAGTGTCAGCTCAGATTATGTCCCTAGAGCCCTTGAAAGATGTGGGAATTCTCCTCATTTCTCAGTTTATAGTTATTCTTTTAAATCTCAATAGATTATTTACTGGAAGAATTTGAGGAATTAATATTGTATACATTTCTGCAACATTTCAGCCATTTTCCTCTAGGATACCAAGATTCCTTTTAATAATGGATTTTGGGTCTGCAAAACACCTCAATTTTAGAAACTGGGTGAGAGTTTGGGATTTACAATTGAAGTTGTTGTTATGAGACATTTTGTCCCTATGTTCTTCATTTTTTAAAATTATATACGTAAGCAATTCTCTCGTTGACTGGCTGTGTTGTTCACATCAAGAATACCTTTATCTTTTAGCCATGACCACTATCCTTGCAGAATAAGGCTCCCTGGTTGCCACTATGACCTCGATGACTTTTGCACCTAGTCCTTCTGTTCTAGATTTCTATAATCCTTTTATCTCTATTGACCCTAGAAATATTGATTTGGAGAAAGCATCTCCTACCATTAACCCAGGCCTATGGTGGGCAGCTAGCACAGAGCTAGTCAGCAACACTGTGCCATCATCACAAATGGACTCCTTATTGCTTTGGTGAAGGGAATGTCAAGAAATAGTAAACTAATAAGGTTCTGGTTTTCCATAATAATTTCTTCTTTTATGTTAATCTCTCTGACCTCTTTTGATATTCATTTTTAAACACTGTCAAAGTAATTCTGGCATCTCTCCCTCATTTACTGTAGTTCATCATTATTTCCAAATTTCAAGGGATCATCCCAGTAGTACACTGTTAGTTCCCAAAATTCTTTCTTAGAGGACAGAACTTATGCCATGGAGGAGCTATCCCATGGAATTAAACTCTCCATCATTCAGCATTATGTTCTACTATTTTGTTTTCTGCATTTTCCTCGCCCCCTACACAATGTTCGTAATATCTACTATTATTCTTATGCTCCTGGTTCCTATAGGAACATAATAAGTTGTAAAACTCTTCATTTTTTAATGAAGATTTTAATCAATAACAAAGTTATTTATTTTCATTCAGTTTTTTTAAAACCTAGCAGTTACTAAGAGAAAGTGGGTGAAGACTACAAAGAGAAGAAATATTAGGTATCTAATAATACTCCTCAGATGAGAATCATATATGATTCCCAGGTGATTCTTCCTCAAGAGGGAGGGGCCTGCTTTTTCTGACCAAGAAATTTCAGGCAACTCTGTGGATTCACATTTCTCAACATAACTAATGAAATTTTCCCATTCTAACTCTTAGGGTCTCATTCTTTCCCTATTAGGGTCCTGAATTTAGAGCACGAACATTAACTGGGCTGTGAAATTGATCTCAATTGTCACATTTGGATCTTGAACCTGCCTTTGAAGCCAGTCTGTTTTGCAGCTACACACATAAAAATAGGACTACTCCATATGAGGCTTTTGCATGTTTTCCAGGCAATGGGAGACTGGCCAATAACCATCAGTGATGGAATTCTTATTGCTACCTGATGAAATCCCTGAATCCCATGCCAAGATTCTCTCTTCTAGAGTCCCTTACAGTAGCAATGTCCTAGTTTGACTCTATTAAAAGCAAACTCTAAGTCAAGTGGTTTATTTGGAAAGTTATTCCAGGTAGTACCAGGAGGAATTGGGGAAGTCAGAGAGAAAATGATAGACAATTAATATTGGCAATGTTATTAGAATGTTTCCATGGCCAATAACAGGACTCTTTCCTTCTAGGGACCTTCTTAAATACTGTGTTGAAATACTGTGTCGCATAGAAAGGTGGGAAAGGGGGAGTGTTTACCATCTTCCATCCCATCTTGATTGACGGTCAATTCTAGAGTCATAGTCTCTGGTACTTTAGCTGTCAACAACAACAGTCATCTGAGGAACCAGTTATGAATATTAAATTAGGCATATTTGAAAATTATTTAGCATAGTACTTGACATATAATAACTTTCAATAATAAT
>NW_012134492.1:43620-44312 GCF_000956105.1 Propithecus coquereli
AGGGCACAGTTGACTGACAAAACAAAATTTGGAATGTGGAAACAAGGCAAGAAAATAATATGAAGATTTGTAGAAACTTCAATCATCCTAGAGAAATATACCTATTATGCACTGAATTGTGTTCCCCCAAAATTCGTATGTTGAAGCCCTAACCCCACTGCGATTGCGTTTGGAAATAGGACCTTTAAAGAGATAATTAAAATTAAGTTAGTACGGTGCCTTCATCTAATATGATTGTACAAGAACCACCAAAAATTAAGAGGATGAGATGCCAGGAATGTACATACACTAAGAAAAGATCGCGCGAAGACTGAGTGAAAAGATGACCATCCTCAAGCCAAGGAGAGAAGCGTCAGGAGAAACCAACTCTGCAGGCACCTTGATTTTGCACACCCAGCTTCCAGGGCCATGAGAAAATCAATTTCTGTCATTTAAGCCAACCAGTCTGTTTCATTTTGTTTCGATAGCTCTAGCAAACTAGTATAAATACCCTAAGACAAGACATAAAAATATATGGGTATTTTCCATAGAAATAATTTTTGATTTCCCATAGTATATGCATTTCAAAACACATTTTTCCAAACTGTCTCAGATTGTGCTATTTAGAACTGCTTCAATAATTCTAATAAAAATGTGGAACTCTACAAGACATATTTATCTTACATGATTTTCAGGGCATTTTAATCATGAGT
>NW_012134492.1:46319-48082 GCF_000956105.1 Propithecus coquereli
GCATCCAATAAAAAATTATCAGACATGTAAAGAAGTGTGAAAACAAAATCCATGAGGGTAAAATTTAATGAATCCAAAGTGACCAAATGTAATAGATATGACAAAATTAGTAGACAGAGACATTAAAAGAGGTACTATAACTTTAATCCACATGCTCACAAAGCTACGAATGTAAATGTTAAGTAGATACATGGATAATATAAAAGTCTCGTGCTATACATTGCATGTTATTTCTAGATTAATGTTGAAAAAGAAAATATTAAAATATTTGAAAACACACTAAGGTTGGAAGACAACTCTTCATGGTTTCTCACATTATTATATTGTTAGGTAGTTAGTGAGGGATTCCTGGTCTTATAGGTATTAAAGCAGGTGCCTTGCCTTGGTGCAATTGCCCTACATGGGAAGAATGTCAAGGGTGGGCCCCAGGCCCCCGTCTTGGTTATGCTGCATCTTAATACTGTCCTGAACTACTGCCATACCTGGGGGAGGAGGGAATGCCCTATGAATCTGCCAATCAGAAGTTAGCACACCAGCTGCAAAAGAATGCAGAGAACTCTAGCCCATGGGTCAAGCAGCATAGGTACAATAGAGTCTGAAAAGTGACCTAAAACATCCAGCTTTCAGAGAAGGTCATGGGACACCCACATGCATAGTAAGACTTAGATCATATAAACCCCATCTGTCCAATGAAAATGGTTCCATGGTGATGTCTGAACCACGAGGAAGGTCCTAATCCAGGCACTATAAAACAAGACTGAGACCATAACCAGGCCCTTCCTTTTTGCTCTCCCTTTGCTACGACAGTGGGTACAGTCATCATCTGTGGTGTATGTATCACACTCTGTAAACCTATATCTTGCTTTTGCTCTATCATCCTATCTTTCTCTCTTCAATAAACCTCATTTTCGTGCTTGCCTTATTTTGGTGCGTCTGGTCATTCTTCCCGCCAGTAATTGACATTCGAGACCCTGAAACCTGACAACATGTCTTTTGAGCAAAGTCCTGATTGTCTTTTCTTCTGGACTATCTTTTCAAGGATGCTTGTATGGTGAACAGACATGGGAGATAAAGATAGTGTTTTCTACTAAAGCAAATAATCAGCATATCTATTGCCCGTGTAAAAGATTCAAGCTCCCTAAGCTTCTGTAATGCAGCCCACTGTGTGTGCAGGTGACATCTTGCCTACTTCATTTCACCCTAAAGACATTGGCCTTGAGGAGCTAGTAAAAATGCTTATATATTGTCCATTGCTATTTTTGTGAGTAATAAGATTTCTTTGTCCCTGATCCAGGAATTTTGTTTTCTACTAGCATCATTATACTGTGAAAGGTTAAATTGTTAGCTTGCAAGTGGTATAAAATCTCACACTTTTAACAGATTTGACAGTGTGTAATGGGGATAGGAAGAAAGGATATTGAAAGAAATATAAGTTTCTGAAAGAAAAAGGATAAGAGCCTCAGGGATTAACTAATGTTATTTTAGGGGACTTCAGGGGAATCAACAGTAAACATTTATCTGACTGTATGATCAGCATACTTTATAGCCTGTAGAGGAGGAACTGGGAAGGTCGTTGTAGGCTGAGTATTGAGATTCAAAGACCTCACTTCTAGGCAGGTGGATTTCTTTTCAATCTTGTATGCTAAGCTTTTGCAATAACTAGTATGAAATTCATCCTATTTGGGCAAAAGTTTCCTGTCACTTTCAGTCAATACCTGCAAAGATGATAAGACATTGACAAGTATTCAGGTTCTTATGGCCCC
>NW_012134492.1:48187-50230 GCF_000956105.1 Propithecus coquereli
TTGCTCTATAATCCTATCTTTCTCTCTTCAATAAACCTCATTTTCGTGCTTGCCTTATTTTGGTGCGTCTGGTCATTCTTCCGGCCAGTAACCGACATTACATATCCTGAAACCTGACAACGTGTCTTTGAGCAAAGCCCTGATTGTCTTTTCTTCTGGACTATCTTTTCAAGGATGCTTGTATGGTGAACAGACATGGGAGATAAAGATAGTGTTTTCTACTGAAGCAAATGGTCAGCATATCTATTGCCCGTGTAAAAGATTCAAGCTCCCTAAGCTTCTGTAATGCAGCCCACTGTTTGTGCAGGTGACATCTTGCCTACTTCATTTCACCCTAAAGACACTGGCCTTGAGGAGCTAGTAAAAATGCTTATATATTGTCCATTGCTATTTTTGTGAGTAATAAGATTTCTTTGTCCCTGATCCAGGAATTTTGTTCTCTACTAGCATCATTATACTGTGAAAGGTTAAATTGTTAGCTTGCAAGTGGTATAGAATCTCACACTTGTAACACTTTTTGACAGTGTGTAATGGGGATAGGAAGAAAGGATATTGAAAGAAATGTAAGTTTCTGAAAGAAAAAGGATAAGAGCCTCAGGGATTAACTAATGTTATTTTAGGGTACTCCAGGGGAATCGACAGTAAACATTTATCTGACTGTATGATCAGCATACTTTATAGCCTGTAGAGGAGGAACTGGGAAGGTCGTTGTAGGCTGAGTATTGAGAGTCAAAGACCTGACTTCTAGGCAGGTGGATTTCTTTTCAATCTTGTATGCTAAGCTTTTGCAATAACTAGTATGAAATTCATCTTATGTTGGCAAAAGTTTCCTGTCACTTTCAGTCAATACCTGCAGAGATGACAAGACATTGACAAGTATTCAGGTTCTTATGGCCCCAATTTGAGTTTACACTGTTGATGACTGTGACTCATTGGAGAATACGAAACTGACCCAAGAAAAATCTAGACATATTCTCGTATTTCCTTCTACCATGGAAAATTCATCTACCATTTATGTTAAAACCAACTACCAAAGGAAGAAATAATGTTGGAGAATATTACAAATTTGGAGCAAGCCATAAACTTATAAGGTTAAGAAGCTCATTGAACTCCAAGCCTAAGAAACATGTGGAAAATTACATTAAGGCGCATTATAACCTGATTGCTTAAAACAGTAACAAAGAGAAAATCTTAAAAGCAATGTTGGGGTTAAGAAAATGATGCTCCAAAATATGATGTTTTTGGTATGCTGAGTGTTTTGACTTAAAGGAGAACCAAGGTCTTTCTGGTCTTCTCCTGTTCCCCCTTACCCTGATCTCTCACTCCCTTTTTTCTCCTGAGGTACAAGGAAGGGTTTGACTGAAGTTCCCTTAACTGGCTAAGGGAAATTCCTACAGGAAGAACTCAATTGTCATTATCCACCTTCCTATAATCTCATCAAATATGGATAATTAACTCATTGAAAAGGAGACTAAGGGTTCACACCACCAATTCCTCTGAGGGCTTCTATGTGAGGGACTTCATTTGCATAACAAGACAACCTTTGTTCATGATACATTTCCTCTCTTCATCCTCCCATAGCTGTGTTCCCATCGCCTCCAGGAGCATGAAGCCCCTGTTTCTTTCTGCTATTCAAGCTTTAACCATCTGACCCTTCATTGAATCTCATATTTTGTGGGACTCCCATGTATGTGCATATAATAAATTTCTATGTCTTTTCTCCTGTTAATTGTTCTATTGTCAAATTTATTGCAGAGACTCAAATTATCAAAACTGCAGAGTATGGAAGGAATGGTTCTTTTGCCCCTACAGTAGCTACGGGAAAATAAAAAAATATATAAAAAAGAAAGACATTTTATACAAAGAAACAAAGATAGGGATAACAGAAGATTTCTCTTTGAAGATAATGCAAAATAGAAGACAATAGAACAACATCTTTAAAGGACTGAAGTTAAAAACAAATACAATTAATAGTTGTCAATATAGAGCACATTATCTTATGCAAATATGTTACAATAAAAAATGTGAAGTAAAGACATTTTT
>NW_012134493.1:0-600 GCF_000956105.1 Propithecus coquereli
GCCCACTGCGGTAGAAGGCCCTCCTGCTGCCCCGGTTGCAGCATCCTCAGAGGAAGTGTGGAGCCAGGATTCTCTCCTTTGTCCCTTTTCCACGTGTGGACACCTGATTACCGCCTGTCCTGCTCAGCATTTCATCCCGTTTCTATCTGCTCCATTTAACTCCTGCCTACTTTCTATGAATTCCCAGGGCTCTAGCTCAAAGGATCAGGCCAAAGGTAGGTATCCATTCAACATTTCCAGCCTCTCCACGACAGCGACATTGTTCAGGCTGCTTCTAGTCCACCATCTCGGCCACTCAAGCAAGATTTGACGTGTGTGTGCACTGAGAAATGGTCACCTCAAGACAACTGACACATCTGACACCGCCTTGTAACTTTTATTTTTGTAGTGAGAACATTTAAGATCTAATTTGTCAGCATTGTTCAAATACACAATATATTATATTATTATTAAGTATGGTTGCCATGCCATACAATCGATCTCCAGAGCCTTTGCCCAATTTAGTCATGTTTTTTGTTGTTTTGTTGTTGAGTTTAAAGAATTCTTTATATATTCCAGATATTAATCTTTTATCAGATATGTGACTTGAAAATATTTTGA
>NW_012134493.1:1445-2276 GCF_000956105.1 Propithecus coquereli
TGGATTGATGGGCACTTGGGTTGTTTCCACATCCTTGCAATAGTGAATTGTGCTGCCATAAACATTCGGGTGCAGATGTCTTTATTATAGAATGTTTTTTTGAGTTTTTATATGTGAAGAGCATTTATTTCTGGGTAGAGTAATTGGGATCATTTCTTTTTTTTTTTTTTTTTTTTTTGCCAACGTATCACCTTATAAGGGGGGGTCATTTCTTTAATTGGGGTTTTCTTACTTTTTTTTTAATTGACACAATAATTATGCATATCTATGAGGTATATGGGAATATTTTTATACCTTGTGCAGTGATCAAATCAAAGTAATTAGCATATCCATCACTTCAAACATTTATTATTTTTTTGTGATAGGAACATTCAAAATCCTCTCTTCACAGTTTCCCCATTGATGGGCTACTTTTTCACTCTACTGATAATGTCCTTTGATGCACAAAAGTTTTTTTTTTTTTTAATTCTAAACTCCAGTTTATCTATTTTTTTGTTGTCTATGTGTGATTTTTATGCTTGGAAAATGCTGTCATATTTTAATTTTAGACATGATCTTTCCCCTGTCATTTCACAAAATATATTACATACTTGTATCAATACAAATTATTAGACTTGACAGAATATGCTGATTGACTTCTCTGTATGTCTCACCTTCAAGATTGTGTGCTCCTCAACTGCATTATACTGGGAATCTATTTCTTAATAATAAGTCATTCCAAAACTTGTTATTCACCGAAGAAAACAACCATTGTATTTGCTCATGGTTTTTCAGCTCAGCAAACTGGCCTGGGACTAGCTAGACAGGCCTTCAGGTAGTTTTGTCTGGATC
>NW_012134493.1:12456-12924 GCF_000956105.1 Propithecus coquereli
TATTCATTACTTAGAACTACTCGGCTTGAGGAGGTACAATTGTTCCTCAGTATCTGTGAGGGATTGGCCCCAGGACTTCCCACAGATACCAAAATCTGCAGATGCTCAAGTCTCTTATAAAAAATGATGTAGTATTTGCAAATAACCTACACATCCTTCTGTGCACTTTAAATTTCCTCTAGATGACTTATACTAGCTAATGCTGCGTACATAGCTGTTATGCTGTATTATTTAAAGAATAACGACAAGAAAAAACTCTGTACATGTTCAGCACAGACTCTTTTTTTTCCTGGATACTTTCCATCTGTGGTCAGCTGAATCCACAGATGCGGAGCTCACAGGTAGGAAGGGCTCACTGTGCGGTAATGACCTAGCGTTGTTTTGTGAAAAGAGGAAGGATTTTGAAAATACTACATCTCAACTGTCAAGAGTTCAGATACATTTTATATTAACTAATAAATATGTATT
>NW_012134494.1:0-262 GCF_000956105.1 Propithecus coquereli
AAAAAAATAAGGCTGGATTCCTATCTCACTCATCAAACAAAAATAAATTCTAGATAGCTCAAAAAGAAACAGACATTTTGCGAAAAAAATTAAAACTGTATGCATATGAATAATCTAATAAACATGAAAAATCCAGGTTGTTAAGTTTATTCTAGGTTGATTCATATTCGCAAAAAACTAGAAACAACCCAATCATTCAATAGTAGGTAACTGACCAAATAATTTATGATACCTCCATGAAATGAGATTCTGTGTGTCAATG
>NW_012134494.1:11557-11991 GCF_000956105.1 Propithecus coquereli
TTCCCAATGTTTGCTATCCATCAGCCAACCTGTTTTTAACTAAGCCAGGAACCAGGAAGTAAACAAAGATCTTTGAGGGGGCAGCTGAAATACACAAGTTCATGTACCCGAGCCCCTGAGGCCTTACTCAGAGAAGAACCCCTTAAGTACATTATCATAGCCTTTTGACTTTATAAACAGATCTAACAGATTTAATTATTTGGCTTCTACCTCCATGAAAGATCTTTGTGCGAAGCACTCTGCGAATGATATGGTAGAAGACAAATAGACATGAAATAATTTTACAAATAACAGATTCTTTGCAATGAGTGGTATTAAAACGAGCAAAAAACAAATCTTCAAAGGACAGTATGAAAGGATGCTGCTATGAAAGAGGGATCTGACATTGTCTAGGTGTTGGGGAGGAGGGCCGGTGATCAAGAATCTAATGTACA
>NW_012134494.1:23741-24065 GCF_000956105.1 Propithecus coquereli
AGGCTCTCTGTCCCTTTATTCTCCTTTTGAAAGCCCCATAATGTGTATATTGGTCCTCAATGATGTCCCACCATGGTCCCTTAGGCTTTCTTCACTTTTGTTCATGCATTTTTCTTTTTGCTTCTCTGGTTCAATAATTTCAAGTTACCTGTCTTTAGGTTTGCTGATTCTGCTTGATTAAATCTGCTGTTGAATCTGTAGTGAATTTTTTGATTCAGTTATTTTATTCTTCAGTTCAAGAATTTGTTTGATTCTTTTGTATAGTTTATATCTCTTTGTTGATATTCTCATTTTGTTCATACATTGCTTTCCTAATTTTGCTTG
>NW_012134495.1:0-292 GCF_000956105.1 Propithecus coquereli
TATATTGATGTACATCATCATAGACTATGGACTTATTCTAGCTTGGCTCATTAGCATATGTATTTGAACAGTTGATTATGATGACTGGATTTATAAAAGCCATAAGGTGTTTTTTTTTCCACTAAAGTCGAATAAAAGGACAGCTCTGTTCTAGTGAGCCAAGATTCTGTCTATGGGCCTGGAAGTGTGTGGATGAGATAGAGTTAAATAATTTAAAGAAAAATAATCATAGGAGACCAGATGAAGTATCTGAAGGATTTAGATGCTATCACAAAATGATAGTAGAGTAAAA
>NW_012134495.1:12037-12475 GCF_000956105.1 Propithecus coquereli
GATTACAATGGAAATGAAAGTGGAAATAATTAAGCATTCAAGAAAGACCATTCGCCACCATTCATTGGAAAAGCATTAGGCTTCAGTTGCTCAACTATTGGAACAATTATAAAGGATAAAGTTAAAATAATGGAACATGTGAAAGTCAGTGCTCCAACGAGAGCAACTGTTACTAAGCAGCAAGTGGATCAATTATTGAAATGGAAAGGTTATTATTGATTTTGTTAGAAGATAAAAATAAGTGTAACATTTCTATTAGCCTAGCATTGATGCAGCATTAGATGAGTGTTAACCTTTAATATTCTTTTCTGAAATTTCTCCTATCTAAACTTTTTGTAAGTTTGTTTTTATGTTTCATTTGTTTGAATTAAAACAAAGAACACAATGGTTTCTGTAACTTATTATTACATTTGAGGAGTATTATTATTATTATGGTAT
>NW_012134495.1:14155-14522 GCF_000956105.1 Propithecus coquereli
TCCCATTATGCGGGCTGCCTATTCACTCTAGTGATAGTTTCCTTGGATGCGCAGAAGCTTTTTAATTTAGTTTTAGTTTTTAACTTTAATTTTTTTTTTTAAACTAGATACAAACATACACATTAGCCTAGTCCTACACAGGGTGAGGATAATCAATATTACTGTCTTCCATCTCACCATCTTATCCAAATGAAAAGTCTTCAGGGTGATAACATGCTTGGAGCTACTATCTCATGATAACAATAACCTTCTCTGGCAATACCTTCTGAAGGAATTTCTGAAGCTGTTTTACAGTGAACTTCTTTTTATAACTAGGAGTCCACACTAAAATAATCACAAAATATATAGTATAGTAAATATATCACTA
>NW_012134496.1:0-325 GCF_000956105.1 Propithecus coquereli
ATATTTATAACTTCAAATCTCAGACTATGACCTATACCTATTGTTCTGAGGTGGCATTGTATTTTATTCACTAATAGAAGTTAGCAAAAGTAGTACCTTATTTTTCAATTATGTATACTCTTGCTTGAGAAAAACTGATGATAATATTTTATTTTTTTCCTTATAAACCTTATTATTTTGAATGCAGCATGCAAGATTATATTTATTCTATTTTCTGTACATTCATTGCAAGACTATGACCTATACCTATTGTTCTAAGGTGGCATTGTATTTTATTCACTAATAGAAGTTAGCAAAAGTAGTATCTTATTTTTCAATTATGTAT
>NW_012134496.1:2440-3229 GCF_000956105.1 Propithecus coquereli
AAAAGTATGCCTTTTAAGACAGAGAAACACTAGTTTTAATTAAAAGACACTAAAAAAGGAAGAAATGTATGTGTTTAGGAAGAATAAATCTCTAGCTTTTACCACTGGTGTGCAATTATTGATAGTTCAGTAATTGTTCCATAGAGTGCATGCTTGATAGTGAGGTTGACGAAAGGCTGCTTCTTTTTCCCCCTCTTTGCATTGCTTGTATGCTTCTATACTGCTTATTTAGTTTAGCTAAGAGGCCACTTCCAGTTAGTGAATAAGGGCATCCACTTGTTTGTTCCTGGCTCCCACTGAATTTGTAAGGGTTTTGTTTTGATGAAAACTGGTATGTCCTACTTTGAAATTCTCTCTCTGTAACATATTATCCAAAATATTTATATTAGTAAAGTTTCAACAAAGAAAAAGACAATAAGATAGCTAGATAGATGATAGATAGATAGATAGAAGGGTTTTTTTTAGGGAAATTGGCTGACATGACTATGGAGGCTGACAAGTCCCATCATAGGCTGTCTGCAGCTGGAGACCCAGGAATATTGGTGGCTTTGCTCAGTCCAAGTCGAAAAAGCAGAGAGCCTGGATTCTGATGTCCAAGGACAGAAGAAGGGTATCTTTGCTTCAGGTGATAGTGAATTCACCTTTCCACTGTCTTTTTATTTGACCTGGGCCTTAGCTGATTAGAACTGGGGGGTAGATCTTCTCTACTCAGTCCACTGACTCAAACACAAATCTCTTCCAGAAACTCTCATGCAGATATACTGAGAAACAATGTTTTGCCAGCTATCT
>NW_012134496.1:6639-7416 GCF_000956105.1 Propithecus coquereli
TTTATACTTTATGGCCTATAGTTAAGCTGCAGGATCCACTAACTTTTCTCACAAATACTACTGGACTATTAAACAATAAATGTATAGGTTCTCTTATACCTGTATCTAATATATCATTATTTAAAACTGAAATTTCTGGATATCTCACAAGGAACCAATATTATTTTAAATTAAGCATATCAGTGATTTAAATAATTCTAAAATTTCCATTTAACATGTCTAACTAAAAGAGGATATGGAGCCAATTTGGACAATATCCTTTCCCTTAACATTTGAGGAAGAGAAGAGCATCCCATTTAAATATCACATACATTTTAACGATATTCTGGTAAGTGTGCCAGGCTTTGACAACATTGTTGCTCATCTTACAACACTCTTACTTTTGGAAAATACTCTCATGTATTTGATTGATACAATATGTGGAACTCAAGAGATTGTCATATTTCACTGGAGACCATTTTATGTTTCAGGAGAACATTTTTGCCTATTGATTTTTAAGACTAGGAGATACTGTATTTGTGATGGCAACTAACATTAAAATGAAAAGTAATTTGAGCTCCAGGATTTATTAATATTGTTAATGGCTGATTTTCTACTTTTTTGTGATAGCAACTTCTTTTATTGCTAAAATGTTTGTATATTATCATAAATACTTTTAAAAACATATTGAAATCAGAAAAATGAAGAAAATTCCTCGTATATGCTCTTCCATTTCAATACTTCAATTTTTTCAAATGCTAATTCTCTTTCATCAATTTAAATAAAAATTGATCCATG
>NW_012134497.1:0-441 GCF_000956105.1 Propithecus coquereli
ATTTTACTGCAAACTTAAAAAAATAATTTCCATTAAAAATATAAATTGGTCCTAAAGTTTACAAGTGTTTTAAAATAAAATTTGATGAAAACATAAATAACAGAGAAAAAAATAGAGTCCATCATGAAATTAATGAACCTCAAGACAACTGTATTTCCTAGCCCATTACTGGAATCCAGTGATTCTAGTAATAGAATCACCATTACTGTTAGAACTGTGTCCTAATTGGTTGAAGCTGAAATAGTTTGAGAATTTCAATATAAAATTTATAGAAAGGGCTGATCTAAAGGAAATATATACATATTTACTCAAATTAGCAGTGAAATTTAGAATTGAGATTACTCACACTTTACATCAATTAAACCCAAAGTCAGTCTATGTTTTGCTGTTCCTTTGTTTTTGTTTCTGTTTACAATTAAGAACTCATCATGATTTTTTTTT
>NW_012134497.1:491-795 GCF_000956105.1 Propithecus coquereli
GTGTCTTCTAAACGTCACTGTATGCTTAATGACTATCTTGAATTCTATAAATTATTTATCTTAATTATCTTATGGATTCGATATGCTTTTTGTCTTTTCTGAAAATAAGCTACTTTGCATCTGGCTTGTTCTTCATTATACTGGCATCTGCATTATATATCATAATATCCATTCCCTTTAGAAGTATTTTCTATCACTGTCCAAATAAAGAGCTTTTCTGGATCCACTAATGTGTTCTTTTTACCTAATTCAGCATTATTTTAATCTTTATTAGCCACTCTGTGCTCAGTGTGGGTCTCCATGC
>NW_012134497.1:12620-13130 GCF_000956105.1 Propithecus coquereli
TTTATTTAATAGATCATTTTTGGCCTGTGAAAAATGTGGAATACACACTATATGGTTCTTACAGACAGATGTTAGCCAGCCATTGATCTCTACAGGGTGATGACAGATGAAAGAAATAAAAAAGACAGGTTGAGGGTGAGGGAAGAAAGAAAAAGAAGAAGGAAGAGTGGAAGAATAATAAAAGAGAAACAGATTAAAAGAATATATACCATTATTTTGACCCTGAGTATATCTTGGTCATGCAATATTTTTTGAGTTTTCTTGTTGTTTTCTTTGTGCTTTACCTTTATGTTCCAATATCTTAACAATCTACTAGTATTACTTTTACATATTATACCTTTAAATTCAGCCATAATTTCTAACAACCCAAAAGAATGCCAAATTTATGAAAAACAGGAAAGCTCACTGAGATCAGGATGTTAACATATAAATTATTATGTATTAAAACAATGAATACTACTTGTTTTATTTCCATAACAATTTTCTTAGTAAAGGACTGATTAACACATA
>NW_012134498.1:0-270 GCF_000956105.1 Propithecus coquereli
TTCATAAAATGTGTTGGGGAGGAATCCATCCTTCTCGATGACGTGGAATAATTTCTGCAGGATAGGAACCAATTCTTCTTTGTAGGTGTGGTAAAATTCAGGTATGAAACCATCTGGTCTGGGACTTTTCTTTTTTGGAATGTTTTTTATTGCTGTTTAAATTTCAGTCCTTGATATTGGTTTGTTCAGGAATTCAATGTCTTACTGGTTGAGCCTAGGGATGCTGTGTGTTTCTAAAAATTTGTCCATTTCCTCCACATTTTCCAGTTT
>NW_012134498.1:1953-2962 GCF_000956105.1 Propithecus coquereli
TAGAAGGGCCTCTTTAGTGGCTATTTTGGTCAATCTGATGACTGCGTGACATGGTGTCTTCCTGTTTGCATTGAATCTCCCTGGGGTCTGTTGAGCTTCTTGTACCTGTATATCTAGAGTTTTATCAAGGCCTGGAAAATTCTCCTCTATTAATTCTTCAAATAGCTTATCCAGCCCTTGAGTGTTTTCTTCTTCACCTTCCGGAACCCCTATAACCCTCAGGTTCGGTTTTTTCACATAATCTCACAGTTCTTGTAGGTTTATTTCTGAGGAGTGTGTGCTTTCATGTGCAGATCAGCCTGCCTCACCGGCAACCCTCCTCCTAAAAGAAGGCTGTGCACCCAGCTCCAGCTATGATCCTGGGTAGAGAACCTCCCAGCCCACGTCACAGCCAGGAGAGATCCATCCTCCTGAGGCCCCACTTGCTGGCAGAGGCCTGGGAGAGGACACGGAGAGGGGAATGTTGGAGGGCAGCGAGACTTGCTCCAGAGTGCCGGTCTTGGACAGCCCCAGCCTTCTGACTGGCGGCTTGTCTCATCAGCCATCTTGGCTCCTCCCTCCAAATTATTCTTTTCTAAAAACAATGGAGCAGCAAGAATAGAAATGACCATGACTCAAACTTCTCTCAATATTCTGGGAGTTTAATATGTAATAAATATAGAGAACTTATTTACAAAAAGCAAGTTAAATATCTTAATCAATAAATTATCAAAAAATAGTTAATGCAGTTTAGCATTTACATCATTACATTCACACCCATAAAAATTGTGATCAATACAGATGACTGTCACTTTCATCATCGTTAAAGACACTCTGAAATTTATATGATAAATTTAGGGGATATAGTGGTTCATAACAGATTAATTAAGGAGGTGTGAAGTGAGAAGCTCAATAAGATTATAAAAAAAGGAATAATTTCTTAGTCTAGGTCATGTCATCTATAGGAAAATGCTTGTACTTTGGGATACTTTAAACTAGATTTTAACGTTAACTTTGTGTATTGCAAAAG
>NW_012134498.1:13836-14176 GCF_000956105.1 Propithecus coquereli
GGATACATATTATGACTTTGCCACACCCAAACCATGATTTTGGGTGTGCCCTTTCCTCCCTACAATGTTCACTACGTCCATTAGTTGTGAGTTTACCCACCCCCAACTCCCAAATCCCTGGGGAATATTACTACCGAGTGACCACCTTAGTGTTGATCAGTTAGTGCCAATTTGATGGAGAGTACATGTGGTGCCTATTCTTCCATTCTTGTGATACCTCACTTTGGAGGATGGGCTCAAGTTCTATCCAGGAAAACATAAGAGGTGCTAGATCACCATCGTTTCTTATAACTGAGTAATATTCCATTGTATACATATACCAAATTCTAATAATCCACTC
>NW_012134499.1:0-360 GCF_000956105.1 Propithecus coquereli
AAAACAACAACTGGGTAGAAAGTTCATGTCAGTGGAGAAAATGAGATGACATTCAGCAGGTCACTGTGGTTGGAAACAGCAACCATTAGTTTTTTACTTCCCTGAAAGGAAATGTTCCTGGGAAATCTCAGAGCAGCAGACCATGTGCTTGTGTGAGGTGTTTTCAATTGTTCTGTATCTCATTCTCAGGGATGGGTGCCTACCAAGTAGAGCATAATCTCTGTTGTGTGTGAAATAAGTCTGTTTTAACATAAACCTGAAGGGAGTGACAGGCTAGCAGGGAAGAGGGAGACTGGGGGGTGGGATGTGGGGTAGGAGGGCAGGAGGGAGGGAGCCCTGGCTGAAACTCAGAGCAGGCGA
>NW_012134499.1:5813-7141 GCF_000956105.1 Propithecus coquereli
GCGTTCCCTGCGTAAGAGGAGGCGTGCTACGTGGACTGCGTTAGAGGAGGCGGGGATGCGTTCCCTGCGTGAGGGGAGAGGGGCTGCGTGCCCTGAGTGAGAGAAGGTGGTGCTACCTGCCCTGCGTGAGAGGAGGAGGGCCCGTGTGCCCTGCGTGAGAGGAGGCGGGTCTGCATGCCCTGTGTTAGACGAGGGGCGCTGCAGCCCTGCGTGAGAGGAGGGGCACTACGTGCCCTTTGTGAGAGGAGGCGGGGCTGCGTGCAATGCGTGAGAGGAGGCGGGGCCGCGTGGCCTACCTGAGAGGAGGTGGGGCCGCCCCACCCCATGTGAAAAGAGATGGGCCAGCCATGTTCTGCATGAGACAAGTCGGGCCCACCAACCCAGCATGAGAGGAGGGGCCCTGCGTGCCGTATATTGGAGGAGACGGGGCCGCGTGCCCTGCGTGAGAGGAGGGACACTGTGTGCCCTGCGTGAGAGGAGCGGGAAACTGTGCCCTCCGTGGGAGGAGTCGGGGTCGCGTGCCCTGCGTGAGAGGAGGTGGGGCTGGCCCCTCCTGCCTGAGAAGGGGGCCGCCCACCCCCTGTGAAATGAGGCGGGCAAGCCGTGTCCTGCATGAGACAACTTGGGGCCACCAACCCAGGATGAGAGTGGGGGGCCGCGTGCCCTGCCTGAGAGGAGGGGCACCATGTGCCCTACGTGAAAAAAAGGGCAGTACGTGCCCTACGTGAGAGGAGTGGGGCCGCGTGCCCTGCGTGAGAGGAGGGGCCCTGCGTGCCCTACGTGAGAGGAAGGGCACTACGTGCCCTACGTGAGAGGAGGCGGGGCTGCGTGCGCTACGTGAGAGGTGGGGCGCTGTGTCCCCTGCGTGAGAGGAGGGGCGTTGCGTGCCCTGCGTGGGCCCCAGCTTCACTCTGTTAGTGCAGACACGCAGGTGCCATGTCACTTGGAACTACCGCGTCCCTGCCAGTGATTCCGACCTTCCTGTTCTCAGACCAGAGGCCCCAAGAGCGAGTGAGGCCTGCCCATCCCCAGACCTGAGGCTATGGTGACTGAGACCTTCCTGTAGCCAGACCTGAGGTCCCAAGGGTGAGTGAGATCTTCCTGTCCCAGCCCTGGGGGCACCGGCTTCCTGTCCACAGCCAACTGCCTAGGGGCAGCCGGTCCTCAGAGACCCGGGAGGGGCTCCGTGTGGAAATTTGGAAATGGGGAATCCACAGTTTCCTCCACACCGAAGTCCCCGAGCCCAGGACGTGGTGGCCTCTCCACGCTGATGTGGTATCAGACTCTCACCCTGGCGCTTGGTTGCACCGCTGTGCTGAGCTCAACGT
>NW_012134500.1:0-1019 GCF_000956105.1 Propithecus coquereli
AAAAAAAAACAGACATAAAAATTAAGTAATCTTATGAAAATGTCTACATCAGGCAAAGAAAAAATGGGTAACAAAGTTGGGTTCTTCTTTTAATGCAATGTTTTTACAAGTATAAAATGCTTGAATGCCAAATGATTTAGAGTTCACTGAAATATTGTAAATCTTTTCATTTCACTGTCACTAATGAAAAATTAAATCCTTTTATGGTTTAAGGACACATATTGGCAGGAGCTTTGATGAAACTGAAGGAAGATTGTCAGGTTTTCTTATCCCTTGCTTTTGGAAATAGTTTTGGTCCACTTTTCCCTTGTGTTTCTCAGTTAATACAGATGAAACACTGCTTATTTCTGTCTGAGGTGATGGTACATTTTTGTTCAGAATGAAATAATGTTTTTTTGCAGCAAATTCAATGGAACTGGAGGCCATTATTCTAAGTGAAGTTACCAAGTGAAAAAACCAAATACCACATATTTTCACTTATAAGTGGGAGCTAAGCACTGGGTATGTCTGGTCACACAGAGTGACTTAATGGACATTGGAGACTCAGAGAGGGTTGCAGGGTGAAAAATTGCTTATCGGGTACAAAGTACACTATTTAGGTGGTAAGTATATTAAATGTCTAAACTGCCCCACTATGGAATTCAGCCATGTAACACAAAAACCACTTGTACACCCTAAATATTTTCAATTAAAAAATAAAATAAAATGATTTGTACGAGGATGAGAAAAAGTTTAATTACTAGGCACATAAAAACGTAATGATAATAAATGTTACTCTTTGACAATAAAAGAGTTGGAGATTGGGATGAAATTCAACTTGTCAGGTTGTGGTTGAATTGCAACTATAGGTTGGTTAGAGATACAAGAATTCAGCACAAATCAACAAAAGCATTCTTTAAGAATCATTTCCTTTGCCCATTTGTTGATGGGGTTGTTTGATTTTTTTCTTGTTGATTTTTTTAAGTTCTAGATAGATTCTAGTTATCAGCCCTTTATCAGATGTGTAGAGAGCAAATATT
>NW_012134500.1:3309-3655 GCF_000956105.1 Propithecus coquereli
CTGTTGTTGATGCAGTAAATGTATTCACCACTAAAAAAGCATTTTCCAATTTAGAAACAAAAAAAGAGGTACAGTATATTGTCAACCAACTCTTATTGCCTAGAGAAAGATTGATTTTGTTTGCAAACCATATGTTTGATATCTAAATCATGTTCACTGTCATTTATTTGTGATTGCAGATTGATACAGTCCTCCCTGAAAAAATGTATTTCTCTTTTCCAGCACTCATCAAACACTAAATACCTAACTAGGTTGCAAGTAGAATCTTTAATTCCATCATTTTACTCTGGTAATTGCTTTTCCTTCCTTATGTTTAACCAAAGTAAATGAACTATAATTTTAAATT
>NW_012134500.1:6873-7201 GCF_000956105.1 Propithecus coquereli
TTGTCTGTGGTAAATGACCAACCAAGCACTAAAGATAGAACAACAAATGTTGAATTTAAACTGCTTTAGAGAAGTCTCATGTTACATGTAAGAAATGAATTTTGAGTGAGTTTAAATGTGAAATGAATCTGAGCTCTTTCTGTACAGGATTTTATCAAACAAGATTGCTTCTTACCAGTCTCAGACATTATCGAGGCCCTTCACGGTATGGGCCACCTCAGTCATTTTTTGGATCCTCATGCCTTGACACCTTTCTGCACATACTCTATAATATAGGTATGTAAATCTTCCAGCTATGCATAATTTTTATGCCTCTCAGTGTTAGCAC
>NW_012134501.1:0-544 GCF_000956105.1 Propithecus coquereli
AAAACCCTGTATCTTTCAAGATGGAGAATCCAGTAGGTAACCCACAAAAAGGTAAAAGTCAAAATTTTTGATCTACCTTCAGAGAATTACAAGACAAATTTCTGTCAACAATATTGGTAATAAGTGAAAATAAAATAATACACTCTTGAGAATTTAACTAGGTGTTTTAAATGTATTATTTATAAGATTAGTTTACATCTAAGTTTGAATCCACACTCTGTAAAATCAGTAAAAGTATTAATGTCTAAGGATTGAGAGTTATGACTGTGTATATTACAATATGGAGAATCCAGTCGGTAACCCACAAAAGGATAAAAGTCAAAATTTTTGATCTACCTTCAGAGAATTACAAGACAAATTTCTGTCAACAATATTGGTAATAAGTGAAAATAAAAAAATACACTCTTGAGAATTTAACTAGGTGTTTTAAATGTATTATTTATAAGATTAGTTTACATCTAAGTTTGAATGCACACTCTGTAAAATCAGTATAAGTATTAATGTCTAAGGATTGAGAGTTATGACTGTGTATATTACAACAACT
>NW_012134501.1:3173-3383 GCF_000956105.1 Propithecus coquereli
GATTGGTGATTGGCTATGCATTGTTGAACTATAGGATATGATTTATGATATCACATTTCAATGTCTCTCTGAGCCTATTAAAGGCAGCTCACATTCCTCAGATAAAAAATGTTAGTTTTCTTTCTTTTTTTGAATTTCATTATGAAATTTCAATTTCATAATGCTCTGTTTCTCATCTGTGAAATGGGTATGATAATTTTTACCTAATAT
>NW_012134501.1:3433-3794 GCF_000956105.1 Propithecus coquereli
ATAATGAGAATCTACAAAGAACTCAAGCAAATCAACAAGAAAAAATAAAACAACCCCATTAGAATGTGGGAAAAAGACATGAACAAACTTCTTTAAACACAATTAGTGAAATATGTATACAGTAAGGAATCTTTAAGTACCAAAACTAGTGTAAAATAAGAATCCTAAATCTAGCATTTTTTAAAGAACATTTTCAAATGGGGTAAATTTGAGCTTCGATATTGTTGGCCTTGAGAGGCACAGGGGTAGTTGGTAAAACCCTGTATCTTTCAAGATGGAGAATCCAGTCGGTAACCCACAAAAAGGTAAAAGTCAAAATTTTTGATCTACCTTCAGAGAATTACAAGACAAATTTCTGTCA
>NW_012134502.1:0-426 GCF_000956105.1 Propithecus coquereli
AGAATCATGCATTTTTATTTATATTGTAAAAAATGATGAATAACCTTAGTGTAATGTATCTATTAATTATTTTGAATATAGCCTATACTAGGCCCTGGTCATATAAATATGAAGAACACATGGTCCTACTTCTCATTAAGACCATAGTCAGGTAGGAACGAGATGTATAAAATAAAAATCAAAATACAAAAGGAAGATTTTAGAAGTATAGAATTTAAGAACTAGAATGAAATAACTAGAGACAAAATTTGAAAAGGTGAGCTAGAAACAAATTTTAAGGGCCTTGTAGTCCATGCTAAGCATTTTGGTCTTACTGGACTTTGAGGAAAAGTATGACCTGAAAAAGTTTATGTCTTAGAAAAATGGTTCTGATGTGTTGTGGAATATGAACTATTCAGGGATCACTGTTGAGCTATTTTTAATTTT
>NW_012134502.1:476-1337 GCF_000956105.1 Propithecus coquereli
TAAGTCACGGGTTAGTGAACTTTTCCAGTAAAGGATCAGATAAATATTTTGGGCTTTATATACCAGACAGTCTTTACAACTATTCAACTATAGATTTTTAGTACCAAAATGGACATAGTCAGATAGAGATCAATTAAGATGGCATGGCTGTATGTCAACAAATTCTACCTACAAAAACAGTCTGTGGGCCAGATATGGCCTATAGGCTATGATTTGCTGACCCCAATTTAAGTAATTATTTATTTTGGAATATATTTATATATTCCAAATATGTCTACACAAGGGTTGTCCAGAACGTATCCAGCCATTGTTAATATAATGAGAAAGGTTTGTACGACATTGATGTAACCTGACAGTCAAGAAGAGTGGACTGGAATGTGCATTTGTGAACAGTGATGACTTCACTGTGTTAGTCAGTGGAGCGCTAGATGCCATTGAGTGAGCACGTGTGCTGTGTGGCCATCACATTCAAAATGACTCAATGAGTATAACAACAAGTCTGCATCAAATTTTGTGTTAAGCTTCAACATTCCTCCAAAGAAACTATTCAATGATTCGGAAGGCTTTTGGAGACAATGCAATGAGTGCAGTGCAAATAAAAGTGTGGCACAAATGCTTCAAAGATGCTCGAGAATCTGTTGAAAGTGATCCACGTTTTGGAAGGCCCACAACAAAAACAAAACACCTGAGAATGTTGAACATGTACAGGTTAGGTTAAGAGACGCTGGCAGAACTGTGTGAGGTCCCAAGGTGACTACTTTGAAGGGGACCGAGGTGTCATTGTCTTATGTACAATGTTTCTTGTATCTTGTATCTTCTTCAGTGAATGTCTACATGGCTGGATACTTTCTGGACAGCCTA
>NW_012134502.1:2465-3401 GCF_000956105.1 Propithecus coquereli
TTGAAAAAAAAAACAAAATGACTTATTATGAACAAAGTAGAAAATAAAATCATATATTTCATTGATAAAATTCCTAATATGCCAATTTAGTGAAATTTCCCCTAGTTATACTTTATCTCAATTTGGTATAACATTTCACTAAGTATCTTAATGATATCCTCATATAAAAGACAAAAACTTGTGGGTTGGAAAAATTCAATTGACAAATTCATAATCATTTAAACAAATAAAAAATTAATGAAATCAGTATTCTAAATAGAAATATTGTGCTCTCTGCCTCATCCTTTTCTCTCATTCATTCATTTATTCAAAAACCACATACTGGAAAACACTATAAGAAACATTGTGCAAGTTTCTGAAAATATAGACATAAGAACGGACAAAACTAATCTAAGTTAGGGGTCAAAATAGTGCTTACACGGGATGTAAAAAGTTATTTATTGACTGAAGGATCCCTCTGGACTGTAAGAAATGTTTGGTATCTTGACTTACATGGTGGTTAGAGGGGTATAGATATATGTAAAAAATCACCCACTTGTCCTCTTAAGATTTTGCACTTTATTGTAGGCACAATATACTAAATTTCAAAAAATAACACAAATAATATGCCATTTTCTTACTGTCTTCCATAACAACCCCTTATCAACCCAAGTACCTGCAATATAAATCCAAAATTTCTTTGCTTGGGCCCAAAAGATGATTCATAATTTGTCCCCAGCTTACTTTTTGAACTTCAATTCCTCCCAACTTGATTAATGTAGTGTATATTCCTCCTATAATAAACTTGTTATAATTCCTTAGCGCATGAGTGGAAATGGGCTTCTTTCAGGGATACTGGATTTAATGTAGTGAGTTTTAAAGCCATACATAAATGATAAAATGAAGCATGCCCAGTGTAGAGTTGTTGGTTTGAATACTCTTCAGAGGATGCTGTGG
>NW_012134503.1:0-1726 GCF_000956105.1 Propithecus coquereli
AGTGAAGGATCTTTACTATGAAATAACAGGAAACAGCCCACTGCATGCTCCTCTGTAACCAAAACCACCAAAACCAACTCGTGTCTGCTACATACAGGGGGAGACACCATGTCATGTAAGTCGAACCCACGCTGGCCACATTTCACTGAGTGTGACATTACCAAAAGGCCACAGGTGGCACATTTCCCAAGAAGTTTTCTGTCTACACGGAGAGACAGTCAAGTGTGGAGGTTGTTGGGCACACGGGCTCTAAAATCAAAATGTTGAGTTCATTGTGCATAAAGGTTCACAGCAGCATGATTTTCTCATGGCTGGAACATGGAAACAACCCAAAAGTCCATCGACTAAAGAATGGACAAACCAGTGTGTTGGATCAGTAAAACTGGAATACAAGTCAGGCGTGAAAAGGAATGAGACACCGATCCATGCTACAAACGAAGCGTGACACTAAGTGAAAGAAGCCAGTCATAAAGGACCACATTGTGTGATTCTGTTTCTACAGAATACCCAAAATAAGCAAATCCATAGAGACGGAAAAAAATTTGTGCCCAGGGCTAGGAGAATGGGGAGAAATGGGGAGTGACTGCCAGTGGGCATGGGGTTTGTGTCTGGGGTGAGAAGAAAGATCTGGAATTAGAGAGTGGTGATGGTTGCTCACTTCTGTGAATATACTAAAAACCACTGAAGTGGACATTTTAAAATGTATGTTTTATACCTTGTAAATTATGTCTCAATTTTTAAAAAAGAACGTCTGGGTTTGAATCCTGGCTTCCTCCTTCCTAGAGCCATGACCTTGGCTGAGTCATTCAAACTCTCTATACCTCAGTTTCATCATCTGGAAAGTAGGCCCACAGATAATGCTGGCGTCAGTGTAAGGGTAGCACCTGTCACAGTGGTAAGCATCCAATCTTTAGTTTCCATTCAATTCAATGTGTAAACTCTCTGTAAGGGGCAGGCCACCCATCTGAAGATGAAATAATTCGTGGGAGGCTTGCATCAAGAAGAGAATGTTGACATCTGGTCATGTCGTTTGGAAGAGAGCCTGAATGTATGGGACTATTACTAATATTGTGCAAATTGAAAATGATTGTGCTAGAAAATGCGTATCACCCACCGAATCACAGCTACTGCTGACTCAGGGCCACACGCAGGCATCTGCACGCCTTCTCATACTTCATCGTGCAGTGCTGTATTTGAACTGCTCTGTGTGGTGGGGTATTTTCTCCCCATGTCACCTATTTAGAAACTCAGGTTCTTCCGCAAGGCTAAGTAAGTGTGTTGAACCACCTCCTAAAGTACTCTAGTGATGAAACCACAACTCCAGGTACAAGCTCCTACCTTGTTAAATAATTAACCAAACCTCCCAGTATCAGTCAGGCAGTGGGATGCCCTTTCCCCTTTCACCTTTCTAGGGCAGGGTTCATGCTGAGGAAGTGACACAAAGGAAAGACAAGAGTGGGAAAGGACGCAGACAAAGGATTGGAGTGGGAGGAAAAATAGCATGGGAGCTGCAGAGAGGAGTGCTGGAGAGATGCATAAAATAAGGCCAGTGATCCCAGGCCAGACAGGATCATGGGGGACTGCGATGGCTGGTTGGGGGGCTGGCAGGCCACAGAGGACCATCCAAATATCGGGAGTGGGCCAAAAGCATTATACAAGGAATGTTCACCAAGTTATGGTTTCCGAACGGCTTTGCACATTTTGTCAAGATATGTATCAGTATTTG
>NW_012134503.1:7677-10761 GCF_000956105.1 Propithecus coquereli
AAATAGTCAGCAAAGTGAAGAGACGACCTACAGAATGGGAGAAAATATTTGCAATCTAAACATCCAACAAGGGATTAAAAACCAGAATATATAAAGAACTCAGACAACGCAATAGAAAAAAATTCAAATAATCTAATTTAACAATGGGCCAAAGACCTGGATTTAGTTTAGATGTTTGTCCCCTTAAAATCTCATATTGATATTTGATCTCCAATGTTGGATGTGAGAGGTGTTTGAGTCATGGGGACGGATTCCTCACGAATGACTCGGTGCCTCTCCTGAGGTAATGAGTGAGTTCTCACTCTATTACTTCACGAGAGCTGCTTATTTAAAAGAGCCTGGCACCACCTCCTCTCTGTATTTGTCTTTCTCTCACCATGTGACATGCCTGCTCCCCTCTCACTTTTGCCTTGATTGGAAGCTCCCTGAAACCCTCACCAGAAGCAGATGCTGGCACCAGGCCTCTTGTACAGCCTGTAGCACTAAAAATGTACAGATAATGCAAAAAAGGAAGGTCAAGAGAGCCTGAGTGCAGCCATTTTGACTGACAAGACTCTAAACCATCCCAAAAAAGGGAGTCACCAGCAGCATATCGCAGGCCTGAACTGCCAATGGTGGATGAATTCCTAAACTGGATGCATCACTAACTGTGCTTACCATTCTGTGACAGCAGTTTCTGGTTAACCTTTATGGCCTGACCTCAAGATAAGGCTGATCACATATGGAGTTTATGAACATTTAAAAACATTACCATTAGCCCGGGTGTGGTGGCTCACGCCTATAATCCGCACTCAGTTAGTATGAGTTAGGAGGATCGCTTGAGGTCAGCAGTTTGAGACCAGCCTCAAGAAGAGCGAGACCCCATCTCTACTAAAAGTAGAGAAAAATTAGCCAGGCACGGTGGTGCACACCTGTAGTCCTAGCTACTGGGGAGGCTGAGGCAGGAGGATCACTTGAGCCAAGGAGTTCGAGGTTGTTATCAACTTGGCTAAAACCATGGCACTCTAGCCCCACAAACAGAGTGAGACTCTGACTAAATAAATAAATGAATAAAACGTTACCATTGTCCCATACGGTGTCTCACTCCTGTTCAGGAAAGGATCCCTACTTTGTGGATTGGATCTGTTGGCTGTCTCACAATAAACTTCCTGTGCTATTTGGCTCGCTCTCAAATTTTTTCCAGCACAAAGCTGAGAATTCACTTGGTGAGTTGAGGCGTTTTTCCTCCCTTTATTGGGACATCCCCTGCATGACTATCAGCCAAATAAACCTCTTTTCTTTATTAACTACCCAGTCTGAGATATTACTTTATAGCAACACAAAACAGACTAAGACGGACCTGAACAGACATTTCTCAAAAGAAGAACATATTAATGGACAAGAGGTATATGAAAAATGTTCAACGTCACTATTCATCAGGGAAATGCAAATTAAAATCACAATGAGGTATCGGTTCACCCTAGCTAAAATGACTTTCACTAAAAGACAAAAAATAACAGGTGTAGGCAAGGTTGTGGAGAAAGGGGAATACTCATACACTGTGTGGGAAAGTAAATTAGTACAGCCATTATGGAAAACAGTATAGAGCTTCCTCAAAAAACTAAAAATAGAACTACCATATGATCCAGCAATCTCACTGCTGGATATACGTCCAAAAGAAAGGATATCAGTACATTGAAGAGATACCTGCACTCCCATGTTTACCGCAGTACTCTTCACAAGAGCCTAGATATAGAATCAAACTCAGTGACTTTCGGCAAATGAACGGACAAAGAAAACATGGTCCTGTGATATCCAGGAATATGTATGCAGTCATTGGCCTCATTTCCTGGTGTACAACTCCCAAAATCCTTACAAATTCCACAACGATGTTTTTTTGTATGCTAATGAGCTGGGTGACGGTAGCCCCGGGATGGGGCTGTTCACCAGAAAGACCCAGGCTGGGTTACAGCTTGAAATTTCAGCCCCCTCCCCACCCACCCACCCCCATCCCCCACAACCTCCACGGAGAGAAGCTGGCCGGCAGGTTAAGTTGATCACCAATGGCCAGTGGTTAATCAATCCTGCCTATGTAACGAAGCTTCCATAGAACCCCAAAAGGACTGGGTTTAGGGAGTTTCCAGATAGCTGAACATGTATATGTTCCTGAAGGGTGTTGTGCCAGAGAAGGCTGGGAAGCTCCACGCCCCTTCCCCCATAACTGTCCCTATGCATTCTTCATCTGTATCCTTTGTAATATCCTTGATAGTAAACTGGTAAACGTAAGTTTCCCTGAGTTCTGTGAGCACTCTGGAAAATTAATCAAACTCAAAGAGGGAGTCGTGGGAACCCCGACTTGAAGACAGTTGGTAAGAATTCTGGAGGCCCAGACTTGTAACTGGTGCGATGGGGGGATCAGTCTTGGGCCTTGAGCCCTCAACCTGTGGGATTTGACACTGTCGCCAGGTAAAAAGTGTCAGAACTAAATTAGAGGACACCCAGTTGGTATCTGCTGCAGATTTGCTTGCTGGTTTGGTGTCTGGGGAATAAATGCACATATTTAGTCACAGAAGTATTCTGTGTTGGTGGTTGTTGTTCAGTGAGAGAATAGAAAAAACACTTTGAGGGGTTTCTTCCCCATTTTCAGATGGAGCATATGCACAATGGAATATTATTCAGCCACAAAAAAGAAAGAAAGTCACTCATTTGTAGCAGCATGGATGGTGCTAGAAGGCATTACGCTAAGTGGAATAAGCAAGGCACAGAAATACAAAGACCACACGAACCTCAGTCCTATGTGGGAGCTAAGGAAGCGTACCTCATGCAGGTAGAGTTGATTGGTAGTTACGAGAGGCTAGGAAATGTTGCGGGGAGGGAAGGATGAAGATTTCGGCAGATTTGGCTCCCTGCCTTAGTTTACTGTCCCCCCCAGCTCTGAGCCCAGGGACAAAGCATGAGCTAGAATTGGCAGAACGGGTTATGACCTAGACCTGACCCCTTGGTCCAACCTTCACCTCTATTTGGACTGGGACGTTTCACACATTAATCCTGTGACTGTCCCCAGATTGCCCAGCCCAACATATCTCATACTGTTGACGAGCATGA
>NW_012134503.1:12967-15092 GCF_000956105.1 Propithecus coquereli
GGGCATCACCATTTACCTGAGTGCCCAGCCAAAGGCCAGCTTTGTCTCAGGGGTTACTGTAGACAGAATGACTCAGGCGAGGGACACACTGCAGTGGGGTGGAGGAGGTAGCTCCGAGGATGAAACCAGTCTCTTTGCACAAAGAGCAGATTTCCCAAAAAGTGAATGCAGGACGCTTGGGGCTTTGAGTAGGAGGAGACCTAAAGGTGTGCATGGGGTGACTTCATGTCAGGGCAGGTGTCGTTGGGAAACGTTGACCCTCTGGAGGGTTAACCTCTTCGGTGCTCCCTGTCCCAGACCCTTGAACTCCCCCCAACCCATGAGCAATGGAGCCACGGCCTGCCTACGAGATTCCAAAGGACCCACAAAATCTTCAAGACTTGAAAAAAGAAATCTGCCGAACCCAGAATACTAAAGTGTATGACTATTCTATTAAATGGCTGTGAAAATCTAACTGTATGCCAATGACCCCACAGCAGTACAGCTCATTGAGTTCTATAGACAGTATCTGCGCCGTGGGATACTGGAGCAATTTAATCCACTCGGCAGGCTTTGGGGTCTGGGCTGCAGAAGTCAGAGTGCTCTGGGCCAGATCCCAAATCACCCACAGAGGGGACAGGGCAGATCAGGGAAGTGTGGCTGGCCCAGCCGGACATTTCAAGTGGGCTATGACTGCCCAGGGGTCCCTGTAACAGTGTGGGCGGTGGTCCCAGGAGCACAGGAGCAGTGGGGAGGGGCACAGGCCATGAAATAAGCCATGACAAGGGACTACTCAGAAAAGACACACCCTAGGATTTCGCTTGCCCGTGTCTCCTACGGTAAAGAGACACGGGAATGACGGGAGACCATGTCCCGCGGTTCCACACACAAAAGGACTCACGGCAGTTGGCTTCGTGCCGCACCTGCCGTCTCTCTGCTTGGCACCGTGTTCCCCAACTGCTCCCAGCCTTGTTCCTCTCCGTCCCGCCAGGCCCCGACCCGCACATCCCTTTGCACCCTTTACTTTCCTTTCAAAGTATTTTCACAGTTTACAACTGATCATCTTCCTCCCTAGTACACAAGCAAAGCCGTGTTGATCTGATTAGGGCCGTGTTCCCAGCACTCGGCCAGGCACACAGAGGGTCTGCATAGATATTTGTTGAATGAAGGATCTTTACCATCAAAAAACAGGAAACAGCCCACAGCATGCTCCTCTGTAGCCAAAACCACCAAAACCAACTCGTGTCTGCTACATACAGGGGGAGACACCATGTCACGTAAGTCGAACCCACACTGGGCACATTTCACTGAGTGTGACATTACCAAAAGGCCATGGGTGGCACATTTCCCAAGAAGTTTCCTGTCTACATGGGGAGGCAGTCAAGTGTGGAGGTCGTTAGGCACACAGGCTCTAAAATCAAAATGTCGGGTTCATTGTGCACAAAGGTTCACAGCAGCATGATTTTCTCATGGCTGAAACATGGAAACAACCCAGATGTCCATCGACTAAGGAATGGCCAAACCAGTGCATTGGATTTGTACACTGGAATACAAGTCAGGCATGAAAAGGAATGAGACACCGATCCATGCTAGAAACGAAGCGTGACAATAAGTGAAAGAAGCCAGTCATAAAGGACCACATATTGTGTGATTCTGTTTTTACAGAATACCCAAAATAAGCAAATCCATATAGACGGAAAGTAAATTTGTGCCGAGGGCTAGGAGAATGGGGAGAAAGGGGGAGTGACTGCCAGTGGGCATGGGGTTTCTATCTGGGGTGAGAAGAAAGATCTGGAATTAGAGAGTGGTGATGGTTGCTCATTTCTGTGAATATACTAAAAACCACTGAACTGGACATTTTAAAATGTACATTTTACAGCATGGAAATTATGTCTCAATTTTTAAAAAAGAATGTCTGGGTTTGAATCCTGGCTTCCTCCTTCCTAGAGCCATTACCTTAGCTGAGTCGTTCAAACTCTCTGTGCCTCAGTTTCATCATCTGCAAAGTAGGCCCACAGGTAATGCTGGCGTCTGTGTAAGGGTAGCACCTGTCACAGTGGTAAGCATCCAATCTTTAGCTTCCATTGAATTCAATGTGTAAACTCTCTGTAAGGGGCAGGCCACCCATCTGAAGATGAAATAATTC
>NW_012134503.1:26042-27811 GCF_000956105.1 Propithecus coquereli
AGAAGAAAACTTTGGGGAAATGCTTTAGCTCATTGGTCTGGTCAAAGACTTTTTGGATAAAACTTCAAACACACGGGAAACAAAAGCAAAAATAGACAAATGGGAATGCATCAAGCTAAAAACCTTCTGCACAGGAAACCAAACAGTCAACAAAGTGAAGAGACGACCTACAGAATGGGAGAAAATATTTGCAATCTAAGCATCCAACAAGGGATTAAAATCAGAATATATAAGGAACTCAAACAATTCAATAGCAAAAAATTCAAATAATCTAATTTAACAATGGGCGAAAGACCTGGATATAGTTTGGATGTTTGTCCCCTTAAAATCTCATATTGATATTTGATCTCCAATGTTGGATGTGAGAGGTGCTTGAGTCAAGGGGCCGGATTCCTCATGAATGACTTGGTGCCCCTCCTGAGGTAATGAGTGAGTTCTCACTCTATTGCTTCACTAGAGCTGCTTATTTAAAAAAGCCTGGCACCACCTCCTCTCTGTATTTGTCTTTCTCTCACCATGTGACATGCCTGCTCCCCCCTCACTTTTGCCTTGATTGGAAGCTCCCTGAAACCCTCACCAGAAGCAGATGCTGGCACCAGGCCTCTTGTACAGCCTGTAGGATTAAAAATGTAGGGATAAGGCAGAAAGGAAGGTCAAGAGAGCCTGAGTGCAGCCATTTTGACTGATAACACTCTAAACCACCCCAAACAAGGAAGTCACCAGGAGCATATAACAGGCCTGAACCGCCAATGGTGGACGAATTCCTAAACTGGATGCATCACTAACTGTGCTAACCATTCTGTGACAGCAGTTTCTGGTTAACCTTTATGGCCTGACCTCAGGATAAGGCTGGTCACATATGGGGTTTATGAACATTTAAAAACATTACCATTAGGCAGGGTATGGTGGCTCACGCCTATAATCCGCACTCAGTTAGGCCGAATTAGGAGGATCGCTTGAGGTCAGGAGTTTGAGACCAGCCTCAGGAAGAGCGAGACCCCATCTCTCCTAAAAGTAGAGAAATATTAGCCAGGCACGGTGGTGCACACTTGTAGTCCTAGCTACTGGGGAGGCTGAGGCAGAAGGATCACTTGAGCCCAGGAGTTCGAGGTTGTTATCAGCTTCGATAACACCATGGAACTCTAGCCGGCAAACAGAGTGAGACTCTGACTAAATAAATAAATGAATAAAACGTTACCATTGTCCCATAAGGTGTCTCACTCCTGCTCGGGAAAGGATCCCTACTTTGTGGAGTAGGACCTGTTGGCTGTCTCACAATAAACTTCCTGTGCTATTTGGCTCGCTCTCAAATTTTTTCCAGCACAAAGCTGAGAACTCACTTGGTGAGTTCAGGGGGTTTTCCTCCCTTTATTGGGACACCCCCTGCATCACTCTGAGACAAATAAACCTCTTTTCTTTATTAACTACCCAGTCTCAGATATTACTTTATAGCAACACAAAACAGACTAAGATGGACCTGAAAAGACATTTCTAAAAGAAGACATACGAAAGGACAAGAGGTATATGAAAAATGTTCAACGTCACTACTCATCAGGGAAATGCAAATTAAAATCACAATGAGATACCGGTTCACCCTAGCTAAAATGACTTTCACCAAAAGACAAAAAATAACGGGTGTAGGCAAGGTTGTGGAGAAAGGGGAATACTCATACACTGTGTGGGAATGTAAATTAGTATAGCCATTATGGAAAACAGTATAGAGCTTCCTTAAAAAACTAAAAATAGAACTGCCATATGATCCAGCAATC
>NW_012134503.1:31906-33944 GCF_000956105.1 Propithecus coquereli
TTTGGGTGTTTATGTAGGATTTGTTACATAGTAGGCATGATTTGTTAGTGATCAACTCAACCTTCAGTCCCTCTGTCCTCCCCTCCCTCTAATCACAAGGTGGTTCTCCGGGCCACCAGCCCCCATCTTAGACACTTTTCCCCTCCTTACACCAACTCAGGTGTAATCACTGTATCACACCTGAGTTGAATAACAAAAGATGCTCTGTTCACCTTTATCACTCCCCTCACTTAGGAAATTACAAAGGTTTTAGGAGCTCTGGCCAGGAAATGGGAACACAGACTGCCATATATATTTCTTATCATACATTACAATATCACAACATGTCATCTGATATTTGCCTTTAGGAAATTATGATTTGAGAAGTGTAAGTCCAGCCAGCACGTGGTGAGAGCCCCAGAGTAGGAGTCCGAAAGCCCAACCGCTGCTTCAGAAACTGGCCACCCATCAGCCAGGGGAGTGGCCCATCACCTAAGCTTCAGGTTTCTCAACTGAGACCCAGGGACGGAGGGTCACATTGGTCCTGCCAACTCAATCACACTGCTGAGGGAGGTCCCAGAAGATGACAGAAGTGGAAACTACCTGTCCTTATAAGAAGTGGCTTCCTGAATTGCTAGAACAGACTCGCCCAGAGCTAGTCACGCACACCTGGACTGGCACGCGAGGCCCTGTCCTAAGCCACACCTTTGGCACTGGAGGCATGCTGGGGCCTGGGAAAGGACAAGCAGCCTGACAAGCAGGATCGAAGGGCCACCCCAACCGCCAACAGGGCTGGCCCCAGGAACGCAGCCATGGTGCAAATTGACTGTTGCAGGCACGCAAAGACTAGCTCAATCCAAGCTAGCAGCAGCCTCCCGGGACTGCTTCCCAAGGAGGTTGCCAGCAGGGTTTCCTAATGACAATGATCAGAGGCAGGAAGGTGGCATCATCATGCTTCGGGCCTATCTAGATAGCAATAAGACCCCAGGAAGGTTACAAAGAGAGCCCAGTGCAGGTCCAGCTTTCTGGGGCAGATGGACGCTAGGCAGAGTTCCTTCCAAGAGCAGGCCATCTGGAGGGACAATGGCTGACACAAGCATGCAGAAGTAGAGGGGGAAGAGGTGCTGGACCTCCACTCTGCCGAGAAATTGGTCTGGGCCCCTCTAAGCAGAGCCTTGCTCTGAAAATCATATGGCTCATTCGTGGCTGCTGTTCTTATTCCCCCCAGGCCAGAGGGACATAGGTTGGAGGCAGGACATGAAGGAAAGGACTAAAGCCGTATGTATACCATCACCAGGATGATGCCTTGCAAGTTAACACGGTGTCAGAAAACATTTCTCCTTTTCCTTATGAGGTTTGACTGCACTATTTCTAAGAATGAAGTGTGTGTGTGTGTGTGTGTGTGTGTGTGTGTGTGTGTGTTTTCCTAGAAACTAGGAGGAGGAATCTGGCATGTCTGTTAGTCAGAATGAATGATTCCAACAGAAGAGCTTCCCCGGAGGCCCAGACCTGGGTGGCGCTGTGGGACTCAAGGTGTCCTCGGGCATCACCTTTTACCTGCGTGCCCAGCCAAAGGCCAGCTTGTCTCAGGGGTTACTGTAGACAGAATGACTCAGGCGAGGGACACACTGCAGTGGGGTGGAGGAGGTAGCTCCCAGGATGAAATCAGTCTCTTTGCACAAGGAGCAGATTTCCCAAAAAGTGAATGCAGGACGCTTGGCACTTTGAGTAGGGGGAGACCTAAAGGTGTGCATGGTGTGACTTCATGTCAGGGCAGGTGGTGTTGGGAAAGGCTGACCCTCTAGAGGGTTAACCTCTTGCGTGCTCCCTCTCCCAGATGCTTGCACTACCCCCAACCCATGAGCAATGGAGCCACGGACTGCCTACGAGATTCCAAAGCACCCACAAAATCTTCAAGACTTGAAAAAAGAAATCTGCTGAATCCAGAATACTAAAGTGTATAAATATTCTATTAAATGGCTGTAAAAATCTTACTGCATGCCAATCAACCCAGAGCAGTACAGCTCATTAAGTTCTATAGAGAGTATATGTGCCGTGG
>NW_012134503.1:35406-37874 GCF_000956105.1 Propithecus coquereli
GTGGGTTTGAATCCTGGCTTCCTCCTTCCTAGAGCCAGGACCTTGGGTGAGACATTCAAACTCTCTGTGCCTAGTTTCATCATCTGCAAAGTAGGCCCACAGGTAATGCTGGCGTCTGTGTAAGGGTAGCACCTGTCACAGTGGTAAGCATCCAGTCTTTAGCTTCCATTCAATTCAATGTGGAAACTCTCTGTAAGGGGACAGTCCAACCATCCGAAGATGAAATAATTCGTGGGAGGCTTGCATCAAGAAGAAAATGTTGACATCTGGTCATGTCGTTTGGAAGAGAGCCTGAATGTATGGGAATATTACTAATATTGTGCAAATTGAAAATGATTGTGCTAGAAAATGCGTATCACCCACCGAATCACAGCTACTGCTGACTCAGGGCCACACGCAGGCATCTGCACGCCTTCTCATACTTCACCGTGCAGTGCTGTATTTGAACTGCTCTGTGTGCTGGGGTATTTTCTCCCCACGACACCTATTTAGAAACTCAGGCTCTTACGCAAAGCTGTGTAAGTGTGGTGAACCACCTCCTAAAGTACTCTAGTGTTAAAACCACAACTCCGGGTACAAGCTCCTACTTTGTTAAATAATTAACCAAACCTCCCAGTATCAGTCAGGCAGTGAGATACCCTTTCCCCTTTCACCTCTCTGGGGCAGGGTTCGTGCTGAGAAAGTGACACAAAGGAAAAGACAAGCGTGGGGAACGCGTTAGAACAAAGGAATGTAGTAGGCAGGAAAAATAGCATGGGAGCTAGAGAGAGGAGAGCTAGAGAGATGCATAAAATAAGGCCAGTGACCCCAGGCCAGACAGGATCATGGGAGACCGTGATGGCTGGTTGGCCGGTGGCAGGCCACAGAGGACCACCCAAATGTCTGGGGTGGGCCAAAGAGGTGATGTGTGCTGTTTGCCATCGTGGTCTCAGGGTAGGGTGAGGAGGGAGAAGTGGCAAAGGGAAGCAGCAGTGATCCACTGGTGACCTGTGACACCAAGGAGCTCAGAGCGCTATAGAGGATTAAGGGCTAAGGCACATGGCGCCTCAGGCTGAGCTCACCTCTCAGGAAGTTCCATAGCAAACTGGAAACTAGGATGGTTCAGGGAAGGAGCCTCTACAGCAAGCAGGTGTGTGCATTTGTACATCTTTGTGAGCCCGCGTGGGTTCTCTTTTCATTCTCTTCTGAGTTTCCTTTGATGTACAAACATTTTTGACTTTGAAGAAGTCAAATTTACATATTTTTTGCTTTTATTTCTTATACTGCTTGCTGTCATGTCCAAGAAACCATTGCCACATCAGAGGTCATGAAGATCTGCCCCAGTATTTTCTTCTAAGAGTTTTACACTTTTGGCTTTTCTATGTAGGGTTTTGATGCATTTCAAGTTAACTTTTGTTCATGGTGTGCGGTAAGGGTCTACCTCCGCTCCTTTGGATGTGGATGTTCAGTTGTCCCGGCACGGTGTGTAGAGGAGACTGTTCTTTCCCATTTGTGTGGTCTTGGAAGCCTTGTCAGAAAATCAATTGCCCGAGAATGTATTGGTTTATTTCTGGATTCTCCATTATGTTTCATTGATCTGAGTGCAAAAGACATTTTTTTCCAGACAACTGGAGAAATTAAATTATGGATTGGAAATTAGATAATATTGAAGAATTATTGATTGTGTTAGCTGTGTAAAGATATTGTAGCTATGTAACAAATTGTCCTTATTTTTTATATTTAGTGCAGTATTTAGGGATGGAATGACATGTCAAGAATTTACTTTAAAACATCACAGCCAAAAATGTTCTCAGAAAGGAAATAGGGGAAAGATGAATCAGTACAGCAAAATATTGAACATTATGTAACCAAGGTGGATCTGTGGGTGCTCATCACATGTACTCTCTCCTTTATAGAAGTTTGAAAACTTTGATAATAAAGAGTTGAAAGACATAGTCTTGATGGGAGGACTTGGACTCACCCACTAACAGCTAAATTTGAATTTAAATTGGAACCAGAATCTGAGAGAAGTGAGGGAAGCACAGGTGTGTTAGTGCTGTGTCACCACGTCCCACCCCAGGTCTCCCACAACTGCCCTGGATTGTGTGGACTGAACCTGAATTCTTTCCAGCTAGGCCCATTCATCAATTCTGCTGGAACCCACCAAATATTGAAAATGACTGGAACATGAAACCTATCTTAATGTTCTTTGGAGTGATGGTTTCCCATCCTTGTCAAAGTATTATATCCAATTACATCACTCGATATAATGCCCCAGGCAGCTACATGATATTTTCTTACCACCTAGGACCTGCAACACCACACGCAAACACATGCACATGCTCACACTCAAACACACGTGCACAGGCACACACACACATGGAATGTGACATGTGCACACTCGAACATCCGTGCACACACACACACAGACACACACAGAGAATATGACTCGGTTACATGACTCTGTTACTCTATGGTCAAGCGTGTTC
>NW_012134503.1:38839-40140 GCF_000956105.1 Propithecus coquereli
AAGTCTTAATAACAAAAGGTTACCAGTCTTTCTCAATTAATACAAATATTTAATGTAATAATAACACACTCCTAAAGGTTTGTTTTTGGTTTTTGAAACTAGACAAAAGCATTTTTAAATTTATGAAGGAGAATAAATTATGAGTATGACCAAGAACATTTGGAAAAATAATATTTGGTATGGGCTTCCCTGCCAGATGTGAAAACTTACAACAAAACCAGTATAATGAAAACACGTTGCTGGTGCATAAATAGACAAATCAGTGGACTAATGCGAGACCTCAGCAGCACGTGCGAATAAATATACTGATAGAGATTTAAAATATGGAAAAGATGCATCTCAATTGAATGCTAAAGAATGAATTTTTGATTAAATGCCATTGGGACGATGGACTATCCGTCGAGAAAAGGAAAAGATCTTCACTTTGCATACATTGAAGTGCTCCTTGCGCAAATAATATTATCACCATTAGAGGAATTGAAAACATTAAAACATAATATGGAGAAAACATTTATATATTTCGGGCTTGGAAAGACCTAAACAAGTTGAAATTCACAAACCGTTAAAGAAAGAGTTAACCAATGACTACCCAACCGTGAAAACCCCACAAGGCAAAAGATGAAGAAAAGCTGAGGAAACCATATTTGCAGCACATATAAAAAGCGATGGATTAACATCCCTAACACTCAAGCCGTATAACAATGAGTTATAAACAGACAAATAGCGATATAAAAATGAATAAAGAATGTTAAGATGTATTTCACAAAAGAGGAAATGCAAATAGCCAATGTATCTATGAAAATAACAAGTGAAAACTGAAGCAGCCACACACGATTCTACAATTCATCAGCAAGTGAAAAGTGCAAAGTAAACAAGAACATATGCAGCCTGATACTATTAATGGATTATATTTAATAATATAGATATGACGACTCCCATTAGCCATATGGAGTTCTCGAAAATGATTTCAAAAATTGAAAACCATGCACACAAAACTGCTAAGAGCATTTTCCTCTAGGGTGTTGCACAGGATTAACCAAAAAGGGAAGTTTCTTCTCTTACTGTGTTTATTATCACTTTTCCAAAAACACTTAAAAAATGCATCCTGAGCTGGGCGGTGGCCCACGACTATAGTCCCAGCACTTTGGAGGCCAAGGCAGGAGGACGACTTGAGCCCAGGAGTTTGAGATCAGCCTGAGCAACAGAGCCAGACCCGTCTCTATGGAATATTTTAAAAAGATTAGCTGGGCTTGGTGACACGGGCCTGTAGTCCTACCGACTTGGGAGGTTCAGGCAGGAGG
>NW_012134503.1:40190-40534 GCF_000956105.1 Propithecus coquereli
GAAGCACAGGTGTGTCAGTGCTGTGTCACCACGTCCCACCCCAGGTCTCCCACAACTGCCCTGGATTGTGTGGACTGAACCTGAATTCTTTCCAGTTAGGCCCACTCATCAATTATGCTGGAACTCACCAAATATTGAAAATGACTGGAACATGAAACCTATCTTAACGTTCTTTGGAGTGATGGTTTCCCATCCTTGTCAAAGTATTATATCCAATTACATCACTGGATATAATGCCCCAGGCAGCTCCATGATATTTTCTTACCACCTAGGACCTGCAACACCACACGCAAACACATGCACATGCTCACACTCAAACACACGTGCACAGGCACACACACACA
>NW_012134503.1:43524-44707 GCF_000956105.1 Propithecus coquereli
AAAGATTAGCTGGGCTTGGTGACACGGGCCTGTAGTCCTACCGACTTGGGAGGTTCAGGCAGGAGGATTGCTTAAGCCCAGGGGTTTGAGGTTGCCGTGAGCTATGATGATGTCACTGCACTCCATTATGGCCAAAAGAATGAGACCCTGTATTAAAAAAATATATATATATCCAGCCTTCTAGTGGGGCATGTTAGCTAAAATCTGTAATCTCAGCTGCCCAGAGGCTGAAGCAAGAGGATTCTTTGAGCCCAGGAATTTGAGTCCAGCCTGGGCAACACAGAAAGACCCCATTTCTATTTACAAACAATACAGCCAAAAGATTACATACAAGTATATCGATTGTATACACATACACATCAACGGGGCAGATTTATATTATCTGCTAACCCACAATTAAGTGAACTGGCACAAAATAATTCGTTAAAATAGAAGGAATTCCAAATCCAACAAATTAAATGACGAATTACAGGTAAGGAAGGAATCTTTTTTCTTTTTTTAATGTCCAAAGACAGAGAATTCCTCATGAGCTAAAACAGACACAACTCACCTCAGGAAGTGGCTTTCCCTGGTTGCAGTTGATGCCGCCGATGAAGATCATGTTGGGCATCACGGGCCTGGGATAGTCCAAAACAAAGTCTGTTCGCAACAGCCAGATTGATGTGTGGCTGTACAGGTCATACGCTGTGACAGGTGTCTGGAGAATTTCAGAGGCAATTTCTAACCCAGTTTTAAAAAAATAGGAACAACCTAAATGCTCCCCCAAGTGGAAGATTTGGTTCCATACTCTATCCTTGAAAGTCATGGCATCGGAGAACCCTAAGAGAATTCTGGGAACATAAGAAAGAGGAGCCGGGCACTGCGCACCTTCCTCAAGATGACCGCAAAACATTCCCCTGGTGAAGACCACAGAGGGGAGGGAAAAGTACTTGGCAACGATTAAGCCACACAGATCAAAAGGATCCAGAAACACAGCATCAAAAGAACTCTCTTTTAAGTATTGTACTAATTTTTTGTCATTGAACAAACTCCTACAGTGTGAAAAAACAATTTCAAAAAATCCTCTGGCTGAAGTGATAAAATCAGAATATAAAGTTTGCCCCTGATTTTTCCATTGAGCGTCGGCAAATCTCACAAACTCACGGTTCAAATCCTCCAGGGTGTGAGAAGTTTTATAAGTCTT
>NW_012134503.1:44757-46914 GCF_000956105.1 Propithecus coquereli
CAAATAATACGAAACACCCCACTGCATGCTCCTCTGTAGCCAAAACCACCAAAACCAACTCGTGTCTGCTACATACAGGGGGAGACACCATGTTATGTAAGTCGAACCCGCACTGGGCACATTTCACTGAGTGTGACATTACCAAAAGGCCATGGGTGGCACATTTCCCAAGAAGTTTCCTGTCTGCAACAGGGAGACAGTCAAGTGTGGAGGTCGTTAGGCACACGGGCTCTAAAATCAAAATGTCGGGGTTCATTGTGCACAAAGGTTCACAGCAGCATGATTTTCTTATGGCTGAAACATGGAAACAACCCAGATGTCCATCGACTAAGGAATGGACAAATCAGTGTGTTGGATCCGTACACTGGAATACAAGTCAGGCATGAAAAGGAATGAGACACCAATTCATGCTACAAACGATGCATGACACTAAGTGAAAGAATCCAGTCATAAAGGACCACATTGTGTGATTCTGTTTGTACAGAATACCCAAAATAAGCAAATCCATAGAGACGGAAAGTAAATTTGTGCCGAAGGCTAGGAGAATGGGGAGAAATGGGGAGTGGCTGCCAGTGGGCATGGAGTTTGTGTCTGGGGTGAGGAGAAAGATCTGGAATTAGAGAGTGGTGATGGTTGCTCATTTCTGTGAATATACTAAAAAACACTGAACTGGACATTTTAAAATGTACATTTTATAGCATGTGAATTATGTCTCAATTTTTAAAAGAGAATGTCTGGGTTTTCATCCTGGCTTCCTCCTTCCTAGAGCCAGGAACTTGGGTGAGACATTCAAACTCTCTGTGCCTAGTTTCATCATCTGCAAAGTAGGCCCACAGGTAATGCTGGCATCTGTGTAAGGGTAGCACCTGTCACAGTGGTAAGCATCCAGTCTTTAGCTTCCATTCAATTCAGTGTGGAAACTCTCTGTAAGGGGACAGTCCAACCATCCGAAGATGAAATAATTCGTGACAGGCTTGCATCAAGAAGAAAATGTTGACATCTGGTCATGTCGTTTGGAAGAGAGCCTGAATGTATGGGAATATTACTAATATTGTGCAAATTGAAAATGATTGTGCTAGAAAATGCGTATCACCCACCGAATCACAGCTACTGCTGACTCAGGGCCACACGCAGGCATCTGCACGCCTTCTCATACTTCACCGTGCAGTGCTGTATTTGAACTGCTCTGTGTGCTGGGGTATTTTCTCCCCACGACACCTATTTAGAAACTCAGGCTCTTACGCAAAGCTGTGTAAGTGTGGTGAACCACCTCCTAAAGTACTCTAGTGTTAAAACCACAACTCCGGGTACAAGCTCCTACTTTGTTAAATAATTAACCAAACCTCCCAGTATCAGTCAGGCAGTGAGATACCCTTTCCCCTTTCACCTCTCTGGGGCAGGGTTCGTGCTGAGAAAGTGACACAAAGGAAAAGACAAGCGTGGGGAACGCGTTAGAACAAAGGAATGTAGTAGGCAGGAAAAATAGCATGGGAGCTAGAGAGAGGAGAGCTAGAGAGATGCATAAAATAAGGCCAGTGACCCCAGGCCAGACAGGATCATGGGAGACCGTGATGGCTGGTTGGCCGGTGGCAGGCCACAGAGGACCACCCAAATGTCTGGGGTGGGCCAAAGAGGTGATGTGTGCTGTTTGCCATCGTGGTCTCAGGGTAGGGTGAGGAGGGAGAAGTGGCAAAGGGAAGCAGCAGTGATCCACTGGTGACCTGTGACACCAAGGAGCTCAGAGCGCTATAGAGGATTAAGGGCTAAGGCACATGGCGCCTCAGGCTGAGCTCACCTCTCAGGAAGTTCCATAGCAAACTGGAAACTAGGATGGTTCAGGGAAGGAGCCTCTACAGCAAGCAGGTGTGTGCATTTGTACATCTTTGTGAGCCCGCGTGGGTTCTCTTTTCATTCTCTTCTGAGTTTCCTTTGATGTACAAACATTTTTGACTTTGAAGAAGTCAAATTTACATATTTTTTGCTTTTATTTCTTATACTGCTTGCTGTCATGTCCAAGAAACCATTGCCACATCAGAGGTCATGAAGATCTGCCCCAGTATTTTCTTCTAAGAGTTTTACACTTTTGGCTTTTCTATGTAGGGTTTTGATGCATTTCAAGTTAACTTTTGTTCATGGTGTGCGGTAAGGGTCTACCTC
>NW_012134503.1:57159-57969 GCF_000956105.1 Propithecus coquereli
GATGCAAAATTTCTAAACAAAATTTTAGGAAATGTAATTCCATAATATATAAAAATATATAATATATCAAAAGATAATACGCTATAATCAAGTGGGGTTTCTCTCAAAATGAAGGGCTGGTTCAATGTTAAAAATTAATCAAGTTTGTCGGGCCAAGTTCATAGCAGCATCATTCATAATAGCCTAGGGGTGGAAGCAGCCCAGGGGTCCATGTGGAGATGAATGAATAGCCAACAGGTGCAGATGTATATAATGCAATATTATCCAGCCTTAAAAAGGAAGACAATTCTGACACATGCTACAACATGGATGACCGCAGAACACATTTTGCTGAGTCAAATAAGCCAGTTACCAAACACAAATACTATACGATTCCATTTTCATGAGGCACCTAAAATAGTCAAAGTCACAGAATCACAGAGTGGATGTTGGTTGCCAAGGGCTGGAAGGAGGGATAATGGGCAGTTATTGTTTAAGAGGTCCAAAGGTTCAGTTTTGGAAGGTAAAAGAGTTTAGGAAATGAATGGTGTTATTTGTAATGTGAATATATTCAATATTGAACTGTACACTGCAAACAGTTGAGATGATTACGTTGTGAGTATTTTTCTAGCATTGAGAATGAAGTAAATAATTAAAACCACAAAATCAATCAAGGAAACACACCACATAAATCCATTGAAAAACTTAAACTATATAATCATCTCAATAAGCATAAAGAAAGTATTTGACAATATTCAAAATCCATTGGTGCTAAAAAGTCTTAGCACAATCGGTAACTAAGAGAAGTTTCTCCACTTAACAAAGGCCATC
>NW_012134503.1:58019-58365 GCF_000956105.1 Propithecus coquereli
AGTCGAAATCAATAGACAAGAAAAGAGAAAGACACGAGAAAAGCAATGAAATCAAAGCTGGTTCTTTGAGATCAATTAACTTGCTAAACCTCCCTGTGAGCAGACTGATCGGGGAAAAAAAAAAGGAAATAGAAGAAATAAACTACCAAAGAGGGGAATGAGACAGACGGTATCACCACAGACTCTACCGATATTGAAATGATAATAAGAGTATGTCATCAACACATTTATGACAATAAATTCTACAATTGAAATGATATGGACAAATTCCTTGAAAGACACAACCTACCAGAATTTAAATAAGAATGAATAAATAACCCACATAGAAGTAATCTGTATCTTTTCA
>NW_012134503.1:59579-61473 GCF_000956105.1 Propithecus coquereli
TTTTCACACTTTATGACTGATCATCTTCCTCTCTAGCACACAGGAAAGCTGCGTTCATCTCATTAGGGCCGTGTTCCCAGCACTCGGCCAGGCACACAGAGGGTCTGCATAGATATTTGTTCAATGAAGGATCTTTACTATCAAATAATAGAAAACAGCCCACTGCATGCTCCTCTGTAGCCAAAACCACCAAAACTAACTCGTGTCTGCTACAAACAGGGGGAGGCACAATGTCACCTAAGTCAAACCCATGCTGGGCACATTTCACTGAGTGTGACATTACCAAAAGGCCACAAGTGACACATTTCCCATGAAGTTTCCTGTCTACACGGAGAGGCAGACAAGTGTGGATGTCTTTAGGCACAAGGGCTCTGAAATCAAAATGTCGGGTTCATTGTGCACAAAGGTTCACAGCAGCATGATTTTCTCATGGCTGAAACATGGAAACAACCCAAATGTCCATCGACTAAGGAATGGACAAACCAGTGTGTTGGATCCGTACACTGGAATACAAGTCAGGCATGAAAAGGAATGAGACACCGATTCATGCTACAAACGAAGCGTGACACTAAGTGAAAGAAGCCAGTCATAAAGGACCACGTATTGTGTGATTCCGTTTCTATGGAATACCCAGAATAAGCAAATCCATAGAGATGGAAAGTAAATTTGTGCCCAGAGCTAGGAGAATGGGGAGAAATGGGGAGTGGCTCCCAGTGGGCATGGGGTTTCTGTCGGGGGTAAGGAGAAAGATCTGGAATTAGACAGTGGTGATGGTTGCTCATTTCTGTGAATATACTAAAAACCACTGAACTGGACATTTTAAAATGTACATTTTATAGCATGTAAATTATGTCTCAATTTTTAAAAAAGAATGTGTGGGTTTGAATCCTGGCTTCCTCCTTCCTAGAGCCAGGACCTTGGCTGAGTCATTCGACCTCTCTGTGCCCCAGTTTCATCATCTGCAAAGTAGGCCCACAGATAATGCTGGCGTCTCTGTAAGGGTAGCACCTGTCACAGTGGTAAGCATCCAATCTTTAGCTTCCATTGAATTCAATGTGTAAACTCTCTCTAAGGGGACAGGCCACCCATCTGAAGATGAAATAATTCGTGGGAGGCTTGCATCAAGAAGAGAATGTTGACATCTGGTCATGTCGTTTGGAAGAGAGCCTGAATGTATGGGACTATTACTAATATTGTGCAAATTGAAAATGATTGTGCTAGAAAATGCGTATCACCCACCGAATCACAGCTACTGCGGACTCAGGGCCACACGCAGGCATCTGCACGCATTCTCATACTTCATTGTGCAGTGCTGTATTTGAACTGCTCTGTGTGGTGGGGTATTTTCTCCCCATGTCACCTATTTAGAAACTCAGGCTCTTACGCAAGGCTAAGTAAGTGTGTTGAACCACCTCCTAAAGTACTCTAGTGTTGAAACCACAACTCCGGTACAAGCCCCTACCTTGTTAAATAATTAACCAAACCTCCGAGTATCAGTCAGGCAGTGGGATGCCCTTTCCCCTTTCACCTGTCTGGGGCAGGGTTCATGCTGAGGAAGTGACACAAAGGAAAGACAAGAGTGGGGAAGGAGCTAGAACAAAGGAATGTAGCAGGCAGGAAAAATAGCATGGGAGCTGGAGAGAGGAGAGCTAGAGAGATGCATAAAACAAGGCCAGTGACCCCAGGCCAGACGGGATCATCGGGGACTGCGATGGCTTGTTGCGGGGTGGCAGGCCACAGAGGACCACCCAAATATCTGAAGTGGGCCAAAGAGGTGGTGTGTGCTGTTTGCCATCGTGTTCTCAGGGTAGGGTGAGGAGGGAGAAGTGGCAAAGGGAAGCAGCAGTGATCCACTCGTGACCTGTGACGCCAGGGAGCTCAGAGCGCTGCAGAG
>NW_012134503.1:72708-73120 GCF_000956105.1 Propithecus coquereli
TCCAATCTTTAGCTTCCATTGAATTCAATGTGTAAACTCTCTCTAAGGGGCAAGCCACCCATCTGAAGATGAAATAATTCGTGGGAGGCTTGCATTAAGAAGAGAATGTTGACATCTGGTCATGTCGTTTGGAAGAGAGCCTGAATGTGTGGGAATATTACTAATATTGTGCAAATTGAAAATGATTGTGCTAGAAAATGCGTATCACCCACCAAATCACAGCTACTGCTGACTCAGGGCCACACGCAGGCATCTGCACGCATTCTCATACTTCATCGTGCGGTGCTGTATTTGAACTGCTCTGTGTGGTGGGGTAGTTTCTCCCCATGTCACCTATTTAGAAACTCAGGCTCTTACGCAAGGCTAAGTAAGTGTGTTGAACCACCTCCTAAAGTACTCTAGTGTTGAAACC
>NW_012134504.1:0-1193 GCF_000956105.1 Propithecus coquereli
GCTATCTGGACACTGTAAAATAGGACACAGACCATAGCCAACCTCTCTCTCTTGGCCCTTCCTCTTGCCTGCCCTGCTGCGACAGTGGGTCTGGTCGTCATCTGTGGCGTATGTATCACTCTCTGTAAACCTATATCTTGCCCTTGCTCTATAATCCTATCTTTCTGGTCAATAAACCTCGTTTTCGTGCTTGCCTAACTTTGGCATGTCTGGTCATTCTTCAGCCCTGGGCGAGCCAAGAACCAACGTTTTCAGACTGAAACCTGACAATTGCAGCTTAAGATCCAATGTGGCCCCAATGTCTTCGTCTGAGAAGTGTTTCTGCTTGTTGTTTCCTCTTCCTCATTTAAAAGTATCTCTCTCTTCCCAGTTACTGCATTTGAAGTCAGATTCTTTGCCGGTCTTAATCTACTAATAGTTAATCCTGGTCTGGACAGATCTGGAAGGTCTGCAAGTATAAGTTGTGACTCTTAATTTGTGAATAGAAATAGGTCTCGGCCCCATGCCACAAGACAGGATGTTCATGAAAAGCAAAAGCGTGGGGAGCGTGGCATGAGAACGCCAGCCCAAACCACACACTCGGGAGCCGCCTTCTGCTCCTTTCTGCATCCTGGCCACGCACTGAGCCTGCCTCTTCCCAGCCACTCTCACTGTCTCTGGACCAAGTCAGGCCTCCATCATTTCGTTCTAAGAATACAGTGATCTGGTCTTAACTGGCCTTTAAAAAAAAATCTCCAGTTCATCATTCACATTCCTCGTAGCAAATTAATGCCCATGTGTAATCGTGCTGTATTCTCCTGCTCAAAACTTTGAGTAATTCTTTATGATTTTTCTAGAGAAAAAATTATGTATCCTTAATTTGGCTCTCAGTTTCCTCGTCATCTAGCTCCAACCTACTTTTGAAAACATATTTTCCATCAGATTCTCTCCAAGCACGCAGGGCTCATCATCATTCCTCAAATGCATCATGCGTTTGTATATTCTTATGCCTTCATTTATTTTCAGTCATCTGTTGTCTTAAAATTATCCTCCTTGAGGGATCTATTTGAATCTGACATTTGCTCATTTATTTTTTTTCCAAATTGCTGTTCCCAGTCAATCATCATTCCTCAAATGCATCATGCGTTTGTACATTCTTGTCCCTTCATTTATTTTCAGTCATCTGTTGTCTTAAAATTATCCTTCTTGAGGGA
>NW_012134504.1:6093-6505 GCF_000956105.1 Propithecus coquereli
CCTGCCACTGTCACACTAGCCACTCTAGATACACAGCAAAAAGACAAGACTCACCAAGACCCAAGAGCATTCCGAAGAGGAAGGAAAGGGGAGGAAAAAGATTTTCCTCTACCCATCTTAGGTTCATTGGCTGGGGCCCTGTAAATTAGACTAACAAAAGACAGATTAAGAAGAGAAAAACAAACACAATTTTATTAGCATGTACATTATACACACATATGGGAGCACTCAGAGATGAGCAACTCAAAGGGTGCAGTTTCCCAGCTGATAAGGGTCTGAAATTGTCTCCAGTAATTATCTTGTGTCCCTCCTGGCAGAGAGGGGAGGGAGGACACCTTCACAAATTTATGTCCTGCTTTTAGGCAAATAGGGGGAGAGCAGAGGACTTTTCTTGTACCTGCTTCTTAATTGC
>NW_012134504.1:6555-6863 GCF_000956105.1 Propithecus coquereli
AAGTCAGGTAACGTGATGCCTCCAGATTTGTTCCTTTTTCTTGGATTGCTTTGGCTATTTGGGCTCTTTTTAGGTTCCATATGAAATTTAGGATCGTTTTTTCTAGTTCTGTGAAAAATGATGTTGGTATTTTGATGGGAATTGCATTAAATCTATTAATCACTTCAGGCTGTATGGACATTTGAACAATATTGATTCTTCCAATCCATGAGTGCAGGATGTTTTTCTCTTTGTGTCATCTATGATTTCTTTTATCAGTGTTTTGTGATTCTCCTTGTAGAGATCTTTCTCCTCCCTGGTTTAAGTAT
>NW_012134505.1:0-1535 GCF_000956105.1 Propithecus coquereli
GGAGGCTGAGGCAGGAGGATCGCTTGAGCCCAGGAGTTTGAGGTTGCTGTGAGCTAGGCTGATGCCACGGCACTCTAGCCTAGGCAACAGAGAGAGACTCTATCTCAAAAAAAAAAAAAAGAATCTTCCATTCAGCAGTGACTTTTCCACTCTGTGTCTATGGGCGCAGTTGTTGTTTTTCATCTCAATCCTTATTGCAATAAGACTTTTGCTCATCCTCCTAGGCTGAGGTAGTGCAAAATCTTCAAACATGATAAATGTTAAGTACATTTTACATAAAATTTAATAAAAAGAAAAATAATTCATTAGGGAGCACAAAATTTATTTAAAGCCTAACTGATTTCCTTGGGACATATAAAAACCTATCTTGCATGTCTGACTGCACCAAAATCCAATAGAAAAAATTTTCATGTGTAAAACTAAACAAGTAATCAGACTTATGCCTATGAACTGCTTTTCATGTATTTCTCAATTTCCTCTTTTGTGTTTCCTCATTTCTGAAGATAATATATACTTTAAACTAGAAGCTTTAGCTCACTGCAGAAAGTCTTCTGAGTCACATCTCCTCCTTTGCAAGAGTAGACACAGAAGGATCTACAAACTTGGCCTGTTTGAATGAAGCTGGACCCCCAGGGTAACATCTTCAGGCAGAGCTCCTCAGCCTCCTGGTCAGAGGAGGCCAAAAGGGTGTGTGCACACACAATGGTGCCAGAAGAACATGCGCAAGACAGAGGTGAGTGCTCATTGTCTTCTCAGGTCTAGAGAAGGTAGTGGAAGCAGGAGGAAATGGGAAAACAGGCATTGATGTGATAAAAATGACGTCGGGAGAAGAAGCAGACAACTTTTCATCAAAGAATAGTGAATCCAGGGAAAGATGAAAGGAGAAAGCAAAACCAAAAACAATTCAGCCTTAGAAGCCTTTAATAGAATATGAATTTAGTGCTCGCTTTGGCAGCACATATACTAAAATTGGAACCATACAGAGATTAGCATGGCCCCTGTTTTTTTAATGTAAAAAAAAGAATATGAATTTAACTATACAAAGAGGCGAGAAATTGAAGACAAAATGATATCGGAGAGGCCAGGTTCAGTGGCTCATGCCTGTAATCCTAGCAGTCTGGGAAGCCAAGGCAGGAGGATCTCTTGAAGCCAGGAGTTCAAGACCAGCCTGGGCAAAAGCGAGACTCCATCTCTACAAAAAATAGAAAAATTAGCCAGGCATGGAGGTGCACACCTGTAGTCCCAGCTACTCGGGAGGCTGAGGCAGGTAGATCGCTTGAGCCAAGGAGTTTGAGGTTGCTGTGAGCTATGATGACACCACTGCACTCCAGGCCAGCAGCGAATGTCTCTAAAAACAATAATAATATAATATGATATTGGAAAAAGGCAAGGAATCATGGGAAGGATGTGAGTGAGATTCAAGGGGAAAGAGTCGGGAATTGGAAAGTACAGTTTACTCTGGATGAGTTTTGCCTGGATTTGTCTTGGGCTCCAGGGTACTATCTGGTCATTTGTTCTGAAGGAATTTCTATGAT
>NW_012134505.1:12420-13857 GCF_000956105.1 Propithecus coquereli
GGGAGGCTGAGGCAGGAGGATCACTTTGAGCCCAGGAGTTGGAGGTTGCCATGAGCTAGGCTGACGCCACGGCACTCTAGCCCAGGCAACACAGTGAGACTCTGTCTCAAAAAAAAAAAGAAAAAAAAAGAAAACTGGCTGTAACTGGCATAAATATTTCATGATATGATTGATAAAATAGGTTTTAATTATTGAATAATGCACACCAAATTTAAAAGAAATTATGTAATTTTGAATTTGCGAGTTTTATCCAGTGCAATTTGAAAATTTTGGTAGTACCAGCTATTTACCACTGTATTTAAAAGTGTCAGCGTCACTAACCTGTACCGTGTCAGCTATTCAAAGGTAATTTTGTCTTTCCAACCACTGACACACCCTAGAGATGACTATTGAGAAGTCACTGTATGAAAACTGTCATGCTGCCACCACCCCCACTCAGCCATGTGGCTGACTTCACAACATCCCTATCGGAGCCCAAATACTCCATTTATTATGCCTAAAAGTAAATTCACGTGGAAAAAAATGTATAAGGCAATCCTGTGGAATGGAGATTTCTGGTGACTTGATTAATCATTAGAGGAGGTTTCTCTAAAAATATTTCAAATAGTCCTTTCGCATCATGGAATGTTTTTTCCATCTTAGGGCATAGTGATTTTCAGGACAGATGAAAGGTATGCCTTTGTTCTGTGTAGTACAGAAGAGCTAACATGGAAAGGAAAACACAACTTACATGACAGTAGGAAAGAATACATACTTATTGCCGCTACCTACCTTTTGCAAAGCCCTGGGTACGCATACCCCGTGTGAAGACTTCTAGCCAAAGGCTATTTTTCAAAGTTATGGATCCGTCAGGACCTATGAAGTAAATTAATTCCACTTAATAAGTTATATTTTAGCAATATAGTTTATTATATTTTTGATTCACACCTGCAATCCCAGCAGTTTGGGAGGCCAAGATGGATAGACTATGTGAGCCCAGGAGTTGGAGGCTGCAATGAGCTATGATTGTGCTACTACATTTCAGCCTGGGTGACAGAGTGAGATCCTGTCTAAAAAATAAATAAATGAATAAATAATCCTAATGGAGATACTTGCTGGGTAAAAGCTGCTTCTGCTTCATACTTTTTCTTCAAATAAGAACTATGAATAATATAACTTGTCAAATTATTTGTTTGGGTATAATATATACCAATACATAAATATTTGTTTCAGTATAATACATATCAAAACATAAAGAAAAGTAACTTTTTTGACATGGACTACATATTCATAATTTGTTAGAGGGAATATATATGATCTATAGTGCTGAGCTGACAGCGGCAAAAACTGGTGCTTCTAAAGGGGTGCCCTTAAGTGTTTTGCATATATTATGTCACTTCAATCTCAAAATTCTGAGTGAGAAACATCCCCATTTACAAACAAAAAAAAAATTTAAGA
>NW_012134505.1:27037-27441 GCF_000956105.1 Propithecus coquereli
CAATTTTTTCCCTGGGGCCATGATGTCTTATTACGAAAATAGTATAAAAACTTAGAAAACAAAATGCTCCTTTCTAATTTAATGAAAAGTTTGTTATTTTTTTATTGTTTTCTGCATGTGAGTTATACACAACTTGAAAAATAGTTCCCACGGCTCCCAAGGTGGAGAGATGTGTGAGTTACATATGCTTCACAAGGCCCAGGCTCAAAACTAGCATGAGTTAAATACAACTCATGTGGCAGTTAGTGTGTTAAGTTTCTAAATCAAACAAAAAATTCATCAATAGTATAATCAATTACTAAGATTCAATATTCCTCATAAAGTGAAAATGTTAATTCTGATAGTCTTATAATTACTCTTTTCTTTTTCGATCCGGGGTCTTGCTCTGTCACCCAGGCTGGAGT
>NW_012134506.1:0-581 GCF_000956105.1 Propithecus coquereli
ATCATCGCATTTGAACATCAGGAAAGTCCTTGAAGTTAGAGTTTTATACTGTTACCCACTCATCAAAAAATAGATGTTTGAACGGTTAAGAGATTTGACAAAGACCATGCAGACTGTAAATGCCTGAGCAAATACCTTCTTGATGTGGCTCCCAATCCACATTACCTTGGTAGCAATTGAAGGATTGGATTAAAGTAAGTGGTTTGATTCCCTCAACACTTTATTTATTTTTCCAAATCTTTTTAAGAGCAACCTCACATAACTCTTAGCAATTCTTTCTCTGTTTCCCTTTAACATCAGAATGTTTCACCTATTTTATATTTTTTGTCTGCTTTCTTATGCTATTCTTCAGGTTGCATCGTCTTCTGAAATAAATTTTAGGCTCGTAGTAGGCTCAGATGAAGCCTATCCCTTCATTACTAACATTCCAGCAGCTACTGTCGTGCTGACAACATAACAGATTTTAAGGCTTATAAAAGAGATACTCATGTGAAGGTTTACTCATTAATTTAGTTCCTCTTCCTCTCCAGATTTTTTTCTGGAAAATACGATGACAGACTAATATCACACTTTAGGTAACT
>NW_012134506.1:3366-3674 GCF_000956105.1 Propithecus coquereli
TTATATAGTGAGTAATGTGAAGACCACTATTTTAATTTTTCTTTGTAATTACTTCTTAAATTTTAAATTAACCTTAAATTGCTATTGAATAGCTAAAGGATGAGAATAACTCCTCATAATGGGTGATGGATCTCTTAGAAGGAAAACGTGAGTTTTGTAAGATAATGCTGGTGAAAATTCCAATTACAAAATAATTTCTGAAAAACACTTCATGCTATGTAAAGAGTGTGTACAGACTATAGTATTCTAGGGATAGATGACAAAAATGTATTTAGGCAACAAACTTTTGTGTATATGTTTTCTGTTAA
>NW_012134506.1:6304-6605 GCF_000956105.1 Propithecus coquereli
ATATATTCTTATAACAATTAATTTGATTTTGAAAGACAAAAAAAGTTGCTTTTTAAAAATCTAAAGCTCTCCTAAATAATTTGACTTAAAGACAAAAATAATCACAATTTTTTTCAACAATGAAAGTTTGCATATTAAGGTTCTCCATGGAAACAGAAGCAATAGTGGATATATATAGATTATAAATGAAGAGATTTATTATGAGAATTGGCTCACACAGTTAGGGGGGCCAAGAAGTTCTGCAGTCTACCCTCTGCAAGTTGGAGAATCAGGAAAGCCAATGGTATGTAATTTGCCCTTC
>NW_012134507.1:0-799 GCF_000956105.1 Propithecus coquereli
TCTCTTGCCCTCTGGTTTATCTAATCTAAACATGTTTCTGTTAAAGGCTATCATAACCCCTAACAGAGAATTGAATGACATTTATTCAAGCCTCAATGACAGATTAAGATGCCAGAAATTATCCTGATATCTATAAAATGTTACTTTTCTTTTCTGTGAGTTTTGCAGCCAGATAATTTAGCTTCCCACGATCAAAGTATTATATTCCTCTTCAAGGCTGATTTTTCCAAAAGTAGCTATTTATAATCTAAACCTGCATTTGTTTGCAAGTCATTAGCACAGTGTTTACAGGTTCCCTTTTTTAAATGTTTGGCTTCTGTAAATCTATATCATGGTTTACATTTTATTTCTAAACATTCTCCTATATTAATTCATTTTCTGGTATGGGAATACATGAAGCATGAATTCAATCATCTATCCAGTCAGATATTCTTTCTTTTAACATTAAATGCTTCAAAATATATCACATCCCCTTTTATTTAACATGTTATTAATGATGCAATATCTAGGGAAACTTCTTTTTTGACCCAATTGGAAACTACTTGGTGTATTTAAACAATGATTGATGAGTTTTAGCACCATACAGAGTTAGGATTAACTTTTGGGACTAATTATTTTCCTGTACAACATTACTCATGCCACTACTATGAGTAAGCATCATTAATCCTAGCAATTGATTGTTCATCCTTTTTACCCCCACCCACAAAATACTTCATTTAAGTAAGTTTTATTAAGTCAAATTGTGATGAATTTGAGAATTTTGGACACATAAAAAATGGAGATATCAATATAAATAGGA
>NW_012134507.1:12764-13989 GCF_000956105.1 Propithecus coquereli
CCCATGCAGAACAAAAATAGATAAAATCCTGGTCTAAGCTATATTCTGTGTAGAATTATCCAAAACAATGGTGACAAGGTTGATAAGATTTGTGTCTTCATGTCTTCATATCTCACCATGGAACACATTTCAAAAGAGAGTCTACAGAAATAGAAAAGGAAAATAAATGCAAGGGCCCAAGAGCAAAGGGGAAAAAAAGGAAAGCTAGCATTCTAACTTAACCTTTCCTATGGTAGAGAAAGAAAAATAAACAACTAAAAAAACACATTAAAAATTTGAATCCAAATTGGCCTATTGTAAATGATTAAGAGCATATAGAAGAAATAAAACACTAGGGAATATGTCATTATTACAAAGAAAAGTGGAGTGCAGAAGTGATTTAACTACTACATGAAATATTATTAGCTGCATACTGATTACCTGGAAATATAAAAATATATATTAAGAAATATGTATTATAAAATACATGTTTCTACTCACTGGGACCCTGAAGATATTGTCATAGAAAAAGAAACCATATTGAGCATGATTCCCAAATGAGACAAAAGATGGAAAAAAGGAGAAACTGTCCCCAGGAAGTAAAATTAATAGTTCTAAAATTCTGGATCAGATGCAATAGCACAGTCATTGTTTTAAATATGAGGGCAGATTGGACTTGAATATTTGTGAAGTTAGAAACTCACAGGCAACTGAAGTCTTTTCATTACCACATGATCATCCCTCCTCGTTTCCTACATCCCTCTCCTTCCCACATTCCCCATTCCCTTCCCTTCCCCATTTTTTCCTCTGGATAATTAGACCTATTCTATAGTTTTTGCCTGTCCAGAATATTGTGGTTCTAAAGTTTATTGCATAATTTTAATGATATCATAATTTGATGAGCTGTCTCTTATTTTCAAAATTTCACATGGGAATATTGTTAGTGCATTGATATCCTGTTATGTCTTCTTGACTAACTCTTTGTAAAATTGGGTCCCAGGAGAGACTTGGGATTGGGTTGATTTAACTTTGTAAGTACAAACAAACTGTACCTATTCAAAAGGAACACACCCAAGCTGCCACTTCTGATAGACATTTATCTTCACCCAGGCATCTGAATGAAATATATCTGACAACAAATGAGCAAAATATGATGAAATTGGAAAAGGCAAGATTTCATAATTTAATTTTATTTGATTCAATAAGGGATTTCAATTTTAATTTACCCCTTTGAAACAATAATGTT
>NW_012134507.1:14039-14548 GCF_000956105.1 Propithecus coquereli
ATGATCCTCTGTATCAATTATCAACTATTATACATTACTGTATAACACATTACCTAAAAACCAATGGTTTAAAGCAGTAATCGTTATTATTGTTCAGGAATCTACAGGTCAGCTGGGTGGTCATCTTGGTCTCAATCATATATGTCTGTATCAACTATAGGTCAGGTAGGCTCTCTCCTAATCTTGACTGGCCTTCTCAAATGTTTGAGGATAGACTGATTTCTGGCTAATCCAGGATGGCCTTATCTCTCTTAGATGTATTTCTTTTACCCCTCAAGTAGGTAGGATTGTTCTTATGGTAGAGGCAGAGATCCAAGTAAACAAGAAATTGCTTTCCTGAGGCCAAGTCTCAGAACTGCTAGACCATTAATTCTAATATATTCTATTAGCCAAAATAAGTCAGAAGGCAAGCCCAAATTAAAAGACAGGGGAAATGAACTCTACCTCTCTAGTGAAAGGAACTGTAAAATCAGACAAAGTATCTGTTTATAGGGAGGGGTAAAGAAATT
>NW_012134508.1:0-329 GCF_000956105.1 Propithecus coquereli
GGGGGACTCTTAAACACTGTTGGTGGGAATGTAAATTAGCACAACCTCTGTGGAAAACAGTATGGAGGTTCCTCAAAGAAATAAAAATCCAACTATCATTTGATCCAGCAATATCACTACTAAGTCTCCGCCAAGGGAAAAAAAAATCATTATATCAAAAAGATACCTGCCCTCCTGCCACCCTCCTGCCACCTCCCCCACCCTTCCGAGTCTCCAGTGTCTGTTATTCCACAGTCTACGTCCATGCGTGCACATTATTTAGCCCCCACTCATAAGTGAGAACATCCGGTATTTGACTTTCTGTGTCTGACTCGTTTCACAGAAATGGC
>NW_012134508.1:4139-8304 GCF_000956105.1 Propithecus coquereli
ATAAATCATGTATATTTAATCCTATATACTTCACTCTAGGTATTTCCAATATTGATCATTTTGCTATAATGTGTGTCGAGGTTTCTAGCTTTCACCTTTGTAAATCCTCAAGGTTATCTTAATATAAGGAGATTTTAAGTAGTCTGAAGAAAAAAAATATAAGAAGGTGGAGGAAAAAGAAAGAGCTTGAAAATAATATTCCTGTCCGTAGTCCTGTCTGGGTATGTTCGGGTTGCTACTGCAGAATACCATAGATTGAGCAATTTATGAACAGCAGAAGTTTATCTCTCACGATTCTGGAGACTAGAAGTCCAAGGCCAAGGCACTGGTATGTTTGGTGTCTGGTGAAGCCGTTTCCTGGTTCACAGATGGCGCCTTCTTGTATCCTCACATGGTGGAAGGGGCAAGGGAGATCGCGGGGTCTCTACTACAAGGGTACTAATCCCATTCACGAGAGTTCCACCCTCCTAACTGAATCTCCTACCAAATGCCCCATGTCCTAAAACCATCACATTGGGGGTGAGGATCTCAACACACGGGTTTTTACGGGAGACTACATTCAGTCTATAGAAAACTGCATGCTTAAAAAGAGATAGAACAAAGACATTCAGTGCAGGGTCTGTTTGAATTCTTCTTGTGTTTCCCAAGTCATAGAATAGGGTCGGACACAGACCAGCATTGTTGAGAACATTCCTGGTCTTCGAGTTCCAGATGTTATTACTCAAATCCTATTGCTGACACTTGCTGGCTGGAAGACTAGACCATATTTTGAAATGAGCGCCTCATTTAAGTATAACAATGTATCGAGATGACCACACTCTGTTGCAATACACAGCAGATGAGGCTTCGCTCAGCAAAGACAAACAAGGAACATGACTTACGGTGAGAAGGAAAAACCCAGTAGAGCCAGGGACTGATTGGCCCCTGGCACTGGAGGAAGGAGTGAGTGAATGGGAGACTACTCCAGCTGGTCAGCACCCCAACAGGCCCCCGTCATATCTTCCCATCAGGAAAGAAAGCATCCTGATTTTTTAACAAGCACTTGCCAATTCTCTTTTTTCTTTCTGACAATTTGACCATAGTCTTGAGCGAAAGCCGTTAGTTGCTGCATTTGCATGTTACTGTAACTCCGCATAACATAACAGGGGAAATGGCCCTGTGCTGTCCTGCCAGGTGCACAAGTGGCCCCACAGAACACAGCAAGGATGGCGATCCTGACTACCTGACCACACTTTTACTGTTTTCCTTCACCCTGACAAGAGTCTCAAGAGGCGCCTAGGAGGCTTCAAGAAGCCACCCCAGTGCCAGTGTCAGAACCTGGAAACAATCCTCCTCCATGCAAGGAACTGGAAGGTGGAGTCCACCCTCTTCCTTCTGGTTCAACTGTTCTGTTTGTGTCACTGCTGTTGCTTGGTTGTCTATATTTCTCATGGGGAGAATCCACTCCCTGGAGCCACAGCCAGCATTACCATTGGTTTCTTTCCTCTCCTCTTTCCTGTTTTGCATTTCATCCTGAAATGCTGCTCCCAGCAGGGAATCACTCTGCAGCCCCTCTGTGCCAGGAAGCACCTGCACAGGTGAGAGGAGGGAGGCCACTGCTGGAGTGTGAGACCGTGACTGCTTCCCTCCAGCACCGGCGAGGACGGAGCCTCGGTCCAGGCCACGCCAGACTGGAGGAGTTTCTCCCAGAGTTTTGGCCAATTCAACTCAATCAGAGAAACATAGGAAACTGTGTCAGCCAAGAGTGGACCAGGGCGACACCATACCTTCCAGAACAATCTTGGAAACAGAATACAGACCACAAATGCACTCACCCCAGCAAGGATGGCTGTAGGATTGCTCTCCATGCATGGGGAGAAACTCCCCTAGAAAATAGGAGCTGGGGTTTTTAAAACATTCAGGAACTCCTAAGTTACTACTCTACCAAGTTCAATGCCACGATCCTTTAATTGTTCCTATTTGTCAGTTTGTATCATTATGTAGCTTTATTTTGTCTCATGTATTTTGCTTTTTGATTTCTTTTAATGTTTACATTCGTATTATGATTTCATCTTTTTATTTATTATTTTAGTTGTATTGTTTTATTTCCAAAACTGTCATATGCGTTGCACCATGACATATTCAAGTTCACACAAATCCACATTCCTCCCTGGATTGCAGGCCCCTGAAGAAAGGATTCCGCTCGATTGGAATCTCTTAGGCGTTAACAGGGTCTCACCCTAATGTTTGTTAGGCAAATTGACTTGAATTTCAGCTTCAGTAAAGTATAGCATTGTAATAATCTTGACAAACAAAGCTATTGAAGATGTTAGGGACCAATGCTTTTCTTTGTTTTTCCTTCCCCCCCCCCTTTTTTTTTGGAATTAAACTCACATAGTGTGTAAAAGCAAACAAACTGCAAACACACTCAGGGCTGCACACACCCGCACAAAAGCTGCCCTCGGTCTCCAGCCACCGGTGCAGGTAAGGGGATCCGGTTTTTACATAGGGTCCCTGCATTTCCATAATCGCTGCTGTGTGCCCGGCCCTCGCTCGCCCTGTTTTCTGCTGCCGATTTATAACAGCATACCTAAGCCCCATCAGTATTCAAGTTAGCACTCTAAAATGAAACCATAAATTTCAATTTGGAGAAAATAAGCCCTCATTTGGGTTCATAAGTTTTAAATAACACATTACCATTGGCTACATCGAGTTTGCATTTCTAATGTTATTTTATGCATTTGACAATAGACGTTCCACTCTGCTCGGAGAGGAGAGCAAGTGCATGTGAAATGTAACTCTGCTTAAAATGTAGGAATTTATTAGAGCTGTCAGTCAGCACTGACAAGAGAGTGAAATTATTTCTGAAGATATTTGAGACAGTCGCGTCTGTGCCATTGTCTGCAGGCTCTGAAGTTTCAGAATCCTGTCTCTAAAAGCTCTTCGACATACTGTCTCCATATTTTTAGGGCCTGAAAAGCAAAGCAGGGCCCAGTTCTAAAATATATCACGAAAAGAGTTCCACGCCAGTCTCAAAGCTGAGGGCCTGATATCCAGAGATGCCCAGGGCGGAGCCCAGGTGAGGAGGACCATCGTGTCCTGGAGCCAGCGACTCCGTCTGCTCGGTGGTTTCCGCCTCGCCCACGGAAGTTAAATCCCCATCACCGCAACGCGTGAGAGGTTGTCCTCTGCCACCTTCTGCCTTATTTTTCTTATTCTTAAGTGATCTAATAAATAATTCGTTCAAAATAACACACACACGCCCAAGTATAAGTGGCGTGAATGATGGCGGTGACATCAGGGATGGGCGTGAGGAATTAGAACATTTTTATTATAAAGTATTTCACTCTCTGTGATCAATTATAGTGTATGTGAAAGTGGACTTGGATTAATAGTAAATGTGTGTATTGTGTATTGCAAACACTACAGAAACCACTTTCAAAAGTAAAAAAAAAAAGAAAGTAAAATTTATGTAGTGAGAAAGGGGAAAAAATTGAATCATGTAAATGCTAAACTAAAAACACAAAAGGAAGAAAAAATATGGAACATAAAATTAGGAACAAAGACCAAAGGCACCAAATAGAAAGTAGTAACAAATATAACAGATTAATTCAACCATGTGAAGAATCACTTTGAATTTTAATGATCTAAATATATCAATTAAAAGAGATTTTCAGAGTGGGTCCAAAACAAGAACCAACCACATGTTACTGACAAGAAACCCACTTACAATGCACAGACACGCGCACATTAAAAGTGCATGGAAGGAGAACATACACCATGCTAACATCAATGAAAAGAGAATGGGAGTAGCTACAGTAACTGCAGACAGAGCAGACTTCAGAGCCAGGAAGTTTATCAGAGATAAAGAGAGGCATTGCATAACGATTCGAGGATCAGTACGCCAACAGCAATTCTCAATGTGTGTGAACCTAATAATAGAGAGTCAAAATATGTGAGACAAAACCTGATAGAACTGCAAGGGGAAGTAAATTAATCCATTATTGGAGTTGAAGCATTGAACACTCCAGATCCAACAGGTAGGAAATCAGTAAAGGCATATCGAATCAACAGCACCATCAGCTGACATCTGTAGATTATTTTCTATAACAACAACAGATTACACATTCTTCTTATACTCATATGGAACATTCATCAAGGTAAATTACACTCTGGGTCATGAAAC
>NW_012134508.1:10909-11245 GCF_000956105.1 Propithecus coquereli
CTAGTGTGTTATTAATGAAATAATAAACAAATAAATCAATGAAATAGAAAAGAGAGTCCAGAAATAGACCCAATAGTTATAGACAATTAATGTCTGACAGAGGAGTAAAGGCAATACAATGAAACAAAGATTTTTTTTTAAACAAATGATGCTGTAATAACTGAACATCTATGTGCAAAAAATAAAAATGAAACTTGACACAGATATTATACCCTTTAAAAAATTAACTCAAAATGTATTGTGGACCTAGATGTAGAATGAAAAACTATAAAACTCCTAGAACATAGCATAAGAGAAAACCTAGATGGCCTAGGGTATAGTGACGACTTCTTAGAT
>NW_012134509.1:0-342 GCF_000956105.1 Propithecus coquereli
CAGCCTGGAGGAGATGACTGGGGGAGAGTAGGGCCTGAGCCGTGGGGCTCTGGAGTGCAATGGTGGCTTTTAATAAACAAATTAAGTACACATTTTAACCTTCTGCTTTCAGGTGTATTTGGTTTTGTGTTAATCTTTACAGATGATGTTAAAGATAGTAATTAGTCTTTTCTCACTCAGACCCTTAGAGCTCTCTCCATTCTTTGTGCTTATTCACACTAAACCCAATTCAGATAATAGCCAGCTTTAAAAAATGTTCCTAAGGCCGGGCGCGGTGGCTCACGCCTGTAATCCTAGCTCTCTGGGAGGCAGAGGCGGGCGCATTGTTTGAGCTCAGGAGTT
>NW_012134509.1:1987-2651 GCF_000956105.1 Propithecus coquereli
TAGTGATAAATAGTTGTGCCTTCAGGCACACTTGTCAATGGAAATACTGCTGGTATTTTGATGGTAAGCGTGAAATTGACTGTTGGCTGTTGGATTGAGAACATTTCTTTCTGTTGCATTAATACTTTTTTAAATTGTCAGGAATGAATAATTAATTATTTATAAATGGCATTTGAGCATCTTGAGGTGGTTATTTTATCTCGCCTGGTTTACTGATATGATAAATTACATTAAATATTTTTCTTTTATGTATTAAAGAACTATCATAGTATTCTTAGAATATATCTTGACTGGCCATGGTGTCTTTGTTTTCTTTTTCATGTTTTACAGGTTTCTATAAGCTAATATTTTGTTTACAAATTTTGTATTAGTATTTATCAGACAATTTATAGTTTTCTTCTTTCTGCTTTATAAGATTTCTGTATAAGAATTATTTGGATTGATAAAAGAGGAATTTTACATTTTTTCTATACTTTTTAACAACTTAAATAGCAAAGTAATTACCTGTTACTTGAAAGACCAGAAGAATCGATTTGTCCATCAACTGTGCAGGCCATGCATTATTTTTTGAAAAAAATTTGACAACTTTCCCCAATTTACTTTATGGCTATTGATATTTTACTTTTTTTCAAATAAAAAAAATCTTTTCATTGCTATAGTTTGT
>NW_012134509.1:5356-5694 GCF_000956105.1 Propithecus coquereli
GTATCTGTGTAGAGAATATTGCATAGGAGATGAAGTAGGGATCATGCACGTCAGATCTCTATTGCGGATTATATAGTAATGATGGATAAAATGCCCCTTATAAATAAAATCCTGGTTATTCTCAACAATTTTTGTTAGCAAAGAAAATATTTTTTTTGGATAAATGTATTTTGAGCAAATTTGGAGAAAGAATGAAGTAGCCTGCTGAAGGAGTGCTCTGAATATGTTTTGCATGATTATCTTGGAACAATGTGGAGATAACGGAAGAATTGGAGAGTCAAGAGTAGGTGTCTTTTTTACCAAGGCAGAAGGATTATTAGCATTCAGGTACCAGGAAG
>NW_012134510.1:0-334 GCF_000956105.1 Propithecus coquereli
AAAGCTTACAGTCTTCATCCTCTGTCCTGAGAAGCCCCCTTTTCTTTTGTTTGGTTAGCTCTTGGCATTGGGTGGCATTCAACAGCCATTCATAAATAATGAAGTAGTGGATGTTATTGGATATTTTAAGATGTTTTCTTGTTCAGAGTCATAATGCAAAACCACATTCTCTATTAGGAAATGAACAAAGGGTGGCAGATTTGAAGTTTGTTGTTCAAGATAATCTTTTTGTTCTATTAATAAGCAATAAATAGAAATGATTATTAATAGTTAAATCAACACTCACTAAATGCTCCAAGGTCTAGTGGACATGGCCTCTCCTGCCCCTTCTATT
>NW_012134510.1:12101-12837 GCF_000956105.1 Propithecus coquereli
TTACTTTCTTCCTTAGCAATCCTTATCGTCTCAATAATGGGATCTCTGTGCTATAAGCAACTGGACCTAGGCTGAAACCCCCTTGCGGTTTTGACAAGAACAGTGCCACAAATGGCAAAAGCATCCATAATAGAATGTGGATCTTCATCAAGGTGACAAAACACAAGGAGGGCATGGTGTTGGTACCACGGAGACAGCATGTCACCACACTGGAACAAGATGAATGTAGCAGCCTGCTTTAAAGGGACCACACAGGCTTGAATAAGAGCATGTCAGGAACAACCACTGTGGACTGAGGACTGGAACCCTCCTCTCCACACTGAAATTTTACATGACTTGAGGGGAGAGTGAGGCACCCTCCTCCCAACTATAAATATGACTGACATAGTGTTTATTGCTATTTTATCTCTTATAGATAGAGATTAGGCTTGATTTATCTGATTTTGAACATAAAATTGAGTGAGGTTTTCCTCATTTGAATGATGTACTCTAAATTCAAAGCCACTATGTACCAATCTCCGCATTACACTTTCTGGCTGAGAAATCTTCACAGCCTCGGATTACTTTCTGTATTCCGAGATCTCTATAGTTGATCTCCATCTTTGCCTTCAGAATGGATCTCCTCCTCCTTCCAAATCTGCATTCTTTGCTCTCTTCTGCTCACATGTGTACTTTAGCCCCATTGTCCACTATTTGCTCATTCCTTGAATCCTAAAAATACTTTATCCCCATGCAA
>NW_012134510.1:24432-24941 GCF_000956105.1 Propithecus coquereli
ATTACTTCAAAATATAAAGTTAGAAGTACCTGCATTAAAGTGTTTTTTTAAGGTATGAAAATAAATGAATTTGAATTTATTAAACATAGACATAGAAAATTGATTTTAAAATTACTTGCCTAATACTTAAGAAATGTAAATAAGTAAAGTTTTTATCCTTATACCTATCACAAAGTAAGGGTATATGGTAGCTCTTCAAAGTTTATTTAAACTGCAAACAGCGATTTCTGTTGTACACCTGCAGTTCTATAATATGTTCTTCTTGATACCCAATTATGACAGAGTAGCATGCTTATTTTGAACAAATCCTCATCACAGGATAGTGGCTAACACAATATTTTCTGTAAATAAAATAAGATATGTCCTTAATGGTACTATTTGATTAAGCATAACCATTTTTCTTTTAGTCAATATCTCCAAATGTGTCCCCTTATGCTTATAGGTAATAAAACAACATGCAGCATGTCATCAACAGCTTAAAATTGTAGCTTGGGATTGGGGCACTCTAC
>NW_012134511.1:0-1004 GCF_000956105.1 Propithecus coquereli
TGAGAAGTGGCCAGAAATTATAAACCAGGAGAAAAATTAAAATCTAGAACCAGGAATACAGTCAGGAGCCTAGATTAGAAGATGAGTTCAAATGTTGAGTTATTTCTAAAAAACTCTTGCACAGAGTTCTAGCATGTGCTACCTTTGTTAGGGTTTCTAGCATGTTTACATATTTAACCTGAGCATTTCCTAAATGCTTTTCAGTATATAATATCAGGTTGTCTATGTGTGCATGCCTATGTGTGTCTGTATGTCTGTATGTGGATATCCTTCTGAGTGTGTGACAGATTGGGAAAACAAAGGGAAGGTGCACTGCGCAGGAACATCACCATCAGTACCCTGAGTTCAATGTAGAGGCTACAGTCCATTAAGTTCTCAGATTAAAGTTTCACTTAGATTCTATTTTGCTGAAGCCTAAAATGTATGATTAAACTTTACAATATCCTAAATTTAAAATTATGTAGTCAGGCCCAATTTGCTCTAGGCATCCTCAACTTACAGTCTCCCAGGTTTCTGGAGCTAGGGAAGCAACAGAGGGAGTACATTAGCTCTTAATTGCCTTGGCCCAGAAATCACACATGCCACTTGCATTCTTAGTCCATTGGTCAGTCCAACTCATTACCGTTTTTTTGATGATTAAATCTACCAACTCTTCTACCAACGTGAAGAGTGAAGTTTTCCTTCTTATTCACTGTTGTGTCTCCATAGCATAGTAAGTGTTTGGGTAAATACACTGAGTTAGAAATGATGATAAATATCACAACACTATAAAGGTTCGTCTAGAAAAAGTTACACTTTATTTCTTCACATATGTACCCAGGTGAGTTTATCAAAGTGTTTTCAAAGCCCAGACAACATGCCACATTTTAAAAAACCCTGGACAAGAAGTCAAGTGTTCTTGTCTGTAAATGAAGATACAAATTTTATATTATTCCAAAGTATTAGCCAATGGACCATGACAGAGTCTTCACTAATTCTTACAGAAATGAGAAAAATATAGTAGA
>NW_012134511.1:3307-3973 GCF_000956105.1 Propithecus coquereli
TATAGAGCTATATTGTATGACGCATCTACTAAAAGCAATAATAAACTAAGATAATAGATGAGAAAGCCACGTGAAGAGAACTATTGTGCCTCATGGATCTATTTTTTTCTAAAACTGCTAGTTTATTACATAAAAACATATAAAACGATTGCTTGTCCTTTTAGATGAGTATACAGAAAACATGCATCTATAAAAGCTTTTCGCATGTTACATATGCATTTCTTTTCATGTGCAGATACAATCATACAGAATGTCATACAGGAGGTAAACTATCACGTTCTCCAGTCATCAAGTAATGCCAGTTATCACATTCAAGAATATTAAGATATCCAACCCTTAAACAGTGCTTAATATTTCTCTCCCAGTTCTCCTATGAAGTCAGTCAATATGCTAATCTCTAGAAAGATGCAGTCATTGACCTACTTGACCTAATTCACAAAACGAGACCATTGTAAAGATGAGCTAAACTTAAAAACCCCCTTGTTGCTGTGATTGTATGTACATGAAAAGAAATAGCCCACAATATAATAATCAATTCAATTTACAGTTAAAAATTAAGAAAACTGATTTGGGCATCTCTCAATTGACACAATCAACTTCCAGACTCCTGTATGCAGGTTTGTTAGCAGTCATTTTAATATTTATTTAAAGAATGCATTTTGAAAA
>NW_012134511.1:6102-6374 GCF_000956105.1 Propithecus coquereli
GTGTAAGAGCTGACTATATGTGCAGCATAGGGACTTTCAGAACCAGGTCAGCAATCACAAGGGTGATTTTCTTGGGCTCTGAGGAAGCAATGAGCTAATAGGATGTTATTAGCTTTATGCCCGCTCATAATAACTGGATATAGACAGGAGTATAAGATTATTATGCAGTCAAAATAGCATGGAGGAACAGAGGCATTTGTGTTATAGAAAAGAATGATGATAACTAAAACACATAAAATCAGTGATTGCAATGAAGGCCAAAATATACAGAT
>NW_012134512.1:0-2139 GCF_000956105.1 Propithecus coquereli
GAGCATTTGGGGCGAAAAAGCAAAAAAGCGCTGCAAGACTAAGGGGGCCTCTGTCAAAGGACACGGGAGCTGGCTTAAAGGGGCTCCCACTGGCCACATTTGTGTTGTTTTGAGTATCAAAAAGAATAATGATGGCTTTAGATTTTAAAACAGAAGAAAAGAAAAGAAATCCTGAGTGCATACTCACGGTGGACAAAAAGGGATCAGGGGAAGCTCTTTATGACATGAGAACACCAACCAACAAATGTAGAAGGAACTTGAAAGTTTCCACTTTGCAATCAGCAGCGCAATAACTGGTTGAAGCAAAGATCATCACCACATGTTAAAACACTGGACAAGGTGTTGGAATAGGACGTTTGCATGGTCTAAAACATTGCTTGTTAATGATAAATAGGAACAGATACTCTTAAAATGGAGAAATTTGGCAGGCAGCATAGTAACCAAACCCAGCCTCACGAATAACTGGACAAAACTGACATCGTGATGTGATGCAACTGAAGTGCACGACATTGTTTATGTGGTATTCCTGCCAAAACACAAAACAGAAAAACCCAATGTTTAACCTGAATGTAAACATGAGGAAACAAGCAAATAAGTCCAGAATGGGGACATTCCACAAGACAATTGGTCCGAACTCTTCAAAAAGATCAACTATTATGAAATTTCAGAGAAGTGGATGGAACATTCTAGAATCTAGATTGAGGGAGACCAGAGAAATAAAACAATCAAAGACAATGCATGAAACTTATTTGGGTCCTGGATTTAAAAAATAAGAACAACGACAACACTTCAAAAGACATTTTGGGGGACAATTGAGGGCTTTGAATGTGAACTGTTTATTCAATGACCTTATTAAATCAAAGTTAAATTCCTTGTGAATAATAATGTATTGGAGTGAATGACTTTTTTTCTAGTAGATACATGCTTAAGTATTTACAGTGAAGCATTTAGGTGAAATGTCATGATAAAGGCAACCTTCTTTCAAATTGCTCTGCCAAAACACACACACACACACACACACACACACACCCCTACACACGGGGTAGGGGTGGAGCAATCATGGCAAAACGTTAGCAATTTGGTGAATTAAGGTGAAGGATAGGTGGATATTCATTGCATTGTTTTTTCAGCTTTTCTATAGGTTGGAAATTTTTGAAATTCAAAAGTGTGGGTAAAAACCATGCAGTTTGAAAACGAACAGAGTGTTGGGTCTCAGAAAACGACTCCCCAAAGTGAAGGCCTCAGAAGCAGCTTGAGAAGCAAAGTTTCTCTCTCTGACCTTCTCCTGCCCTCCTATCTCTCACCCCTCCGTCTCCCCTGAGGCTAGCCACAGAAACTACCATCCCTCTTCCCCAAGGCGAGCCATAAACAACCAAAGTCCCTTTCCCCACAGCTGGCCATAAAACTTCAACATATTACCCTCACTTTCCTCTGCCTTTCTGTGTAAGAACTGGCCATCAGAAAGTCTCTGACCTACCTTGTCTGATTGTTGGTCATAAGACCCCCATGCCTGAGAGGGTGCTGCCCCACACCCAGGAGCAAGGAACGCTGCACAGAGAGACCAAGAAGAATCAGAACAAACAGGTCTTGCTGCGTTTCCCCACTCAGTCTGTTAGCATTAGATCATACCTTTTTTGTCCAATCATATTGGTACATGGCTATCCATACTCTGTTGAACCTAAGAAGTCCATAAAAAAGGACTTCTTCTCGCATGTCTTTGGATCTTCATTCTGAAGGCTCCCGTGTCATGTAAAACTATGATCAAATAAATTTGTTATGCTTTTCTGTTAACCTGGCTTTTGTCGTAGGGTGTTGGTCATGACCTTTATGATGGGGAGGAAAGGGATCATCCCCTTTCTGCCTCTAGAAGAGCATCTGCCAGGCTTCAAGAGTGCAGTTGATTTGGAAGGTAGACAGAAAAGAGGTGAAAGACTGTCCGTAAGCATGAGGATGAAGAAATAAGAGAGTAACCACAGGAGTAAATGGTCAAATGAAAAATTTTTGGCTATTTTTCTTTTCTTAAATAGGAGAGTTGCAAAATGGTTTGCAGGTAGAGGAACTGAGTGGAATAGAAGAGGCCGATGCCAGTGAGAAAAAAGGACAAGCCAAGTTGGGAGAACATTATCTTGCCCAGGAGAC
>NW_012134512.1:6534-7405 GCF_000956105.1 Propithecus coquereli
TCTACTTTTTCGCTAATATTCCCTTTCCTTGATTATGGTGATACAGTTGACCCTTGAACAAGATGGGGTTGGGGTGCTGACGCCACTCCCCCCACGCAATCGAAAATTTACCTGTAACTTTTGACTCCCTCAAAACCTAACTACTAATAGCCTACTGTTGACTGGAAGTCTTACTGATAACATAAAGAGTGGATTAACACACATTTTGTATGTTATATATATTATATACCATATTCTTATAAGAAAGTAAGCTAGATAAAAGAAAATATTAAAATCACCAGAAGAGAAAATATATTTATCATTCACCAAGTGGAAGTGTATCATCATAAAGATCTTCATCCTCATCTTCTTCATGTTGAGTAGGCTGAGGAGGAGGAGGAAGAAGAGAGCTTGGTCTCATTGTCTCAGGGGTGGCAGAGGCAGAAGAGAATCTTCATGTAAGTGGACTCACAGTTCAAATCCATGTTGTTTAAGTGTCTGTTGTTCTAGTGAAGCCACAACTGGAAGTCCTTTTTGACTTCTCCTCCAACTTTATATGTCTCTTGCCTATCCCAAATTGTCTACCAAATTCTACTTCTTAAAGAAAAACAAGATATACTGTCCATGTCTTTGTATCTTTCAACATGCCTTATACCTGGAATATCGTTAGCCATTTTTTTTTCTGCCCAATGGCTTTCATCTTCCAAGGCCCAAATATCACTTCCTCCAGCTCAAACATCACCTCCGCTAGGAAGCCTTTCCTCTGCCCCTCCCTCAGGTGGCTTCAGAACATGGCCCTTGTGTTGGGAGCAGACAAAGTTCACCTTCTACAACCTTGGGGGTCTCCACACCACACTTGTGAGTTGACAAATGGCTCCCTTTGATGTTCTGG
>NW_012134512.1:9285-10290 GCF_000956105.1 Propithecus coquereli
TTTCTATTTTTAGTAGAGACGGGGTCTCGCTCTTGCTCGGGCTGGTTTCGAACTCCTGAGCTCAAACAATCCGCCCACCTCGGCCTCCCGGAGAGCTAGGATTACAGGCGTGAGCCACCGCACCCGGCCAATGTCAATCATTTTAATTTTGGCTTTTCTAGTGGGTGTTTAGTGGTATCTCATTGCAGTTCTAATTTGCATTTCCTTAATGACTAATGATGTTCATATTGTGGGAGACCAGAATATGACACCCCTAAAACATGAAGGATTGTTGAGCTGAGGGAAATTAAGAAGAAGATAACAGGCCAGGTGTGGTGGGTCACGCCTGTAATCCTAGCACTCTGGGAGGCCGAGGTAGGAGGATCATTTGAGCTCAGGAGTTCGAGACCAGCCTGAGCAAGAGCGAGACCCCGTCTCTACTAAAAAAAATAGAAAGAAATTAGCTGGACAACTAAAAACATATATAGAAAAAATTAGCCGGGCATGGTGGCGCATGCCTGTAGTCCCAGCTACCTGGGAGGCTGAGGCAGGAGGATCGCTTGAGCCCAGGAGTTTGAGGTTGCTGTGAGCTAGGCTGATGCCACGGCATTCTAGGCCAGGCAACGGAGTGAGACTCTGTCTCAAAAAAAAGAAAAAAAAGAATTAAAGAAAAAATAAGCAGATACAGGAAAGCTCTCTTTTTTCACTTACTTATTGGTCATCTGTATGTCTTCTAGGGTAAAGATTGTATTTAGATCTGCCCATTTCTTAATCAAATTGTTTGTCTTCTTATTATCGAGTTGTAAGAATGTTTTGTATACTCTGAATGCAAGTCTCTTAGGAGATACATGTTTTGCAAATATTTCCTCCAGTCTGCGACATGAGAAAGGTGTTACATTTTGACACATAAGAACCTGCTAATTCAGAATCTCTGGAAATGCAAACCCGCGCAGCCTGTGTATTGATGTCTGCAGAACGGCCGGACTCTGGGGGAGGGAAATAAACAACATGAGGTTCCATAATTTG
>NW_012134513.1:0-1238 GCF_000956105.1 Propithecus coquereli
TAAATTTAGAAATATCACTGAATATAATCAATATAAAAAACAATCGTGCTATAGAATCAAAAAGAGTAAAATACTTAGGAATAAATTAACAAAAAAAGCATAAGAAATGAATGCTGAAAATTACAAAATACCACTGAAAGAAATTAAAGAGGATCTAAATAAATGGGAAGACATCTTGTGTTCATAGATTGAAAGAGTTGATATTGTTAAGATGGCAAATTAACCCACAAATTCAACACAATCCCTATCAAATTCCAGCTGTGTTTTTTTGCAGAAATTCACAGGCTGCTGCTAAAATTCATATGGAAAGGCAAGGGGCCTAGAGTAGCCAAATCAATCGTGAAAAAAAAAGGAAGAAAGATGGAGGACCCACAATTCCTGGTTTCAAAACTTAGTACAGGAGGCCAGGAAGGGTCATGGGGAGAGAAGAAAGAAGAGAAGTTGATTAATGGATACAAATATATGGTTTGATAGAAGAAATAAGACCTAGTGTTATATAGATCAGTAGAGTGACTATAGTTTACAATAATCTATCGTATATTTCAAAATAGCTAGAGGAAAAGAATTTGAATGGTTTTAGCATAAAGAAAAGACAAATATTCAAGGTGATGGAGATCCCAAGTACACTGATTTGATCTTTACAAACTGTATGAATGTATTAAATTATTATATGTACCCTGAAACTATGTACATCTATTATGCATCAATTAAAAAACTTACTACAAAACTACAGTAATCAAAATAATGTGGCACTAGCATAATAATAGACATATAGATGAATGGAATATAACTAAGATTATAGAGATAAATCCATCCGTCTATGGCTAATTGATTTTCGATAAGGATGTCAAAAGCATTTGATGGGGAAATTTTTGAACAAACAGGGCTGGGCAATTGGGCAACCACATGCTAAAGGATGAATTTGGATTTCTACTTCACAAAATTAACTCAAAATGGATCAAAAACCTAAATATAAGAGTTAAATCTATAAAACTATTAGAAGAAAACATAGGTGTGTATCTTCATGACCTTGTATTAGGCAACAGTTTCTTAGACATGACATCTAAAGCTCAAGCAACTAAGGAAAAAATAGGTGAATTGGACTTCTTTAAAAACTTCTGCACTTTAAAGGACACTATCACGAAAGTGAAAAGTGCCGGGCACAGTGGCTCATGCCTGTAATCCTAGCACTCTGGGAGGCCGAGGCGGGAGGATCGCTCAAGGTCAGGAGTTCAAGA
>NW_012134513.1:15708-16445 GCF_000956105.1 Propithecus coquereli
TCTCTCTTCTGTGAATTCATTTAGCAAATTTTTTATATCTCTAAGGTACTTACTTCTAACATTGCTTAAATATATATGGTATCCTATTTACTAACTCATATCAATGGTGCAATCAAAGGGCCATGAGATTTGCTTCTTTCCACATTTTTCAGGCTTAAGTACAAAGCAGGATAAAAGTTTTAAAACTCCACCTTCATTTGTACCTCACTTAGGACAAAAGTTACCGATATGTGGCCATATTTGGCTCTATTTATACCAGGGAGGTTAAGAGAAGCTTGTAGGTGGCTAGGTGTTCCTTGTGAAAAGCTGTGGATGGGACTAATAGTGGGGCAGGGACTAACTTATCAGAAATATCTTTTTAAAATTACATGAGTAGAGCTGGGCATGGTGTAACATGCCTGTAATCCCGGCTACTCTGGAGGCTGAGGCAGGAGGCTCACTTGAGCCCAGGAGTTTGAGGCTGTAGTGTGTTATGATCACACCTGTGAATAGCCACCGTACTCTAACCTAGGCAACATAGCAAAATCCTGTCTCAAAAAAAAAAATTACACGGGTTAACATTTGAGGAAGTCTGAAAATCATAATCCTTTTGTACTGTCTAAAAGAAAAGAGACTAGATAAAATTAATTATACTAAATTCACAATAATACATGTCATAACAAATAGGTTTGTTTTTCTTATATTAATTTAGGAATGACTCCTTGCAAAAAACCCGGGAACCGAGACTGCAATCATCA
>NW_012134513.1:17408-17704 GCF_000956105.1 Propithecus coquereli
TTTCCTGTAAATACATTAAATATAAGGTAGCATACAGTAAGCAAAAGGCACAAAGAAAATACCATAGGGGCCCAAAGGAGAGAGAAATTACTTCAGATGAGGTGATCATGATCGATCTCCAGGGTAGAGGTGCCATTTGAGTTGCCTTTGAAAGTTGATAGGCTTCTCTGACAGACAAAGAATTGAGAGTCTTTTAAGAAGTGAGGTAATATCAAAGGTCCAGGCATAGAAAGCCATGAAACTATTTGAAGAATGGCAATTGAATGTGGTTTGATGGGTGTAGGGTTAATATGGGC
>NW_012134514.1:0-7903 GCF_000956105.1 Propithecus coquereli
CTATTTTTAGTAGAGACGGGGTCTCACTCTTGCTCAGGCTAGTCTCGAACTCCTGAGCTCAAACGATCCGCCCGCCTCGGCCTCCCAGAATGCTAGGATTACAGGCGTGAGCCACCGCGCCGGCCTGTAAAATAATTTTAAAGAGATTTACTCTGAGCCAAATTTGAGAATATGACCTGGAATCACGCTCAAGAAGTCTTGAGCAAGTGGACTCGGTGTGGCTGGGTTACAGTTTGCTTTTATACATTTCAGGGAGACAGGGTTTGCAGGTAAAATCATAAATCAATATGTGGGAGGCATATATTAGTTTTGCACGAAAAGGTGGGCCATCTCGAAGGGGGAGGGCTGACAGGTTATAAATGGGTTTAAAGATTCTTTGACTTGTAATTGGCTAAAGACATGAAGCTTTGTCTAAAGGCTTGGAATGTTTTAACATAAGGAGCTGTTTATCAGAGACAAGCCACCGGACATAGATTTGTTGTGTAAATTGAGGACCTGCAGGTTTGTCTTGCATACCCTTAGGCCTGTTAATGGGTTACAAAGGATGTCCCCAAGAAGGGAGGGAGGCCTGATGAGGCATGTCTGACCTCCCTCCTCCTGGCAGGAAATTTAGTTTTAGGATATTCCTTTGGCCAAGGGGGGTCCATTCAGTCAGCCAGTGGGGGCGGTGAGCCTTAAGATTTTATTTTAGTTCACACCACTTGGCTGTCTTAAGGGCTCTTCATCGTTAGCCTGTCTAAAACTGGTCACTTGGTATACTTGCCTCTCTCACACACTCGCACACCCCCATGTCTCTTGTTTTTCTCGTATCTTCACAATCTCAGTAAATGGCACCACTGTCCACACAAGTACTTACTCCAGAAATTGTGAGGCATCTACCACCACTCCCCCTTTCTCATACCCTACATCAAAATGGGAAACCTCTGAAGATTTCCAGAGGTGCCTGTTGGTGCAGCTCTCTCCTCTCCATTGCTCCCAGCCAATCCTAGTCATATTGGCCTTTTGAATTCTCAATTCTGTCTCCTTCACTCAGGTTGTTCATCGGGCTCTGCTTGTGTTCAATCTCCCTGTGCTGCATCCCGAAAACTCCATCCAGGCAAGAAGTTGGGGGAGTTGGGCAATCAGAGGGCTCACCTGGTCAGATTCCCTTCTGTCAGGGATCACTGTCCCATGTAGCGATGTAAAGTCTTATAATTTTTTGGTTAATGTGTATTTAGGTGGGAGGGTAAATCTGGTTCCTGTTAATTCATCATCACATTCCTAATTTTTTTTCACTGAGCCCTGTGCTTTTAAGGGATATCCATGTTGCTATGCAAACATCTAAGGTGTATCCAAGGTGCTATGCAGAGAACCCATGGTGTGCTTCATGACATTTTACCTCTCTGCTGTCCTAGGGATTTACTCTTTATCCTAAGTAATCGCGACATCAGAAAAATATGAGAAACATTCAGATGACCAAGGAGCAAATGACAGGACACTTCTCATTAGCAATGTACAAGTCAGATAAAAGTGGCACACCATCTTTAAAATAGTGAAATAAAAATAACTGTCTACTCATAGCTCTATGAATATATCTCACCTTTTAAAAATGAAGTTAAAATAGTAGGTTTTTTAGACATACAGATGTTGAAGGGATTCATCATTAGATGTGCACTGTGACAATTCTTTAAAAAATGTTAAAGACAGTTTTTTGGGCACAAGAAAAGTGACACTAAATGGAAATATGGCTTATGCAAATGAATGAACACTACTGGAAATAGTAAACACGAGGATAGATATATTTATTTTCTTATTTTCAGAATCTCTTTAAGAGATAATTGACTGTTTAAAGCACATCTTCACAACAATACAGTGAAGGGTTTATAAGTTATATAGAATTAATTTCTTGGACATTAATAGTTCAATGACATTAATAGCACAGTGACTGGGGGATAGATGTATACTGTTGTAAGGTTCTTATTTTATATGGGAAGTGATACAGTATTACTTGTAAGTAGATTGTGATAAGTTAAAGACACATCCATTGTAAAACCATGTTTTTGCCACCCAAGTAATTATGGCCACACAGTGGATATGGCAAACACAGAGGATAAATGTAATCATAAAATGCTCACTTATTATAAAATAAGTCCAAAATGAGGAGGGAAATAAGACAAAGAACAGATGGGCAAATACAAAACAATTTCCATGATGCTAACTTTAAACCCAACCATATCAATAACCATATTAAATACAAATACTCTACCAGAATCCCCTCTTGTGATCCTTCCAATAAATAATCCCTGACTTCCTTCCAAAGATGACTACTCTTCTGCCATTTGTGCTCATTATGTCCTTGTGTTTCTTTATAGTTTTATGACCCAAGTACACTTCCCTATGATTTAGTTTTGCCTGTTTTATTATTTTATATAAATGGAATCATATTGCCTATAAAAAATACAAATGATCTAAATACACCAATTAAAAGGTATGGATTGAAAAATTGGGTTCTTTTTCCTTTTATAATAAATAGACTTTATTTTTTTAGTGTAGTTTAATGTTCACAGTAAAATAGCACAGAAAGTACATAGAGTTCCCATATTCCCCCTGTCTGTACAAAGGCACAGTGTTCCCCATTATCGACATCCCCCTCCAGAGTGGGACAATTGATGAACCTATATTGACACATCATTACCACCCCAGGCCATAGTTTACATTAGGAATCATTTTTGGTCTTGATACTTCATTTCTTTTTAGTGCTAAATAATATTCTGTTGTACCACAGGTTATCCATACACATACTGAAGGATATCTTGGTTGCTTCCAAGTCTTAGTAGCTTTGAATATAGCTTCCATAAACATCAATGTACAGGTTTTTGTGTGAACATGAATGTTCAATTCATTTGGGTGAATACCAAGGAGTACAATTGCTGGAACATATAGTAAGAATGTGTTTAGCTTTGTAAAAGACTGCCAAACTGTCTTCCAATGTGGCTGTACCATTCTGCATTTCCATCAGCAATGAGTTCCTATTGCTTCACTTCCCTGCCAACATTTGGTGTTGCCAGTGTTCTGGACCTTGACCATTCTAATACATGTGTTAGTGGTATCTTATTGTTGTTTTAACTTACATTCCCCTAAGAACATATGATTTGGGGCATAATAAACTGGACTTTAAAAAGCAAGATCCAACTATATGTTGTGTACATGAAACCCACATTAAATATAAAGACATAAATTGGTTAAAAGTAAAAGCATGGAAAAAGATATATCATATTAGCACCAACCAACAAAAGCTGTAATAGCTATATTAGATGAGACAAAGCAGATTTGAGAATAAAGCATATTACCAGGAATAAAGAAGATCATTTATAAGGCTAAAGAGGCCAATTCATCAAGAGGACATAAGTACAACCTCTGTGGAAAGTAATTTGGAGATACCTCAAAGAGCTAAAAGTAGAAATACCATTTGATCCAGCAATCCCACTCCTAGGCATCTGTCCAAAGGAATAAGAGACATTCTATAATAAAGACATCTGCACTCAAATGTTTATAGCAGCACAATTCACAATTGCAAAGATGTGGAAACAACCCAAGTGCCCATCAATACATGAGTGGATTAATAAAATGTGGTATATGAATACCATGGAATACTACTGAACTACAAAAATCAATGGTGATCTAGCACCTCTTATATTATCCTGGATAGAGATTGAGCCCATCCTTCAAAGTGAGGTATCACAAGGATGGAAAAACATGCACCACATGTACTCGCCATCAAATTGATACTAACTGACCAACACTAAGGTGTTCAAATGGTAGTAATACTCACTGGGTGCTGGTCAGGTGTGGGGGTTGGGGGGTAAACCCAAAACTAATGGAAGCGGAGTGCACTGTATGGGGGAGGGACACGCTTGTAGCCCTGGCTTGGGCAGGGCAAATGCATTACATGTAACCAAAATGTTTGTACCCCTATAATATCCTGAATAAATAAAAAAAAGAGGACATAAGAATCCTAAATGTTTATATACCTAAAAACAGAGTTTAGAAATACATGAAAGAAATAGAAAAGTCCATAATTAGAGTCAGGAATTTTAAGTGTCTTCTCTGAATATTTGGTAGAACAAGTTGACTAAACAAATCAATAAGTACCCAGAAAGCTTGAAAAACACTATCACCCAAATTAATCCAATCGACATTTTAAAATACTTTACCCAACAACAGAAGAATGCACATTATTTTCATATGTATGTGAACATTTACCATGATGGACAATTTTCTGGATCATAAATAAGTCTTACTAAATTTGAAAAGATAAACGTCATCCAAAGAATTTTCCTAGAGGATAATGGGATTAAATTACAAGTAGATAGAAATATTTCTGTAAGATCTCTGAAATATTTGGAAACCATATAATATACTCTTTAATAACATATGGGTGAAAGAAAAATCAGAAAGAAATTTAGAAAGTAAGTTTAATTTAATAAAAAGTAAAATGCAATTTATTAGAATTCGTGAGTTGGATCTAAAGCAGTCCTTAGAAAGAAATTTACAGAACAAAAATACCTATATTTAGAAATAAGATTTCAGCTCCAGGCGTAGTGGCTCATGCCTGTAATCCTAGCATGCTGGGAGGTCAAGGCAGGAGGACTGCTTGAGGTCAGGAGTTTGAGATCAGCCTGAGCAAGAGTCAGACCCTGTCTCTACTAAAAACAGAAAATATTAGCCGGGCATGGTGCACACCTATAGTCTCAGGTACTGGTGAGGCTGAGGCAGAAGGATCACCTGAGCCCAGGAGGCTGAGGTTGCCGTGAGCTAGGCTGACGCCACGGCACTCTAGCCTGGGTAACAGAGCAAGACCCCATCTCAAAAAAAAAAAAAAAGAATTCAAATCAATTGCCTAAGATTCAATATTAAGAAACAAGAATGCAGAGAACGTTATGACTAAAATAGCAGAAGAAAGGAAATAATAAGTGCAGAAATCACTGAAGAAGACAACAAAAAGCAATAGAGGAAATAAAAGAGACCCAAACTGATCTTTGAGAATATCAATACAACTGATAAGCCTATATCCAGAATGACTAGAACAAAAAAAGAGAGAAGCCATGAATACCAATATCAGGAATAAGAGAATTACTGTCATTAAATGATCTTACTAAAATTAAAAATTTATGAATGAATATTATTAACTTTATGCCAATCAATGAAATTTTACACAACAGCAATCAATAGCCAAGAATATGAAATTAAAATGTCATTTACAGTAGCAAAAATACCATTTACAAAAGTATAAAAATATGAATTATTTAGGGATAGATCTAACAAAAGATGTGCAAACCCTTATCTTGAAAACTATAAAACATTGCTGAAGACAACTAAAGAAGACCTAAATAAATGGAGAGATGTGTGATGTTCATGAAGTTAAACAATAAACATCATTAAAGAGTTAATTCTCCCCAAATTCATCAATAGACTCAGCACAATCTCAATAATATTCCCAGGAGGATGAGTGTAGGAATAGACAACCTGGTTCTAAAATGAAAGTGACCTAAAATAGCCAAAACAACTTTGGAAAAGAAGAACTAATTTGGAAGACTTACACTACCAGATTTCAAAGCTTGTCATAAAGCTACAATAACCAAGAGAGTCTACTGTTGGCATTAGGTAGACAATAAAACAACTGAACATCATAGAGATTCCAGATATAGACAGACATATGCAAATATATGGTTCATTACTTTTCAAAAAACGTGCCAGGGGAATTCAATGGAGGAGAGAATAATCTTCTCAAAATATGGTGAGAGAACAACTCGATAGCCATATGCAAAAATAGAACCTCCACCTTAATTTCACACCATCAACAAAAATAAACTTGAAATGATTCCTAGACCTAAATGCAAGAGTTAAAACTCTAAAATTTCTAGAAGGAAACAGGAAATTATGACTTTCTTAGTGTTATACAACGAAAAGACTGGCAGCTGGTGTTTATCTTTTCCCTTCAAGCCTCTGGGGTTATCAGCTTTATAGATAAGGGCAGTTCTGATCATAAAGCCAACTACATTTGCACAAAACAATGGAACTAGCCTATCTTTTCCTGCCTTAAACCCCTGTACTCACTTCTCTTCTTCACTGATAAATGTCCTTTATGGCATTTTTTTTTCCAGAATAGGCCAATTATGTCTGCATTAAAAATCTGTTCAGGCAGGTATCCTTTCTCCTCAATGATTTTCTTATTGGTGTCTGGGAACTCATTTGCTGTCTCTTGATTGGCAGAAGCTGCTTCTCCCGATATTTTGACATTTTTAAAGCCAAACCTCTTTCTAAAATTATCAAACTGTCCTTTGCTGGCATTATATTCTCCAGCTTCACCCATCCTTTGCCTATCTTTTGCTTTGTCATATAATGACTTTGCCTTTTCTCAAATCCTAATAGAGTTATGAGTATGCCTTTCTTATAGCAATGCTGCATCCGCATAAAAGCTGCAATTTCAATACAAGAGAAAAAGTTATTTCACAAAAGTGCAAGGTTTTTACACTGGCTGGCATAAGTACAGTGACGACTTCACAAAATTTCCTTTTCTTTTTCTACAGTGGTCCTTTGTTGGGTTCATTATCTTGAAATGGGCAACCGCAACTGCAGATCTCAATCTACAGTACATATCAAGCAATTCAACTTCTTCTTGTAATGTCTGACTTTTCCCTGCTTCATGGGAGCACTTCTAGCATCACTAGTGGCACTTCATATAGGTCCCATGGTGTTATTCAAGGTTTATGGTATTGCACTAAACACGATGAAAAATATGTGAGGACTGCAAATACATAATTTACTGGAGAGACAAACTTCTCAAGTGGAGATGATTTGTGTCATCACACAATGTTTTATGCAGATACTTGCAACACTTGAGCTCATTGCAATAGCATCATGAGGTGGCTCTGAGATTATCACAGTAGTATAGTATGGACTACAATTAATGTTATGCAGTTATGATTTGATACTGCATCTTTATATTTGCTTACATTTCTCTCGACTGCAAATGGTGCTGTGTACAGTCTGTGTTTGTGTGTTTAAGTTTTGATAAATTTTCTTTTTATCATAGATTGTATGTTTTATGGGAATAAACGATAAAATAGACTGGTATCTACATATATTTTATGCATTCATGTTGTATCTACCATTTCCTTAAATTTTTTTCCAATATTTCTAGGCTACGCAGTTCATCTGTGAGTTTTTGCAAATTTCCAAAAAATTTTCCAAGGTATTTATTTTTTAAAATCTGCATAGAAGTGGACCCATGCAGTTCAAACCCATGTTGTTCAAGGGTCAACTGTACATAAAATAACATTGTGCATAAGGAAAGGCAACAACTAGTTAGATATGGTGGAGTACTTACTGAAGAAGACCTGAAGTGGCCAATTCCAACAGAGAAATAGCAGAAGCCAGTGAGTCAGCCATGGGATGTGTTTGCAGTTTGGACCTTCTACATGTCAAGTTCAAAGTTATGCAAGATAAAATGAGGCCAAAATGAGGACAACCTGCTTTCTGTGAGACCAGTTTAAGAACCGGAATACTGGCTTCCTGGTACCTGAGGTTGGTGCATGAGCCCCTGAGGCAAAGGACAGGTGTGGAGGAACCACTGGGATTCAGGAGGCCTTGACTGTCCTCCCATCAACAGTCATTTACCTTATTTTTCACGCATGGAATCCACCAACCATGGCTTAAAACATCAAGTGCTGATGTCTGGATGAGGGCATGGCAACACATGAGGCCATGATTAGCTAAATGGGTACACGTGACATTTCAATGTCACTGGGAGACATTCTGAATATGTAGGATCACTGGTGAGAATCTGACAGTATGGGGCTAGTATTTGTTTAGAGGATAAAAGAATGCCTTATGTCTTTTTTTTTTTTTTTTTTGAGACAGA
>NW_012134514.1:7953-10056 GCF_000956105.1 Propithecus coquereli
ATGGAATCATATTGCCTATAAAAAATACAAATGATCTAAATACACCAATTAAAAGGTATGGATTGAAAAATTGGGTTCTTTTTCCTTTTATAATAAATAGACTTTATTTTTTTAGTGTAGTTTAATGTTCACAGTAAAATAGCACAGAAAGTACATAGAGTTCCCATATTCCCCCTGTCTGTACAAAGGCACAGTGTTCCCCATTATCGACATCCCCCTCCAGAGTGGGACAATTGATGAACCTATATTGACACATCATTACCACCCCAGGCCATAGTTTACATTAGGAATCATTTTTGGTCTTGATACTTCATTTCTTTTTAGTGCTAAATAATATTCTGTTGTACCACAGGTTATCCATACACATACTGAAGGATATCTTGGTTGCTTCCAAGTCTTAGTAGCTTTGAATATAGCTTCCATAAACATCAATGTACAGGTTTTTGTGTGAACATGAATGTTCAATTCATTTGGGTGAATACCAAGGAGTACAATTGCTGGAACATATAGTAAGAATGTGTTTAGCTTTGTAAAAGACTGCCAAACTGTCTTCCAATGTGGCTGTACCATTCTGCATTTCCATCAGCAATGAGTTCCTATTGCTTCACTTCCCTGCCAACATTTGGTGTTGCCAGTGTTCTGGACCTTGACCATTCTAATACATGTGTTAGTGGTATCTTATTGTTGTTTTAACTTACATTCCCCTAAGAACATATGATTTGGGGCATAATAAACTGGACTTTAAAAAGCAAGATCCAACTATATGTTGTGTACATGAAACCCACATTAAATATAAAGACATAAATTGGTTAAAAGTAAAAGCATGGAAAAAGATATATCATATTAGCACCAACCAACAAAAGCTGTAATAGCTATATTAGATGAGACAAAGCAGATTTGAGAATAAAGCATATTACCAGGAATAAAGAAGATCATTTATAAGGCTAAAGAGGCCAATTCATCAAGAGGACATAAGTACAACCTCTGTGGAAAGTAATTTGGAGATACCTCAAAGAGCTAAAAGTAGAAATACCATTTGATCCAGCAATCCCACTCCTAGGCATCTGTCCAAAGGAATAAGAGACATTCTATAATAAAGACATCTGCACTCAAATGTTTATAGCAGCACAATTCACAATTGCAAAGATGTGGAAACAACCCAAGTGCCCATCAATACATGAGTGGATTAATAAAATGTGGTATATGAATACCATGGAATACTACTGAACTACAAAAATCAATGGTGATCTAGCACCTCTTATATTATCCTGGATAGAGATTGAGCCCATCCTTCAAAGTGAGGTATCACAAGGATGGAAAAACATGCACCACATGTACTCGCCATCAAATTGATACTAACTGACCAACACTAAGGTGTTCAAATGGTAGTAATACTCACTGGGTGCTGGTCAGGTGTGGGGGTTGGGGGGTAAACCCAAAACTAATGGAAGCGGAGTGCACTGTATGGGGGAGGGACACGCTTGTAGCCCTGGCTTGGGCAGGGCAAATGCATTACATGTAACCAAAATGTTTGTACCCCTATAATATCCTGAATAAATAAAAAAAAGAGGACATAAGAATCCTAAATGTTTATATACCTAAAAACAGAGTTTAGAAATACATGAAAGAAATAGAAAAGTCCATAATTAGAGTCAGGAATTTTAAGTGTCTTCTCTGAATATTTGGTAGAACAAGTTGACTAAACAAATCAATAAGTACCCAGAAAGCTTGAAAAACACTATCACCCAAATTAATCCAATCGACATTTTAAAATACTTTACCCAACAACAGAAGAATGCACATTATTTTCATATGTATGTGAACATTTACCATGATGGACAATTTTCTGGATCATAAATAAGTCTTACTAAATTTGAAAAGATAAACGTCATCCAAAGAATTTTCCTAGAGGATAATGGGATTAAATTACAAGTAGATAGAAATATTTCTGTAAGATCTCTGAAATATTTGGAAACCATATAATATACTCTTTAATAACATATGGGTGAAAGAAAAATCAGAAAGAAATTTAGAAAGTAAGTTTAATTTAATAAAAAGTAAAATGCAATTTATTAGAATTCGTGAGTTGGATCTAAAGCAGTC
>NW_012134514.1:13877-16814 GCF_000956105.1 Propithecus coquereli
GAGAGCTAGGATTACAGGCGTGAGCCACCGCGCCCGGCCTGAATGTCTTATGTCTTTACATTGCTTCTCTGCCCTGTCACAGGCTTTCTTTAAAGGATACATACACACAAAACCCATAATATCACCTCCTGGACCAGTTCCCATGACCCCTCAATGTAGAGCATTCTGGTCAAGTTGAATTAAAGAACAGACTTAGGCTCAAGCAGGAAGCAGGATCTCTTCTACTCTCTAATTCTACATCTTAACACCAGCTGACCCCTAGTGTGCAAGGATGACAGAGTCCAAAATATCCAGTGAGAAGAAAGGAATAGGAAGTAATGTGGCAGAGCCCAGCCTTCACAAGTAGACACTGGCTCAGCTTACCGCTTTGGTAGTGTAAGAGAGAGAAGAGCGTGGTCATGTTCTACATGCGTGATTGTCACCTAGCAATGCACGGTAGTACTGCTCATAGTTCTCCTGACTCTGACCATCGGTCTTCCCTCTCCTGGCAGGGACTGAGGAAAGGGATTGGGAGAAGAAGGTTTTCCCTGAAATGATTAGCATTAGAAAGAGAAAGCTGCCCCACACCCAGTGACCTGGAACCATGGGTAGAAACTGATCAGATGATCATAGAAAAAGTAGGCCATCTGTAAAAACTGATTTTATTGCTAAAGTACCAAATGCACCAATTCTGGAAACTGCTAAAATGTGGATCTATTGAGAAAAACAATGTGAATTTTTTTCAGTTTTATTGAGGTATAATTGACAAATAAAATTATACAAATTTAAGGTATATATCTTGATGTTTTGATATATATTATGAAATAATCACCACAATCAAGTTAATTAATATATCTATTTCCTCACGTACTTATCGGTTTGGGTTATTTTCTTCTTTTTGTGTTGAGAAATTTAGATCTATCCTTTTAGCAAATTTTAAGTATATAATACAGTATTGTTAACTATAGTCACATTTTTGTACATTATCTCCAGAATGTATTCCTCTTTCATAACTGAAACTTTGTATCCTTTGACCATCACCTCCCCATTTCTCCTCCACCCCAGTGCCGGGCAACCACAATTTTGCTCTCTGATTCTATGAGTTTGACTATTTTAGATTCCTCATATTAGTGGAATCATACGGTATGTGTCCTTTGTGACTGGCTTATTTCACATAACATAATATCCTTATGATGGCTATTGTCAGTAAAGGAAAAGACACGTGTTGGCAAGGATGTGACAAAATTGGATCCCTTGTATCCTGTTGGTGGGAATGAAAAATAGTGAAGCTGCTGTAGAAAACAGTAGGAAAATTCCTCCAAAAAAATTAAAAATAGAACTGTCATATGGTCTAGCAATCCCACTTCTGGGTACTTATCCAAAAGAATTGAAATCAGGATCTCAAAGAGATATCTGCATTCCAATGTTTGCTGCAGCATTATTCACAATAGCCAAGATGTGAAAACAACCTAAATGTCCATCAATGGATGAATGGATTTAAAAAAAAACTGCCAACAGTTGTAGATATTGCTCCATTGCTTTATGGCATGAAGTGCTGGTGTGAAAATCTGACCTCAAACTGATGTTTCTTCCTTGTATGTGATTTGCATTTTCTGCCTGAATATCTGTATAACTATGTTTTTATCCTTCAATTTAAATAACTTAAATTGGATTCATCTTTGTCATTATTTCTCTACATACTTTTCCAATATGTGATGTGCTTTTTTGAGCTACAGCTTCATCATGTCTTTTATTTCAAGGGAAATTTCCTACATTATACTGTTGAAATTACATTATATTCCATTTGTAGCAGTCTATACTTTTGGGGATCCAACTGAACTAATTTTATATTAACTTTGTTCTCCATTTTAATTATTTCTCTAATTACTATAATTTTATCTTCTTGTTTAAACTCACTGTAATGATCACAAGTCATTTCTTCCTGAAATTATTCTTTTTTAAAATAATTTAGAAAAAATTTAGAATAGTTTTAGATTTACAAAAAAATTTTGAAGACAATACAGTTAGTCTAGAGACTTTTTCTATTATTAACATCTTACATTAGCATGTAAATTTGTCACAATTAATGAACCAATATTAACACTAAAGCCCATACTTAGATTTCTTTGGTTTTGCTTAATGTATGTTTTCTGTTCTAGGATTCCATCCAGGATACCACATTACATTTAGTCATCATGTTTCCTTAGGCTCTACCGGCTATGAAAGTTTCTTGGATTTTCCTTGTTTTTGATGATCATAACAGTTTTGAGGTGTACTAGTCAGGTATTTTGCAGAATGTCCCTCATTTGGGATTTGTTTGATGTTTTTTTCATAATTGGACTGGGGTTACGGGTTTTTGGGAGGAAGCCCAGAGAGATAAAATGCAATTCTCATCACATTATATCAAGGGTACCTACTATCAATATGATTTATCACTACTGAGTTTAACTTTGATGACTTGGCTAGAGAAGTGTTGGTCAGGTTTGAATACTGAAAAGTTACTTTTTTCACCTTTCCATACTTTACTCTTTGGAATTAAGTCACTATGAGCAACCCACATCTCAGGAGCGGAGATGATGTTTCACCTCCTTGAGTATGGTGTTTCTACATAAATTATTTGGAATTCTTCTGTATGAGAAATTTGTCTATTCTCCCCTATATAGAACTATCATATGACCCAGCAATTCCACTATGAGTATATAGCCAAAGGAAATGAAATCAGTATGTTTTAGAGATATGTGCACTCCTACGTTCATTGCAGCTTTATTCACAATAGCCAAGACATGGAAACAAGGTAAGTGTCCGACAATTGAATGGATAAAGAAAATGTGGGGAGCCAAGATGGCGGATGAGACAAGCCGCCAGTCAGAAGGTCTCTGCAAAAAAGACGAATTTTAGAAGAAAGAGAGAAAAAATAAGCCAGCAGAGAAACATAGATCGGGTGAGGGTCGGAAGGAA
>NW_012134514.1:31219-80417 GCF_000956105.1 Propithecus coquereli
ATTTGAAACTCGGACTTGGGGGGGGGCAAGGGCAACATACGTAACCTAAACATCTGTACCCCCATAATATGCTGAAATAAAAAAAAAAAAAGAAAATGTGGGACACACGTACACACAGAGGAATATTATTATTTATCCATAAAAGAAGGAAATCCTGTCATTTGTGACAACATCTATTAACCTGGAGTGCGTTATGCCAAGTGAAATAAGCCAGACACAGAAAAAAATACATAAGATCTCACGTATTTCTCTAAGAAAATTGAATTCATGGAAGCTGAGAGTAGAATGGTGGTTATTGGGAACTGATGGGTAAGGGAAATCGGGAGATGCTGGTGAAGGGTATAATCTTTCTCTTATAATATAAGATGAATAAATTCTGAGACTCTGACGTATAGCATGGTAACTATAGTTAATAATACCATATCATATAGTTGAAATTTGCTAAGAGAGTAGATCTTAAATGCTCTCGCCATACACAAAGAGTGGTAACTATGTGAGGTGATGGATGTGTTCATTAACATGATTGTGTTAACTATTTCACAATGTATGCACGTATCAAAGTCATCATGTTTTACACCTTAAATATGTACAATTTTTATTTGTCAATTATACCTCAATAAAGCTTGGGGAGAAATGCGCATAGAAACGTAAACAGTAGGTGTGTTAAAGGCCTTAGGAAGGCCAGTGTCTTGTCCCTTTGGGAGAAATCAGTGAAATGTTGCATATTATTCAGGATACCTGGAACCTGGTCACTGGTGTGTGTGTGTGTGTGTGTGTGTGTGTGTGTGTGTGTGTGTGTGTAAGGGGGGTGAGGAGGAGAGAGAGAAAGAGAGAGACTAATAATAGACCATCCTTTTCTTCCATCTGCTTTTTTTATACAAGTTCCCCACCCTATGTAAGAGTACTTACTTGTTCAGATTAAAACTTGTCCACATGTAGTAGTCTATGGACAGGAAACCTGAGAGTCCAGAGTCATGTGACTGTTGAGAATCCAGCAATGATTTGAGGACATGCAAGTAAAATATTTGACCTGATTGTGAGGGTGACATCAAAATGAATGTGTGTGTCACATGAAGAAGTGAGAGATACATAAAGGAATGTTTTGAATATTTCATTGTAGGCCTTTTGCATCCAGTTAAATTTGTGTAAAATGTGGGGTGAACATGAATTACATCTTAAAATGTGGAATATCTGAATATGTGGTTTCTATCTTATTAATGCATTTTAATCTGATAAGTGGTTATGACATCTAATGAAGGATTTAACCTTAGAATAGGTATATTGCATTTCACTGTGTGTGAGCAACACTACAAGTCATATGCATATGTATCATCTGAATGTGACCTTTTAAATGTGTGAGTAATATTTGAATGTGTAGATTAAAACTAAATAATTGCTTGTGTCATCTGCATGAATGCGTGAGACCACTCTATGAGGGGTTCACAACTGAATGATTGAGATGACTAAAAGTATTATAACTTCTCAATGAGTATTTGAGAAGAGAGTGTGTATTGCATTTTTTTGAGTGTATGTGATATCATGATGAATGTGTGATGGTTGAGGGTGACATCTGTGTATGTAACATCTGAATGTTTTTCTAATATCCCAATTAGTTTGTAAATATTGAATGGGTGTATGTGGCACCCATATAAGCAAGCCAATCACCTGAACTTGGTGTTAAAACACCTGAATTAGGGTGTGTGTCATCTGAATATGTGAGTATTATTCAAGAGTGTAAGTAACAACTGCATACCTATGACACCTAAGATACTATGTATGATATGTGAAGGTTTGTGTGCCATATATGAAAAGTATTTGAGAAATACCTGAGTGCGTGTTTGACATCTGAATTAGTGAGTGGGTTCCAAATGAGTATAACATCTGAATGTGTGTTTTAACTAAATGTGTGAAAAACATTTATTTAACTCCTTCAAAAATATTTATTGCATATGCATATGTCAAGCACTGTAAAAATTCTGGGGGTATAGCAGTGGTCAAGAGAGACAAGGTTAGCTTTGAATGATTTCATATGACATCTGAGTGTGATATCTTAAGAAATAATTGTAATTACAAGGAAAATGTCTTCAATATATTAAATTAGTTAGTTTTTAAGATAAATGTTTCATTTTGGAATGGTTTAAGATTTTTTTAAAAAAGTTTAAAGATAGTATAGAGAGTTTTTTTGTACCCTATACCTGGTTAACTCTAACATTAACATCTTACATAACTATGGCACATATGTCAAAACTAAGAAATTAACATTGACACATTACTATTAACTAAATGATAGACTTTATTCAGATTTCACCAGTTTTTTTCTACTAACGTTCTTTTACTATTCAAGGGTCCAATCTGGGATACTACATTGCAATTAGTCATCATTTCTTTTTTCTCTTCTAGAATCAACCACTGCAAACACAAGCTCTGGTTCATTTTATTGGATAATGATATTTAGAAATCAGGATCTGAGCATAGGGTGTACACATTATTACCATGGCATCACTGCTTCTATGTTCTCTTAGTGGGAAGAGCTATGTGTACTAATCCATGAATACACCCCTCTCTCTCTCTCTCTCTCTCTCTCTCTCTCTCTCTCTCTCTCTCTCTCTCCCTTTTTCTCTCTCTCTCTCCATATTGATATCTCTCACTCTAATACCACAGAGTTTATTCTAGCTTTTTACCCTTTTACTCTGGCTTATTTGTAATTTCCTCTTTCTTTGACATTAGGACATTTGCATATATATAACGTAGCTTCAGAATTGCTAACCTATATCCTGTGGTAAATTAACAACTAGAGTATAGTGTTTATGTACAATCATCAGGTTTTGTTTTAGCCATTCAAATACATGTATAGTGGTATTTGATAGCTTTAAATTTCATTTCCCTAATGAAAAATGATGTGAGGATCTTAGCTCATGTTTATTTGCCACTCATGTATCTTCTTTGGTGAGGTGTCTATTCAAATCTTTTGCCCATTTTTTGATTGGGTTATCTGATATCTTAATGGTGAATTTATTTTATTTTTTGTTATTTATTATTTATTTCAATAGATTTAGGGAGTATGAGTGCTTTTTGTTACATGGATGAATTGTATAATGCTAAAGTCAGAGGTTTTAGTGTACCCATCACCAGAATAGAGTACATTGTACCCAAGAGGTAACTTATTTTTTCTCGCCCACCTTCCTCCCTCACATGTTCTTAGTTTCCAAAGTCATTGTATCACTTTATGACAATATATGCCCATCGTTTAGCTCCCACTTATAAATGAGAACATGTGGTGTTTGTGTTTCCATTTCTGAGATACTTCACTTAGGATAATGGGATTTTTGTCCCCGAGAAATCTCATGTTGAAATTTGATCCCCAGTGTTGGAGGTGAGGCCTAACGGGAAGTGTTTAAGTTGTGGGGGCAGATCCCTCATGAATAGATTAATGCCATCCCTGGCGGCATGGAGCAGGTTCTCATTCTGTTGGTTCCTGTTCCCATTCCTGTGAAAGCTGGTTGTTAAAAAGAGTCTGGCACCTCCCTCTCCTCTCTTTTGCTTTCTTTCTCACCATGTGATCTCTGCACATGCAGGCTCTCCTTCCTCTTCTGCCATGAGTGGAAGCAGCCTAAGGCCCTAACCTGATGCAGATGCTGGCACTATGCTTCTTGTACTGCCTGCAGAACTGTAAGCTTAATAAACTGATTTTCTTTATAAATTATCCAGCCTCAGGTATTCCTTTAGAGCAACACAAATGGACTAAGACACCCACAAAGAAATTTGAAAGTAATATAACTTTGTTATAATTTGGAGAGCAGCAAACAACTGCAGCAATACAGACAACATGAGAAGTAGCAATTCTATTTAGGAATATTCTCCAAAATATCACTGCTGAGGCTTTTTTTCTCCCTGTGTTACTGCACTCATTATTTTAGCCACAGTCAAATACCATATTAATTACTACCCTCTTTTTATTCTCCCTTTCTCTGCCATACATCATCCTTCATGGCTTGTCTCTTAAAATTACCATTTTGCTTATTTTTCTTCGCAGAGTAATTCATCTTTCTAACCCAAATTCATTGCCAGGCCTATTTTTAATTCTTCACAGTCTTTGGAAAAACAAAAAGGCTATCAGGTAATTCACATTAGAAAGCAGAGTTATAAATAAACAGATTTTCCTTTTCTATTACATAAATATACAAAAGTCAATATTTTATATATCAATACAAATAAGTATGAAATATATTTTAAAAGATGACCCCATTCATAATGATAACAAACTCATAAATTATTTGTGTATAAAATTGTAGAACTCTACTAAGGAACAAGAGGCTTGTACACATGGAGAGACATTTATTAATTAGGATACAGTCAGAAGAGAAAAATAACACCAGGAATTTATCACATGAAATTTTTATTTTTGTGGCAAAATGGACATAACATAAAATTTACTATTTTAACCATTTAAAAATATACAGTTTAGTGACATTAAGTGTATTTACAGTGCTATGCAATTACCATCACACAAGAAATTTAATATAGGAAATTATTAGTAATAAAGCATTGGAAGGGAGAATTTCAAGGGAGGATTTGGGAGCAAAAAGTAAGGATATGATAGCAAGGATCAGATGCTGCCAATGTCCTTGGGATGGTGCCCAGCCCATGAGCTTGTACCTGCTGTTGTGTGTTGCACATTCTGTCACTGTAAGTTTAAATGGTGATTATGGGACACCATCAAGCAAACCAATATATGCATATGGAAGTCCTGGAGAGAGAAAGAAGGGGGAAGAGATATTATTTGAATAAATAATGGCTGAAAAAATCATATATTTAAGGAAATACATCAATCTGCAAATCCAAGAATCTCAAAAAACTGCAAGTAGAATAAACCCAGAAAGACTCACATCAAGACACAATACAATCAAACTGTCAAAAGTGAGACAAAGAAAAAATCTTGGAAACAGCAAGAGAAAAGTGACCTATTACCTACAAAGGATCCTCAATAATATTATCACCATATTTCTCAGAAGAAACTTTATAGACCAGAAGACAGTATGATAATATATTTAAAGTGCTGAAAAAAATCTGTCAACCAAGAATTCTATGTCTGGCAAAACTGTCCTTCAAAAACGAGGGAGAAATTAAGACATTCCCAGATGAACAAAAGCTGAGGAAGTTTATTATCATTAGACCTGCCCTACAAGAAATGCTAAAAGGAGTCCTTTAAGTTGAAATAAAAGGAAACTATACAGTAAGTTGAAGCAATATGAAAATATAAAGTTCTCTGATAAAGGTAAATACAAAATATAAAAACCATTATTAATGCAATTTTGATTTATAACTCAACTTTTTATATTCTATAGGATTTAACATACAAATGCATAAAAATAATTGTAAACCTATATCAATGGGTACACAGTATATAAAGATATAATTTGTGTCATCAATAACATAAGGGGGGGTGGAACTGTAAAGAAGTGGAGTTTTGCATATAATTGAAGTTATATTGGTTTCAATTTAAAATAGATTGTTATAACTTTAGGATGTTATATGTAATCCCCATGATAACCATAAATATCTATAGAATATATACAAAAAGACATAAGAATGGAATAAAAGCATTTCATTACAAAAAATCAACTAATCACAAAGGAAGGCAGTAATGGGGTAAATGAGGGACAAAAAAGTTATAAGACATACAGAAAATAAATAACAAAGTGGAAAAAGTAAGTCCTTTTCTATCAGTGATTACTATAAATGTAAATGAATTAAACTGCCCCATTAAAAGATGTAGATTAACAGAATGGATAAAACAAACAAGATCCAACTGTATGCTGTTCACAGAAGACTCACATTATGTCTAAAGACATGCATAGAGTGAAAGTGAAATGTTGGAAAAAATTCCTTGCAAATAGTAACCAAAATAGAGAGGGGTGACTCTGTTAATAAAAGACAAAATATACTTTAAGCCAAAATCTCTTAGAAGAGACAAAAAAGTCATTATAATAAAATGATAAAAGGGTCAATCCTTCCAAAGGATACAACAATTATAAACATATATGCACGAAACACCAAAGCTCCAAAATATATAATCAAAATATTGACAAGAATCGAAAGGAGAAATAGGTAGCTCAGCAATAATAGTATGATACTTCACTATCCTCAATTTCAATAATGTATAGAATTGTCAGATGATCGATAAGTAAATAGGAGACTTGAACAGATCAATTGGACCTAATGGGCATGTACTGAACACTCTACCCAACAACTGCAGAATACACATTCTTCTCAAGGACACGTGAAACATTCTCCAGGATAGAACATGTATTGGGCCACAAAAAAAGCCTTAATAAATGCAAAAAGATTGATCATACAAAGTATGTTTTCTGATCACAATGCAATGAAACTAGACTCAACAGCAGAAGGAAAACTGGAAAATTCATAAATACATGGAAATTAAACATCACACTCTTAAAAAAATGATCAAAGAAGAAATCACAAAGGAAATTAGAAAATAACTCAACACAAATGAAAATGAAAACACAATATACCAAATCTGAAATGTAGCAAAAGCAGTGCTGAGAAAGAAATCTTTACCTGTAAATCCTTACATTAAAAAAATAGGTCTCAAATCAACAACCTAACTTTCCAACTTAAGGAAATATGAAAAGGAGAACAAACTAAGCCCAAACATAGCAGAAGGAAGGAAACAATGAAGATTAGAGCAGAGATAAGTAAAATAGTAAATAGTAAAAGAATGAAAAAAACGAATAAAACCAAGTGTTGGTTTTTCAAATGATCAATAAAATTGATAAACCTTTAGCTAGATTGGCTAAGAAAAAAGAGAGAAGACTCAAATAACTAAAATCAGAAATGAAAGAAGGGACATTACTATCAATTTCGAAGAAATAAAAAGAATTTATCAGATCATTCAGATGAAATAAACAAATTGCTGAAAGCATAAAACCTACCAAGACTGAATCATGAAGAAACAGAAAACCCGCCATTCAGTAGGTTGCATTTTCACTCTGTTGGTGGTTTCCTTTGCTGTGCAGGTCTTTTAGTTTGATGTAGTCACACTAATCTATTTTTGGTTATGTTGCCTATGTTTTCAGTGTCAAATCTAGTAAATCATGCCAAGACCAATGTAAAAGAAGTTTTCCTGTATGTTTTCTTTGATGGTTTTATGTCTTAAGTATTTAATCCATTTTGAGCTGATTTTTAAAATGTAATGTAAGTTAGGGGGTCAATTTCATTTTTTCCATGTGGATATTTAATTTTGCCAACACCCAATGCTGTTTGTTGAAGAGACTGTGCTTTCCCAATTTAGCATGCTTTGCACCATTATTGAAGATGAGTACACCACATATACAGGGGTTTATTTCTGGGGTCTCTGTTCTGTCCCATTGAACAGAATTTGTCTGTCTTTATGCAAATACTGTACTATTTTAATTACTGTCACTTGGTAATATATTTTGAAATGAGGAAGCATGATGGGAGAAAATATTTATAAACCATCTATCTGATAAGGGGTTAATATCCTAAATATATAATAATCTTCTACAACACAATAACAAGTAAAATAACAAATAACCCAATAAAAATGGAAAAAGGACTTGAATAAACATTTCTCCAGAGAAGACATACAAATGGCCAACACATATGTGAAAAGATGATCAAAATCACTAATCATCAGGGTTATATAAATCAAAACTGTAATTAAATATCACAACACACCTGTTAGAAAACCTACTATTGAAAAAAAACAAAAGATAACAAGTATTCAAGAGGATATGGGGAAATTGGAATCTTTACACATTGTTGGTGAGAATGGTGCAGCCACTAAGGAAAACAGTATGAAGGTTCCTCATAAAACTAAAAATAGAACTGCTATATGATCCAGCAATCCCACTCTGGGTATATATCCAAAAGAATTGATACTAGGATCTTAAAAAGATCTCTGCACCCCCATATTTATTGTAGCATTATTCACAATAGCCAAGATATAGAAACAATCCAAATATCTATCAACACACGAATGGATAAAGAAAATGTGTTATATACACACAATAGAATATTATTTGTTTTTATAAAAGAAGGAACTCCTACCATTTTTGACAACATGGATGAATCTAGAGGACATTATGCTAAGTGAAATAAGCCAGCCTTAGAAAGGCAAATACTGCATTATTCCACTAATACGAGTTATTTCAAATAGTCAATTCATAGAAGCAGATAATAGAATGGTGTTTCCTAGGGGCTGGGAGGAGGGGGAAATGAGTGTAGTTTCTCAATGGTTATAATATTTCAGTTATGCAAGATGAATAATGTCTACAGATCTTCTGCAAAATATAGTGCCTATATTTAGCAATATGGTATTGTGTATTTTAAAATATGTTACAATGATAGATCTTATGTTAAATATTCTTATCACAAAAAAATGCACACACACAAGAACACAAAGAAATTTTGAATGTGATGGATATGTTTAGTACCTTGATTGTGGTGATGGTATCATGGATGTATGCATATGTCCAAACTCATCAAATGTATACATTAAATAAGTATGATTTTTGGTATATTAATTATATCTCAATAAAGCTTAAAATGAAAATCTGAATAAACCTATGACTAGTAAAGAGACTGAATCAGTAATCAGAAACCTCCGAACACACAAAAGACCAGAGCCAAATGGCTGTGCTGGTGAATTCTACCAATCATTTAAAGAAGTGTTAACACGAATCTTTCTCAAACAGTTTGAAAAAAATGAAGAGGGAACATTTTCTAACTCATTTCACCAGGCTAGTCAGATTTCAAAGTCAAAGAGACTACAAGAAAGGAAAACTACAGACCAATATCCCTAATGAATTTTGAGGCAAAAAATTCTCAATAGAATACCAGCAAACTGAATTCAACAGCACATTAAATGGATTATACTAATCATGGGGAAAATGTAAATCAGAATCACAATGAGAGACCACTGTGCACCCTTTTGGATGGCTATTGTACTAAAAGAAACCCCCCAAAACCCCACAAAATGCAAATTAAAATCACAATGATATGTCACCTCACACTTTTAAAAATTGCTATTACAAAAAAGATGAAAGATAACAAGTGTTGGGGAGAATGTGGAGAAAATGGAACCATTGCACACTGTTGGTGGGAATGTAAATTAGTACATCCATTATGGAAAACAATATGGAGATGTCTCAAAAATTAACAATAGAACTACAATATGATCCAGCCATCCCAGTACTGGGTATATATCTAAAGGAAATGAAACTCGTATGTCAAAGAGATATTTAGACTCCCACGTTAATTGCAGAAATTATTCATAATGGCCAAGATACGGAATCAGCCTGAGTGTCCATTAACAGATCAGTGGACAAAGAAAATATGGTATATATGCACAATGGAATACTATTTAGCCTTTAAAAATAAAGAAATCCTGTCATTTGCAACAGTGGAGGAACCTAAAGGACACTATGTTAAGTGAAACAAGCCAGGCACAGAAAGACAAATGCTACATGATCTCACTTATACGTGGAATCTTAAAGAATTGAACTCACAGAGGTACTAGAAAGTAGATTGGTGGTTATTAGGGGCTGAAGAAGGAAGGGGTTAGGGAGATGTTGGTCAAAGTATACAAAAATTCAGTTATGTAAGAGGAACAAGAGATCTATTGTACAATATGGTGACTATAGTTAATAAAAATGTATTGTATTCTTGAAAATTTCTAAAAGAGTGGATTTAAGTATTCTTACCACAAAAATGCTAAGTATGAAGTAATGTACATGTTAATTAGCTTGATTTAGCCATTCCACAATTCCACAATATACATATTTCACAACAGCATGTTGTACACAATGAATACATACAATTTTCATCTGTCAATTAAATAACTAAATATTTTTAAACACATCATACCCCAGAAGATAACAAATATTGGTGAGGATGTGGAGAAATTGCAACCTTTGTGCATTTCTGGTGGAAATGTAAATGGTGCAGTCACTATAGAAAATGATATGGTGGTGCCTCGAAAAGTTAAACATCAAGTTAACATGATCTAGCAATTCCACTTTTGGGTATACAACCAAAAGAACTGAAAGCATGGACTTAATAGATATTTGTACACCTATGTTTATAGCAGCATTATTCTCAATAGCCAAAAAGTAAAAACAATTCAAATATCCATTGATGGATGATTAGATAGACTAAATGTACTTATACCAAATATTATTCAGCCTTTAAAAAGAATGAAATTCTGACATATGCTATAACATAAACGAAACTTGAGGACATTATGCTAAGTAAAACAAGCCAGACACAATAAGGAAGATATTGCGTGATGCCACTTAGATGAGGTACTCTGAGTAGTCAAACTCAGAGAAAGAGAAAGTAGAATGTTGGTTGCCAGGAGTTGATGGGAGGGGAATGTGAAGTTATTGTTTAATGGGTCCAAATTTCAGTTTGGCATGATGAAAAAGTTCCAGAGATGGATGTTGGTGATGGTTGCACAAACGTGTTGGATATATATAATGCCACTGAACTGAAAAACAGTTAAAAGTCACTTTTATATTACATATTGTAACACAATAAAAATATTAAGCATAAATATTATCACATGCCCCACCCATTCCCCTCCTTAGTATGCAAGAGAAATGAAAACTTATATCCACACGATGACATGTATGTGAATATTCACTACAGGTTCATTCACAATAGCCAAAACTGGAAACAAGCAAATGCCCATCAACTGGTGAATGAATAAACAATATGTGATTTATTTATACCATATAATACAGTTTACCCTTGACCAATACAGGTTTGAACTGAGCGGGTCCACTTTTATGCAGCTTTTTTTCCACTTCTGCCACCCCTGAGACAGTAATACCAACCCCCACTTCCTCCTTCTCCTCAGCCTACTCAATATGAGGACAAGAATGATGATCCACTTCCACTTAATAAATAGTAAATATATTTTTTCTTTCTTATGATTTTATTAATAAAATTTCTTTTCTCTTACTTTATTGTAAGAATACAGTGTATAATACATACAACATACGGAATATGTGCTAATTGACTATTTATGTTATGTAAGGCTTCCAGTCAACAGTAGGCTATTAGTAGTTAGGTTTTTGAGAAATCAAAAGTTATACTTGGATTTTTGACTGCACAGGGGGTCAGTGCTTCTAACCCCTGCATTGTTCAAGGGTCCACTGTATTATTCAGCAATTAAAAGAACAAACTACTGATATACACTGCATGAAACTAATAGGATTATACAATTGATACACATTACAATATGCACCTAAATAGGTTTATACAAAGTGAAAGAAGATAAATACTAAATGTTACACATTATACATCATTCCATTTTTATGAACAATCTAGGAACAGTATAGGAAAGGCATATACATTCATATAGAGAGAAAGTATAGCAGTGTTTGCCTATAGATGGATGTGGAAATAGTGTTCACTGCATACAGACATAAAAGAATTTGGGAGTTGATAGAAATGTTCTAAATGTGGTTTATGTTGATGACTGCACAACTCTATTAACTTCACTGAATTCATTTGATGTACGCTTAGAATAGGTGAAGTTTATGGCATTTATACTTTAATAAAGTGGTTAAAAGAAAGCAGTTGACTTGTGATGTGAGTAACAAATGATGTATTATGTGTTTATAATACATGTTCGACAATAATAGCACAAAAATTTAGAAGGAAGAAATAGAATTATACTTTGATAATATTCTTAAACTATACTAGAAGTGTATATAATTTGAATGTAGATTGTGATAAATTAACAATGTGTAACAGAGTAGTTGCCCTTCCTCCCATAGATATGGAAGCGTAAAATTGAGAGTGGAGAATATGTAACAGAGGGAATGGCCTGGAAAAAAGTGGCAAAAAACCACTTGTTCTCATTCTTCTGATGCAGCCTCAAGGACAAGTGCTGAGCTTTCAGTAATAAATGCATGATACTAACTTTAAGGAGCCACTAAAATAACAAAACAGTGAATATAATAAGCCAACAAAGGAGACAAAAATGAATCATAAAAAATAGATTTTGATTCAATTAATCAAAATAAGACTGAAGAGGAAAAAGGGAACAAAGAACAGATGGAACAAATATAAAGCAAGATTATAAATTTAAGCCTAATTATAGCAATAATCACATTTAATATTCTATAATGTATACATATTTCAAAACATCATGTTATATGCATTAAATATATAGTAATATAATTTTTATCTGCCAATCAAAAATAAAATTTATGAATAAAATATGAGAATATAAATCAAATAAAAGAATAATACTAAGATTCAAAAAAAGGCAGAGATTGACAGACTGGATAAAAAAGCAAGACTCAACTATATGTTGCCTACAAGAAACTCACTTCAATATAAAAACACAAATAGGTTTTTAAAAATGCTAAATGAAGATATTAACACAAATAAAAAAATTTGAAGTGTCTCTATTAATATGAGATTAAGTAGTTTTCAGAGCAAAATATACTGCCAAGGATAAATAAACGACATTTCATAATAACAAAGTGGTCAATTCTTCAAGGGAACGTGACAAGCATAAATATTTATACTCTAATAACTGAGCCACATTAGTACATAAAGCAATATCTGGTAGGAGAAATAGATGAATTCAGAGTTATAGTCAGAAATTTCAAATACTGGCCTTGTAATAATTGATTGTTTTCAATAATTGACAGAAAATCATGATATAAATGATTTGATTTACACTATCATCTAATATGTCTCGATTGATATTAATAGACAAATTTACAAACTTTTAAGGTGCACACAGAACAAACACCAACATAGACCATATTCTGAGCCATGGAACAAGTCTCAATAAATTAAAGAGGATTCAAGTCATGCAAAGTCTGTTGTCTGAACACAATGTATTAGAAATCAGTAACAATGATTTTACAAAAAGCCAGAAATATTTGAGAATTTTAAAATCACAATAAGTCTATTAAAAATAGAAAAAGGAGACAGAAAGAATACACATGCATATTTATTTGCTTCACTATGAATAGAATATATTTGAAGTGATTATAGTGAATGCCTATAATTTTATGTTGCCTTGGCAACCATTTTGAATATAAGTTGAACTTTTTCCTACTAGAAGTAGGACTTAGTCACCCTTGACACAGTTTTCAGTTCTACACCTGCTTCCAGTTCCTCAATGTGGTTGATCCAGATATTCCTTAGACAACTGCCTTAACTATTTACCATAGTGACCACCTCCCAATTACAGCATGACTCCATGGAACTCCTGCCTGCTTGCTTTAAACCCAACAATTATAACTCCTTGTAAGAAACCTGCTTGAGTAATGTCCTGGACTCCAATAAAGGCCTTGGCCCACAGGTCCCTCACTTTCTCTCACTTGCTCCCCATTTGCTGGTTAAGCATGTGTGTTCCAGATGGCTCCCCCTTCCTGTTGGCCCTGAGAGACATGCTACCTTCTTCTCTGGAATCTGTAAGTAATAAACTGCTTCTGTTACCTCATGTGTTTTGTTGAGATGTCTCCTCTGTGTCTCATCTGACCAACATACCTCAATATAATTTCTTTCCTGGTTACGGCTCTCCTGGAGAGTGGCTATCTTGGTAGTAATAAACTGGACAAAAGTTAGACAAGAGCCAAAAAAGTGCTTGCCAGTATATATAAGTTTCCAGTGAGAGGGACACCTGGTCACAGGTTGGGCACTTAGACATTAGGCCGTTTACCAGAATAAAGAAATAGCCCATGAAAGCATATCATAAACATCCACAACCACATCCTCTGTAGCACTATCAGGGCAGGGCTAGAGTTTATAGCCATTCTCCAGAGAGAGAGACTTCAAAACCATACTAGAGAAAAATACAACAATGATGTACAAGAATGATAATGTAAAAATATTGGTTTCCTTTGGGGGAAGGTAAGATTATATCTGGAGGACAGGATGGGAAGCGGATTTCTCACTGCATGGTTTATTTTTTCCTTCTAATTCAGATATGATTGATATAAAGTAAACTTCATACATTAAAGTATACAAATTCAATACATTTTGACATCTCTATGGAGTCATGGAAGCATCAACAGAATCAAGATAATAAACATATCCATCGAAGCTCCTAATGCACATATAAAATCTTCTCCGATCTATCCCCATGTAACCACTGATTTGTTTTCTGCCATGGTAGATTAGTTTGCATCTTCTAGTATTTTATATTAATGGAATCATACAGTAGCTGCTTTTTATTTTCTGAATTCTTTCACATGGTATAATTATTTTGACATTTATTCATGCTGTTGAGTGTACCAATAGCTTATTCTTTTATTGCTGAGTAGTAATTCATTGTATAGATATACCACAATTTGATTATCTATTCACCTATCAATGTCCACCAGGACATTGAGGTTGCTTCCAGTTTGGAGCTACCACAAATAAAGTTTTTATGAACATTTCTATAAGTCTATGTGTTGAAAAATGTGTTAGTCAGGGTTCTTCAGAGAAATGGAATTTATATATATATATATATATATATATATATATATATATATATCTCCCCACAATCTGCCATCTGCAAGCTGGAGAACCAGGATAGCCAGGGCAAATTTGCTCTCTCTGCATGAGCTGAGACATCTTTCTTCTTCCACCCTCAGATGTCTATGCTCCTGGTTCTTGGGCTTTCGAATTCAGACCAGGACTTATACCATTGGTCCCCTGATTCTTGGGCCTTCAGACTTGGACTGAATTACACCACCAGCTTTCCTGGTTCTCCAGTTTGCAAATGGCAGATTGCAGGACTTCTTGATCTCCATAACTATTTAAGCTAATTCTTATAATAAATCTCTCTCTCTCTCTCTCTCTCTCTCTCTCTCTATATATATATATATATATATATATATGTAACTTTTTGAAGTTAGCTCTCTAATCTGATTTAAAGATGTTATTCATACTATTTCCAGTAGTAAACATAGGACTGATAATCCATGATGTGAACTGTTTATAGTGATATGCAAAATATCTACATAGGATACTTCTAATTAACCACTTATAAGAAGCAAGCTAAGTAACTCTGCACAGTTGGCCCGTCATATTTGCAGGCTCCACATCTGTGGGTCCAACCAACCACGGATTGAAAATATTTTAATAAAAGCATCTGTACTGAACATGTAATAGACTTTTTTGTCATTATTCCCTAAACAGTACAGTATAACAACTATTTATAGACCATTTACATTATATTAGGAATTATAAGTAATCTAGAGATGATTTAAAGTATATGGGAAGATGTGTGTAAGTTATAAGCTAATACTACATCATTTTATATCAGAGACTTAAGCATCCATGGATTTTGGTATCCTAAGGGAGTCCTGAAACAAGTTTCCCCATGGATACTGAGAAGTAACTGTGTATGATACTTTTGAATACTGTTGGAAAACTAAGAAATAAAATGACGATGTTTGGTTACTCCTAATGTCGTTGGACAAAGTGGTGAAAGAAAGGGATGGACTTAAGGATTTGAATTTCCAGCTCAGGCACCACATAAATGACCCAAGAGCTTCTAGGGGTGCCCTGAAGGAGAGCCTTATCTCCTGCAGCTGCAGGGACAAAATTGCTGAAAATCTAATGCAGGATCTCATCCTGTGATTGGCTGAATTATAATGCAAGTTGAAATCTCAGCTTCTCAGGGTGTCCACTGTTAAAATGAGGGCATTAATTAGGAAAAAAAAGGGATCCTGAAAGTTGGGATGAGGGTGTATGGGGAGACCTTAATGAAACTGGGAACATTGAGCCCCTAAATTCTGATGAGTCTTCTTTGCCAGTGAAAGAGGTCTCTCTACCCCTAGTGGAAGTGGCCTCCCAACCCCCACCAGAATTAACCTTCTCACACCCAGCAAAAGTGGCCTGTAATTACCCCAGTGGAAGTGGCTTCCCTATCCCCAGTAGCAGGAGCATCCCCACTCCCAGTGGTAGTAGCCTCTGTGCATAGAGGCATCAGCTTTTCCACCTCCATCTGAGGGGATCAACACTGCACTGCCTGTTGAGCACATTTTCATATACATGTTGGTCATTCGTATGTCTTCTTTGGGAAAATATCTATTAAGGTAGATTTCCCATTTTTAAAAATTTGATTTTCTCTTTTTTGCTACTGAGTTGTAGGAATTCCATATATATATTGGATTTTAGGCTCCTATTGAGTATATGGTTTGCAAATTATTCTACCATTCCATAGATTGCCTTTTCATTTTGTTGATTGTTTTGCTGTGCAAAAATGTTTTAGTTTGATGTAGTCCCACTTTTTTGTTTTTGCTTTTGTTGCCTGTGCTTCTGGTGTCATATCCATAAAATTATTGCAAATACCAAAGTCAAGAAGCGTATCTCCTATGTTTTCTTCTAAGAGTTTTATGGTTTCGGGTCTTACATTTAAGTCTTTATTTCATTTTGAATGATTTTTGTGATGGTAAGATAATGGTCCACTTTTATTCTTTTACATGTGGATATCCAGATTTCCCAAAACCATTTATTGAACAGACTATCCTTTCTGCATTGTGTATTCTTGTTGCCTTTGTTGAAGATTAGTTAACCATATATGTGTGATTTTATTTCTGGACTCTATTGGTTTATGTATCTGGGTTTTTTTTCTTTTGCCAGTACAATACTCTTTTGACAAATATATCTTCGTAATATACTTTTAGATTATGTAATGTGATGCTTCCAGTTTTGTTCTTCTTTATCATGATTGCTTTGACTATTGGGGGTCTTCCAGGTACATAAAAAGGTACTCGACATCACTAATCATCAGGAAATGCAAATCAAAACTACAATGAAATATCACCTCACACCTGTTAGGATAGATATTATTAAAATGTCAAAAGATAACAAGTATTGGTGACAATGTGGAGAAAAGCAAACCTTATATGCTGTGATAATGAGATTGTAAATTGGTATAGATAGCCATTGGGAAAAATAGTATGGAGTTTCCTCAGAAAACTAAAACTAGAACTACTATATGACCCAGTAATCCTACTTCTAGATATATACCAAAAAATTGAAATCAGTATCCCCAAGAGTTATCTGCAGTCCCATGTTTATTATTCAGCATTATTCACAGTAACCAAGATATGAAAACAACCTAAGTGTTCATCAATGGATGAGTGGACAGAGAAAATGTGATATATAATGGAATATTATTCATCATTTTAAAAAAAGGAAATCTTGTCATTTGGGACAACATGGGTGAAACTGGAGGACATTATGCTAATTGAAATAAGCCAGACACAGAAAGTATTAAATATTAATACTTTCTGTATTTCAGTATTAAATATTAATACTGAATGATCTCAATATATGTGTAATATAAAAACATTGAACTCATAGAAACAGAGAGTAGAATGATGATTGTTAGGGGTTGAAATGTGGAGGAAATGGGGGAATTTTGGTCAAAGGGTACACACTTTTAGTTATAATATGAATAAGTCCTGGGGATCTAATGTACAGTGTGGTGAATATTGTTAAAAACGATGTATTGGCCGGGCGTGGTGGCTCACGCCTGTAATCCTAGCACTCTGGGAGGCCGAGGCGGGTGGATCGCTCAAGGTCAGGAGTTCAAGACCAGCCTGAGCAAGAGCGAGACCCCGTCTCTACTAAAAAAAAATAAAAAGAAATGATCTGGACAACTAAATATATATATATATAAAATTAGCCGGGCATGGTGGCACATGCCTGTAGTCCCAGCTACTCGGGAGGCTGAGGCAGGAGGATTGCTTGAGCCCAGGAGTTTGAGGTTGCTGTGAGCTAGGCTGACACCATGGCACTCTAGCCCGGGCAACAGAGCAAGACTCTGTCTCAAAAAAAAAAAAAAAAAAAAAAAAAAAAACCACACAAAAAAACACGATGTATTGTATACTTGAAATTTGCTAAAAGAGTAGAGCTCAAGTGTTTTCACCACAAAAAATAGTAACTATGTGAAGTGATGAATATGTTAATCAGCTTGATCGTGGAAATTAATTCACAATTTATATATATTTATAAATTGTGTGTGAGAACATCAAGTTGTATATCTTACATATATATAATTTTTGTCAATTACACTTCAATCAATTTGGAGGGACAAAAAGAAAAATATGTAAAAACCCTGCATTGCCTAAGGAAACAGTAATGGCCTCCTCTAAAGTGTTTACCATGCAAGGCAATAATGATGCATATTAGGACCCACTTGAATCAGCCCTCCTTGCTTCTAGACTTATAACTAGACTCAAGTATCAGTAGGCTCCTAAAGGTGAGGTACAAAGTATGAGCCATGAGGAGGTGTGCTACATGCCAAAAGAACTACTTGAGTTTTCTAATTTAAACAAGCTGAAATCTAAAGAACATGTGAGGGAATGGATATTAAAGGTGTGGGATAATGGTAGAAGGAACATAAATTTGAATCAGGCCCAATTAATTGATTATAGCTCAGCAGAGATTATGCATTTAATGTTGCAGCTTGGGGAATTAGAAATGGCTGTAACAGTTTGTTTTGTTGGTGGGCTGAAACATGGATCAAAAGATGACCCACTGTGACCAAATTGGAAATGCCTGACTTCCCTTGGTTTAATGCAGAGGAAGAGATTCAAAGGCTTCGGGAAATTGAAATGTTAGAGTGGATTTGACATTTGAGACCTATTTGTTCGCAATGGGAAGCTCCAGAAAACATACCTTTCACCAATACTTAGAGAAATAAATTGGTGAGGAGAGCCCCAGAATCCTCAAAGAGCTCCTTGATCACTCTTCTCTATAGAACAGATCTTACAGTGGGAACCATAGCCTCTCAATTGGAAAACCTGAATGCAATGGGAGTAATTGGATCCCTGGGTGTCAGGGACCAAGTGGCAGCACTCAATTACCAAAGGAAAAGTGGACATAGTTACCATAGTGGACCACAAAGTCAAAGCAGCAATCAGAATAGTCTGATTCATGCAGACTTACGGTGTTGGCAAGTTAACCATGGTGTTCCTAGAAGTGAAATAGAAGGGAACCTACTAAATTCTTCTTTAATCTGTATAAGCAAAAAAGTTCCAGATCAAGTAAATAAAATGTAACTTGAATCATAAAAACAGAGAGTTGTGGCCCCTCAGTCAATTCTCAGGCTTGAGCCAGTTAACAGACCCAGAACTCCTTGAATGAAGGGGAGGCTGGATCCCCTTGAGGAAAGACCCTGATACACTATCAAAAATTTATACTGCTAATCTTTCTCTCAGCCTTCCCCAAACTACGACCCCAAAGGTAATTATGGCAACAACAAAAATATCTACTTGGTATCCAGTAGTGGGATTACTGGATCGAATGGTAGGTCTCCTTTTAGTTCTTTGAGGAATCTCCATACTGCTTTCCATAGCACTCATACAAGTTTACATTCCCACCAACAATGTATAAGCATTCCCTTTTCACTGCATCTGTACCAATATCTATTTTTTTTGACTTTTTAAAAATGACCATTCTGACAGGGGTAAGGTGGTATCTCATACTGGTTTTAATTTGCAGTTCCCTGATGACTAATGATGTTGAATATTTCTTTATATGTTTGTTGGCCATTTGTCTATCTTCTTTTGAAAAAAATCTGTTCATGTCTTTTGCCCCTTTTTGGCAGGGTTATTTGGTTTTTTCTTGTGATTTGTTTGTAGATTCTAGATATTTTTTAACCTTTTCTTGCATAGTTTGGGAATGTTTTCTCCCATTCTGTAGATTGTCTATTTGTTGATTATTTCCTTTTCTGTACAGAAACTTTTTAGCTTAATTAAGTCCCATTTATTTATTCTTATTGTCATATTTGCTTTTGGGGTCTTACTCATAAATTCTTTGCCTCGGCCAATGTCCAGAAGAGTTTTTCCTATGTTTTATTTTAGAATTTTTATGGTTTCAATTCTTACATTTAAGTCTTTCATCCATCTTGAGTTAATTTTGTGTATGGTAAGAGATAGGGATCCAGTTTCATTCTTCTGCATGTGACTCTCTGGTTTTTCCAGCACCATTTATTATATAGAGCATCCTTTACCCAGGTAAGTTTTTGTCTGCTATGTCAAAAATCAGTTGGTCGTAGCTATACAACCCAGGTTTATTTCTGGGTTCCTTGTTCTGTTCTGCTGGTCTACATGTCTACCTTTATACCAGTATTATGTTATTTTTGTTACTATAGCCTTGATGTATAATTTGAAATCAGGTAATGTGATGTCTCCAGATTTGTTCCTTTTGCTTAGGATTGCTTTGGCTATTCAGGCTCTTTTTTGGTTTCATATGAAGTTTAGGATTATTTTTTCTAGATCTGTGAGAAATGACATTGGTATTATGATGGGAATTGTGTTGAATCTGTAAATTGCTTCGGGCAGTATGGACATTTAACAATTTTGATTCTTCCAATCCATGAGCACGGGATGTTTCTCCATTTGTTTGTGTCATCTATGATTTTTTCCTCAGTATTTTGCAGTTCTCCTTGTAGAGATCTTTCACCTCCTTGGCTAAGTATATTCCTTGGTATTTTATTTTCTTTGCAGCTATTATAAATGGTATAGAGTTCTTGATTTGAGACTCAGCTTGACTGTTATTAGTATATAGAAATGCTACTGATTTGTGTAACAATAATTTTATAATATGAGACTTTACTGAATTTATTTATCAATTCTAGCAGTCTTTTGGAGGAGTCTTCAGGGTTTTCTACAGGTAAGATCATCAGCAAATAGGGATAGTTTGACATCTCTCCCCTGGTTTTGGATGTCCTTCACTTCTTTCTCTTGCCTGGTTACTCTGGCAAGGGCTTCAGGCCTATGATGAATAGAAGTGGTGATAGCAGGCATCCTTGTCTTGTTCAAGTTCTTAGGAGGAATACTTTCAATTTTTCCACATTCAGTATGATAATGGCTGTGGGTTTCTTATAAATGGCCTTTATTATTTAGAGGTATGTTACTTCTATGCTTAGTTTGTTGAGGATTTTTTTTGTGAAGTGGTACTGGATTTTCTCAAATGATTTTTCTACATGTATTGAAATTATCATATTGTTTTTGTTTTTAATTCTGTTTATATATGAATCACATTGATTGATATGCATATATTGAACCATCCTTGCATCCCTAGAATGAAACCCACTTGATCATGGTGAACTATCTTTTGATGTGCTGTTGGATTAGTTTGCTAATATTTTATTGAGGGTTTTTGCATCTATGTTCATGAGGTATATTGATCTGCAGGCTTATTTGTTGTGTCCTTTCCTGGCTTTGGTATCAGGGTGACACTGGCTTCATAGAATGAATTAGGGAGAATTCTCTCATTCTTGATGTTATGGAACAGTTTCAGTAGGATAGGTGCCAGTTCTTCTTTGTAAGTCTGGTAGAATTTGACCATGAATGTGTCTGGTCTGGGGCTTTTTGTTGTTGTTGAAAGATTTTGTTTTTACTGTTTCAATCTCACTACTCATTACCGATCTGCTTAGGATTTCTATTTCTTCCTGATTCAAATGTGGGAGGTTGTGTGTTTCCAAAAATTTATCCATTTCCTCTAGATTTTCTATTAATAGTTTGTGTGCATAGAGGTTTTCATAGAAGCCACAGATGATCTTTTGTATTTCTGTGTTATCAGTTGTAATTTCTCCTTTTTCATTTCTGGTTGAACTTATTTGAGTTCTTTCTCTTCTATTTCTGGTTAATCTGGCTAGTGTTCTATCAATTTTTTTTACCTTTTCAAAGAACCAACTTTTTGTTTCATTGATCCTTTGTATTTCTGTTGTTTTTTTCCCTTTCCTTTTCATTTAGTTCTGCTCTGAGCTGCGTTATTTATTTTCTGCTGCTAGCTTTTAGTTTGGTTTTTCTTTTTTTTCCAGTTTCTTGAGGTGTGACATTATGTTTTTAATTTGTGATCTCTAGTCTTTTTGATGTGGGCATTTAAGGCTACATACTTTCCTCTTAGCACTGCTTTTTTGGAAGAGATTTTGGAAGCTATTTTCATCTTTATCCTTCAATTCAAGAGATCTTTTGATATTTGTCCTTTTTTAATTAAGAACTTTTGTTCATCAAAGGCATTAAAAAAGAGAAAGACAAGTTACAAACTAGGAGAAGAATATCATTCGGCAGTAGGTTGTTTAATTTCCATGTATTTGTATGTAGTTTTGAGAGTTCCTCTTGGAATTGATTTCCACTTTCATTCCATTGTGATCTGAGAAGATATATGGTATTATTTCGATTTTTCTGAATTTTCTGAGACTTGTTATGTGGCTCACATATGATCTATCTTGGAAAATTTCCCATGTGCTGATTAGAAGAATGTATATTCTGCAGTTTTTGGTAGAATGTTCTGGAAATGTCTATTAGGTACGTTTGTTCTAGAGTGCTGTTTAAGTCCTGTGTTTCTTTGTTAATTTTCTATCTTGATGATCTGTCCAGTTCTGTCACCAGAGTGTTGATATCCCTGGCTATTATGATGTTGCTCTTTATTTCTTTCCTTAAATCTAGTAGAATTTGTTTTATGAATCTGGGAGCTCCTGTGTTAGGTGCATATTTATTTAGAATTGTTGTATCTTGTTGTTGTATTACTCCTTTATCATTATATAATGACCATTTTTGTCTTTTCTTTTTATCATTGTTATTCTTTTATTTTTTTAATTTCAGAATATTAGGGGGCTACAAACATTTTGGTTACATATATTGCCTTTGCATCGTCCAAGCCAGAGTTACAACCATGCCCATCGCCTAGACAGTGCACTCTGCACCCATTAGTTATGAATTTACCCCTCCCCTCCACCCCCTTCCCACCTGCCCGGCACCTAGTGAATATTACTTCCATGTGTGCACCTAAGTGTTGATCAGTTAGTACCAATTTGATGGTAAGTACATGTGGTGCTTGTTCCATTCTTGTGATACTTCTCTTCGAAGAATGGGCTCTAGCTCAAACCAGGATAATACAAGAGGTGCTAGTTCACCATGGTTGTTGACGGTTGAGTAGAACTCCATGGTATACATATACCGATTTTATTAATCCACTCATGTATTGATGGGCACTTGGGTTGTTTTCACATCTTTGCAATTGTGGATTGTGTTGCCATAAACATTCGAGTGCAGATGTCTTTATTATAAAGTGTCTTTTTTTCCTTTGGGTAGATGTCCAGTAGTGGGATTGCTGAATCAAATTTTTAGTTCTTTGAGGTATCTCCATATTGTATTCCATAGAGGTTGTACCAGTTTGCAGTCCCACTAGTAGTGTATGAGTGTTCCTATCTTTCTGCATCCACACCAGCATTTGTTGTTTGGGGACTTTTTGATAAAAGCCATTCTCACTCGAGTTAAGTGATATCTCATTGTGGTTTTGATTTGCATTTCCATAATGATTAGAGATGTTGAGCAATTTTTCATATGTTTGATGGCCATTATTCTGTCTTCTTTTGCAAAGTCTCTGTTCATGTCCTTTGCCCACTTTTTAATTCATGCACTTTTACTTTCTCTTACCTCCCTGACAACTTCCTCCATAGCACTTATCAGAATGTGTCATAATGGTATATATTCTTTAGAGGGATCTTTTTTGAAACATCTGTCTCCCTATTCGAGTGAAAGCCATATAGTAAAAGTTACTAATGTCTGTTTTGTTCTCCACTGTACATTTTGTGGGCCTAGTCCAGTGCCTGCTACATATTGGACTCTCAAATATGTTTGTTGGAAAAATGAATGAATGAATGAATGAACGAATCGAAAAACCAAATGGAAAGGATGAATAGCTTTATACAGAGATTGGTGGATAAATGTATGTACTCATGGTCTTTCCTCATTTGTGGTTCCCCATGTCCCTGGTAGTGGGGAAACAGACAGGGATATGTGAGGGAGAGCAAAGGGATGAAAGATACCCAGATATGGAATATAGGAGGAGAAAGATGGATGGGAGAAGAATGGAGTGAAAAGCCAGTTGGAGGACTGAAAATATGTAGGAAGGAGGGAGAGAGGGAGAGAGAGAGATAGATAGCAGTGGGGAGGAGGGGAAGCAAGGAAGATGAGGAAGAGATGGAGGTTAAAGACAGGAGGTAAGGCTACAAGGTGGCAAGCAGAAAGCCAGGGGCAGGAAGAAAGCCAAAAAAAAAAATACCTCTCCCTGACAACTGCACAGTGATCAAAATATTTCATTTCCTTTGGATATATACAAAGCAGTGGGATTGCTGGATCACTGGTAGTTCTATTTTTAATTTTTTGAGGAATCTCCATACTGTTTACCATAATGGCTGCACTAATTTACAATCCCACAATAGTGTATCAGAGTTCTCCTTTCTCTGCATCCTCCTCAGCATTTGTTATTTCCTGTCGTTTTGATAATAGCCATTCTAACTAGAGTAAATTGATATCTCATTGTGGTTTTGGTTCACATTTCCCTGATGATTAGTAATATTGAGCATTTTTTTATATACCTGTTGGATAATTGTATGTCTTCTTTTGAGAAATGTCTATTCGGATCTTTTGCCTATTTTTAAAATGGATTATTTGTTTTGTTGCTGTAGAGTTGTTTGACATCCTTTTATATTCTGGATGTTAACACTTTGTCAGATGCATAGTTTGCAAATATTTTCTCCCTTCTATAAATTGTCTCTTCACTCTGTTGATTGTTTCCTTTATTGTGCAGAAGCTTTTTGGTTTGATGCAATCCATTTGTCAAAGAGATACCTGCACATCAATGTTTATTGCAGCAGTATTCACAACAGGCAAGATATGGAATCAACCTAAGTGTCCATGAGTGGATAAATGGACAAAGAAAATGGGGTATATATACACAATGGAATAAGATTCAGCCATAAAAAGAATGAAATCCTGTCATTTGTGGCAACACAGATAAACCTAAAGGACATTGTGTTAAATAAGTCAATCACAGAAGGACAAATACCACATGATCTCACTCAAATATGGAATCTAAAAAGGTTGATTTCATAGAAGTAGACAGTAGAATAGTGGTTACCAGAGACTGAGGAGAGTAGGGAGTGAGAGGAGGATTGGGAGAGGTTGGTCAATGAGTACAAAGTTACAGCTAGATAGGAGGAATAAATTCTGGTGTTCTATTGTACAGTAGGGTGACTACAGTCAACAATAATGCGTTGCATACTTCAAAATAGCTAAAAGAGAGGATTTTAAATGTTCTCACGACAAAGAAATATAAAGTGTTTGAGGTGATAGATGTGCTAATTGCCCTGATTTGATCATTACACATTGCATATATGTATCAAAACGTCACACTGTATCCCATAAATATGTACAATTATTATGAGTTAACTAAAAACAAAATAAAACTTATAGTAAAAAAGAAAGGACAAAAAATAGTGAATTCCAGAAGTTCCCACTTTTGTTTTCCTTACCTTCAACTCTTAACATTAGCCATGAAAAATTAAAGCTGTTTGTAAAAGTTAAGGCAACAAAGGTCCCACTCCAGTCATTGCTTTTGGTGAAAAGCTAGCAGCTGAGACCTTACCAGTAATAATGGTGTAGGGAAAAGGACAGCGACAAGAAAGCACTACTCTTTCTGAAACAAGCTGCACTCACGTGTCTGTGTGGGAAACACATACTGTGAAGCTAACAGACTTATGTACGCATTATTGTGAAAAGAAAAAAACAAGCAAACATCAAGTCTTTTGTATAATACCACCACACAGAATTCCCCATGACCGGGCACTGAGGTGAAACTGAATCCTCTCAGGGACAAAACAAGGAATTCCAGGTTAAATTTTCCCTGCTGCTAGTATTGGGAATTTATCATATCAAACTTGTAAAATGAAATAGAGAATATAGCAAACCATAAGAACATTGGAACCGTAGCCATGACATACCAAAGGACATTTTTGTGGCAGGTGTAATAGTAATGAGACTCAGAGGAATCAAACAGCCATATTTTTTAAATGCTGATGTTTCCCAAGCTCTACATTATGTTATATTAAGTAATTCACCATAGGCCTGAATTATTACCTGAACCTAATAGAGGATTATGGGCAATATCTCAAGGTTTGAATGGAGAAGTACTTCCCATACTGAAGCCACTGTAACATAATGATCTTATTTTTCCCATATGCTCTTCCTTTCCCCTCTCCTGAGATATGAGGTAGATAAAAGTTTACAATGATTCCCACATTGGGTACCTTTGAGTGGTGAATGTGGCATGGATATGGCTTTACGATGGGATTTATTTGGGAAAGACAGAGGAAAAGATCATGATGACAGCTTATAAGAGTGCAACATTGGTTTTCCAATGGTAATCGGCAGCCCTAGAACAGTTACCACAGCCCTAACAAACCAAGAGACTGATCACCAGCATACCTGTGAGGCATGTTCAGAGAGTGGTCATCAAGAGGAAAGTTATAATTAGATAATTCCTTTTAATCTTCAGATCCTTTTTGGGAGGGGCAAGATTGATTGGTGAGAAGCCAAAAAGAATTGTGCCAAATATTTTTAATGTATAACTTAGTTGTAAGTTTTATATGAAATAGCTGAAAGACATTTCTCAGGAGGGCAGTAGTGATACGTTTTGTCTGTTTCAAGGCAATTATAAAATATGAGGTACATAAAATAACATCCTGCCCAAGGAAAGACGAAGTTAGATATGGTGGAGAACTTACTGAGGGAGGAACCAAAGTGGCCAATTCCAACTGAGAAATAGCAGATGCCAGTGAGTCAGCCATGCGATGTGTTTGCAATTTGGATCATCTAAATGTCAAGTTCAAAGTTCTGTGAGATAAAACGAGATCAAAATGAGGACAACTTGCCTTCTGCGAGACCATTTCAAGAACCTGGTACCTGAGCTTGGCGCATGAGCCCATGAGGGAAAAGACAGATGTGGGGAACCACTGGGATTCAGGAGACATTCTAGTTGCTGGCAGTCCTGATTTTGCATCACCATGTGCCTAAGAAGTCAGTAGAGCACTGCCTTCTCATAGGAACACAGAAAAGGAGAGCAGATGCTAGAAAGGCCAAGGAGGATAGAACTCCCCAAGGAATGAATGGGGAAGAAAGATCCCCGTCTTCCTGAAAGTCAGCATTTGTACAAGTCATCATTATTTCTCGCATGTATGACAGAAAGAACCTCCTAACCAGTTATTCTGTGTCTTGATTCTTGCACCTCCACCACCTTCCCCATGTTTCTTCCAGATACATCATTTTTTAAAAAATGATCATAAAAATAATTATCACATCCTGATTGCTTAGAACTTACAATGGCTTTTTAGAACCATAGATGGAAAAAAAGTTTGTCCATCCTTTGGAGAATGAATAGGTAAAATGTCATGAAGCACACCATGAGTTCCCTGCATAGCACCTTGGATACACCTAAGATGTTTGCATAGCAACATGGATATCCCTTAAAAGCACAGGGCTCAGTGAAAAAAAATTAGGAATGTGATGATGAATTAACAGGAACCAGATTTACCCTCCCACCTAAATACACATTAACCAAAAAATTATAAGACTTTACATCGCTACATGGGACAGTGATCCCTGACAGAAGGGAATCTGACCAGGTGAACCCTCTGATTGCCCAACTCCCCCAACTTCTTGCCTGGATGGAGTTTTCGGGATGCAGCACAGGGAGATTGAACACAAGCAGAGCCCGATGAACAACCTGAGTGAAGGAGACAGAATTGAGAATTCAAAAGGCCAATATGACTAGGATTGGCTGGGAGCAATGGAGAGGAGAGAGCTGCACCAACAGGCACCTCTGGAAATCTTCAGAGGTTTCCCATTTTGATGCAGGGTATGAGAAAGGGGGAGTGGTGGCAGATGCCTCACAATTTCTGGAGTAAGTACTTGCGTGGACAGTGGTGCCATTTACTGAGATTGTGAAGATACGAGAAAAACAAGAGACATGGGGGTGTGCGAGTGTGTGAGAGAGGCAAGTATACCAAGTGACCAGTTTTAGACAGGCTAACGATGAAGAGCCCTTAAGACAGCCAAGTGGAGATGAATGTATGAATGTAGGCGGGGGGACGTTCAAACTGGGGTTGTAGATTTTGGAGTGATTAGCAGATAGCAGGTTATCAAGGCTTTCGTTTGCAGGGTCTGGTCACCTCCCACAGAGGACATGCTATGAAGGAAGGGCTAAAGAGACACAGGCAGCTGACAGGGGAGATCGGTATGCCACAGCTGAAGAAAGCCAGAGAGCCAGCAGAATGGATATGGCCACAGCAGAGTGAAAGCTGAGGTCCCATTCACACACAGGGGTCCTGGCAAGGCTGATTGATATAAAAACACATTTAAAAATCCACTGTGGGTTTTGTAAACAGTCCAGGTTCAATTTGACATGGGACCGTAGCATTTTCTGCCTCCAAAGCAGTTTCTCCAGTCATCCTGGAAGCAGAGCAGCCTGTGTGTCCTTGGGCAGGAACCACTCACTGCGCTTTCTCTTTTGCGTATGGAGAAACCAGGCACAGAAGGACAGAGAGAGAGAGAGAAACCAGCCTCAGAGAAGATCAGACAGCTAGGGACAGACAGCTTCTTTCCCCAAGACCACAGCTGCCCCAGGCCGGGGAAGGAACCAGGGCTTCCATGGCTCCAACACACAGGTGCCTGATTGTCCTGGCTGCTCCAGTGGGCACTAAGAAGGCCTCAGGGGCAGCCAGATTGTGTGACTCACAGTGAAGAGGCCTGAGGGTCGGAGCACAGAGTGGACCCCAAGGAGCAATTCCCACACCTGGATGGACCCACACAGAGTGGGCGACTGGTGGATTGGGGACCTCTGCCTGTGTCCCCCCCCTCCCCCTCCCCGTATGCAAAGCATGAGCTTAGGCCTCCTAGAACACAAACCTTCCTTTTTTGGGACAGATGTTGGGGTGGGGGATGGGGGGTGTCTGTCACTCAAATGGAGGAAGGGGGTTGGTGCCTCGGTCCCCAGCCCAGCACTAGCAACATGTGGGCTTTAGAGTCAGGAAGATGCAGGCTCAAATTTTGCACTTTATGTTCGCTGGCTCTGAGGCCTTGTCTAGTTCATGCAGTGTGTCTGTGCCTCAGCTTCCCGATCTGTAAAATGGGGATGCCGACATCCACCTCCCAGGGCTGCTGCGAGAGGAAGACAAGCCCCAGCACAGATGCCGTCACGACGTACAAAGCCGCGAAATGGGTAGCTGAGGAAGGACATGTGTCTGGGGGCCACAGAGATGGCTAGTGGAGAAGAACACAAAGGGAACTGCCATCCTCTGGCATTTCCATTTCCTGGCCCCGCAGGTCGAGGAGTTTCACTTGTTGCAGTTAGAGACCCAGGTAGTACACCTCATTAATTGTGACCTAAGGGCTTATGCTGGAGAAATGGGGCAGAGTGTATCTCCAAGCAGCCTGGAGGGGTCTGGGGGAAAGGACAGGGCAGGACGGAGAAGCATTGTGCAAAAGTGGGGGGTTGAGAGTAGATGATTGGGTGGGTCGAGCTGCACTGCAGGGTAAGAGTGCGCGCGCCTGCGGTCGGAGGAGGAGGGGTGAGGGGAATCTGGCGGGAAGGAGCCCCCCCAGCCCGCGCACCCACCCACCCAGCCACCCGCGGAACCGCATGCGCACTGGGGGCCTGGAGGCACCGGCTTTTGTTGGGAAAGCGGGAGGGCTGGAGGGGTCCGCGCATGCGCAGGCTCCCCAGCCGCGGGGGGTGCACGAAGAAAAGGGGCGGGGTGGTCCGGGCTGCTGTGCTGGCAGCAGTAGGCGAGGGCGCGGCTGCGGGGTTCCCGGTGCTGAGCACGGACGCCATTGGAGCCCCGGGGAAGGTAAGGATCCAGCCCCAGGCAGGACCCGGAGAGGACGAGTGGAACCCGACACGCTGCGCCCTCCTCCCTCCTCCGGATCTGAACAAAGCCCAAGCACTCAGAACCGGAACCCCATTCGACCCAAGGTCTAGATGGGAGCCCCCCCTCCCATCACCGTCAGTCGCAGGCGCTCGGATCCGAGCCCTTTTTACAGCGGAACCCCCGACCCGAACCCCCGTAGCAGCCCCGTGTGCTCCGTCCGAGCTGCGCTTCCTCAGCGCGGAGGCCCCACCCCCACCCCACCACTCCTAGATTACTCCAGCCGAGCTGACCGCTGGCCCCTTCCTGGAGTGCCAGTCCTCGAACGTGAGAGCTCCGGCGCTCCAACTGGAGCCTCACCTAGGTCCGAGGTCCCCACCCCATCCACCCCATCCCATCCACCCCTAGCGCTCCAGCATGAGCCCCGCCTAGAGGGGAATCAGCTGAATCCCCCCTCCCGGACCTGGCCAAAAGGTCCCTGGGATTCAGTTTCCCAGAGCTTGCCGCTGTCCCTGTTTTCTGAGCCCTCCCATGTGCTCCCCTCTCATCCTGGTGCCCTGCTCCGGCCCTGAAATTCAAGCCCTTTGTTTCCGCCTCTCACACTGCATCCCCTTTGGGACTCCTGGGACCCCAGCCCTCCAGGACACCCGCTATCCAAATCCAGCCGCTGGGACGGGGAGCCTGCCCATGCTGAACTCCCTATTCAGTGAGAGGTCCATCCCTTTCCTAGGGCTCTGTCCCTGACCAGTTGTCCCCCATCAGACACCGCCACCCCCTTGTACTGCCTACTGCCTAGTAACCTGATGATTGTCGCCCCTCACTTCCCTAGAGATCCCAGCTCCCACTGGATCCCGCCCCTCCCCCTGCAGCTGCCTCCCCCTCCCTCTCAGGCTGAGCTCTCTCTCCCTGGGACCCGCAGCATGGCTGAGGGAAGCTACAGCGTGCAGTCGGAAAACCACAGTGTGGAAGACATGGATGAGGGGAGCCACGAGGTCAGGGAGGGAGGGATGGCCGAAGGCAACGACTATGAAGAATTTGGTGCTTTTGGTGGTTATGGGACCTTCACCAGCTTTGACATCCACATCCTCAGAGCCTTCGGCAGCTTGGGTCCAGGCCTTCGCATCTTAGCGGTGAGGCCCCTCCTTGGCCACCTGCTTGCCTGGGCCTTTTCCCCTGTGAAGGGGGAGGGGGTTGGATGAAGGGGAGGGTGGAGTGGGGGAGGACTTCCCAGCTTCCCCAAACCTTCCCTCTCCTGCTCGGAGGAGGAAGGGGGCTTCGGAAGGTCTTGGGGTGCTCAGGGCTGGTTGTCGGGGCGGGCCGGCCCAGGGCAGCATCACGCAAGTGTGTAGAGTGGTCTGCCTTCCCTATCCTTCTCTCTGGCCTTGCAGAATGAGCCCTGGGAACTGGAAAACCCTGTGCTGGCCCAGACCCTGGTGGAAGCATTGCAGCTGGATCCGGAAACACTTGCCAACGAGACGGCCGCCCGTGCTGCAAACGTAGCCCGCTCTGCCGCCTCCAACCGTGCCGCTCGGGCCGCCGCTCGGGCCGCCGCCGCCGCTGCCCGAGCCTCCTTCAACCAGGTGGTCACTGACCACCGGGTGGCCACACCTCAGGCCTCGGGAGACAATGCCCAGCCCACGACCTACACCGAGGCTCAGGGGGCCACCCCTGAGACACCCCTGGCTTCTCCGCAGATCTCCCAGATGTTTGTCACTAGTGAGGTGGCTGTCCCTGCGGCTCCGGCAACCTCCACGCAGTCCCAGACAGCCTCCGCAGCCCAGGAGGCTGCTACCGAGGGCCCTAGTACTGCCTGTGCTTTCTCCCAGGCCCCACGTGCCAGTGAGGTGGATGCCGCCCGGCCCAAGACAGCGTTTCTGGGCCAGAACGATGTCTTTGATTTCACTCAGCCGGCAGGCGTCAGCGGCATGGCCTTCCCACGCCCCAAGAGACCTGCCCCAGCCCAAGAGGCTGCCACAGAGGGCCCCAGTGCTGCTTCCGGTGTGCCCCAGGCCGCACCTGCCAGGGAGGCGGCGGCCACCCGGCCCAAGGCGACCAAGTCTGGGAAGGCTCTGGCCAAGACTCGGTGGGTGGAGCCTCAGAATGTTGTGGCAGCAGCTGCTGCCAAGGCCAAGATGGCCACAAGCATCCCTGAGCCCGAGGGTGCAGCTGCCACTGCTGCCACTGCTCAGCACAGTGCGGAGCCCTGGACCAGGATGGGAGGCAAGAGGACAAAGAAGGTGAGATCTCCCTGCCATCTCCACGCCCCCGTGCTCCCCTCCTTTCCCTCTTGTCCCCTCCCCTCCCCTCCGCTCGGCGGTGTTTCTTCAACCCAAGTTTGCTGAGCATGTTTTCACTCCACGGAGTTCCTACCCTCAGGACTGGTGGGAGAAGAGGCTGGCTCGGTGCCTGGCCCTTAGTACGCACGCGACGCGGCACATGTCAGCCGCTACCCGTCCTGCTCTTATTTGCACGTACCTGCTACGGGGAAGGTGGGTGCCGGGCGCTTTGGCACGGCGAGCCTGGTAGCCCTGGGTCTCCGCTCTAATCCTACAGTCCAAGCACCTGGATGATGAATATGAGAGCAGTGAGGAGGAGAGAGAGCCTCCTACGGTCCCACAGACCTGGAGAGCATCACAGCCCTCGGTGACGGCGCGGACTCAGTTGGCCCCTCGGCCCCCGGTGGCCCCGAGGTCCCAGATACCCTCAAGGCACGTACTGTGCTTGCCCCCCCGCAACGTGACCCTTCTGCAAGAGAGGGTAAGAAGTCTGCCCTTCCCCATCTCCCTCCTCTCCTCCCTTGTGGGCCACTTCTCTGCAGTTACCTGTGCCTCCGTCTCCCCGTGTGTCCCTCCTTCTGCAGGCAAATAAGTTGGTGAAATACCTGATGATTAAGGACTACAAGAAGATTCCCATTAAGCGCTCAGGTAGGCAGCCCATGCCCCCTCGCCAGCCCCTACTCTGTGGCTGTGCCCCCACCCAGCAGGCTGCAGGTGGTGCCTCCAGTGCCACAGAACGGGGTCCTGGCTGTGCCCCCCTCCGCAGGGCTGACCAAGGGGCTGCAGCTCTGCGGCCCCTGCTCAGCCCACGTGCTTGCTCCAACTGCCCCCTCCCGCAGACATGCTGAAGGACGTCATCCGAGAATACGACGAACATTTCCCTGAGATCATTGAACGAGCAACATACACTCTGGAAAAGGTGGGAGCAGCTCTGTGGAATATGACTGGGGGACGGGGGGCTTGCAGCCCCTCGGGGCAGCGTCAGTACCGCCTGTTCAGGAGCCTTCCCTGCCTCTCCACCTCGGCGCTTCCACCGCACTGGCGGCTCTATCCGCGCCTCCTGCCCTCCCCGTCCTCTCTCGTGCTCTCCGAGCATCTTCTTGTCTCCTGAGGTGGATCTCGCTGCCTCTGCCAGTGCCAGGGCTCTCACAGGGCGGGTCCCCCAGGTCCTCTCCCCTTCCTCCCTCGCCCATGAGTTTGGATTCCCCGCTGAGGAGGTTCTAACCGGGAAATGACTGCTTGCCTGCCTGCAAGGCACCCAGCATGGGGTTTGATCTCCCCCCTCCACCCGCATCGTCTCCCCCGTGCAGAAGTTTGGGATCCACCTGAAGGAAATCGACAAGGAGGAACACCTGTATATCCTGATCTGCACACGGGATTCCTCAGCTCGCCTCCTTGGAAAGTAAGAAAGGGAAGGAGGGCTGTGGCCTTCCTGGGTGGTGCCCACTCCTGGCCCACATCCCCTCGAGAAGCAGGAACACGGGGCTTGAGCGCCGAGCACGGCTCCCACACGGTCGTGACTACTGGATGAAAGGGACAGTAGCCTGGGGTGAGGCCTTGCTGTCGTCGAGGTCTCCCCAGGCTGCCGTCAGGGTTTCCCCCCAAGCTTCCGAGGAGAGCGGGTTGCCTGTCCCTACTGCCTGCCCAGCTTGGCAGGGGCTTCGGGGAGAGCTGCCCGTTGCGTGTCCATCCTGATGCGGGCCAGGCAACCCCACGGTCCGGATATACCTGTGGACACAGCTTTCCCTTGGCCGGGCGTCTGCTGCCCGCCTCACCCTGTCCTCTGCGGAGCCCTGGCAGGGAAGGACTAGTGTCCATGTGTTATGGAGGAGGTGATTAGGTCTCAGACAGAGGTATGAACGGGCCGGGAGCAGGGAGTGAGCTGCGCCCATCGCCGGGAAGAATTCCTTTGGCGCTGGGACGTGTGGGAGAGGCTAGGAGGGTGAGCCGGCTGTCCCGTCTCAGCCAAGTGGCCGCTGGACAGGATCCCACTTTCTTCACCTTTAGGACCAAGGACACTCCCAGGCTGAGTCTCCTCTTGGTGATTCTGGGCATCATCTTCATGAATGGCAACCGTGCCAGCGAGGGTGAGTGCTGGGCCTGCAGCCGGGGGCTTGCCCAGAGTCTCTCCCTCGGGTGCCAATCTCCCTACCTCCCCTCCCCTTGCAGCTGTCCTCTGGGAGGCGCTACGCAAGATGGGACTGCGCCCCGGGTAAGACTGGGCTCTCCCAGTGCTGTCCCCTCGGTGCTGGCTGTCCTCTGGCAAAAGGGGTCCCGGGATTGCGACAGCCTGGTGGTCTGGTGCAGGAGAGTGAGGCTCCCCAGACTAGGCGGAGGGCAAAGGGTCTTACCAGGATGGATGGGGGAATGGTGCCAAACTCTCAGCCGCCTCTCTCCTCTGCGTCTCCAGATGAGAGGTAAGAGAGAGGGTCGGAGTTAGGGGCTGCATCACACCCCCACTGGGGCATCCCTGCCGAGCAGTCATTTGGCCTCGGCTGCATGCCCAGGCCTCTGTGGCGATGCCCTGTGAGCTGGGAAGCTCCTAATCATGCCAGGGAGTGCCCCTGCCCTCACGCAGGGGCCGGGCACTGCCACCGTCTCTACTCATGGATTCCCATCCTTGCCCTCAGGGTGAGGCACCCGTTCCTTGGCGACCTGAGGAAACTCATCACAGATGAATTTGTGAAGCAGAAGTGAGTATCGAGGAAGCTCGTGTGGTCGCACACTCACGTGCTCCTTGTGTGCGAGCGTGCCTGAGAAGGCCTTTCCCTGTCCCAAACCTTAAACTAGAAGGATGGGCGCCTCTGGCGTGGGCATGGGTGGGGGTCGGCACGTTGGAGCATGTGGGGAGTAGAATGCTGGGGAAGTCTTGGGGCAGGGAGCTCGCGGTGGCTGAGAAGCAGGCGTGGGCATGGAGCACGGCGCTCGTGGCTGAGTGTTCCCTGCCCGTTGTTTCCCGTGGTGGGTCTTTCCAGGGCTTGGCCAGGCCGTGGTCAAAACCCTTGCGGTGGGTGTGCTCAGAGCAGGGGTCCTGAAGAATGGCTCCCCTGTTTACAATGCACCCAACAGGAACTTGGGGTCATTGTGACGAGGGGCACAGAACACTTGTGGCCTTCCTGTGAACAAGTGCCCTACATGTGTCCCCCCTGCCCTCCCACATGGCTTCTGGGCAAGACCAGTGGCATGAGGCTTTTTGCGGGCCTGCCTGTGGCAGGCAGAAGTGCTGGGAGTGAGTCTGTGAGTGCCTGGGGGGCTGGAGGTGCGGGGCAGGCCTGCCACAGGGGCCGAGCTGCAGCACTGGGGTCGACGAGGGTCCCCGTGGAACCCATCAGTTCAACACAGGTCTGCTGGGCTAGACGCAAAGCTTCTTTCCTCACGCTAAGGTACCTGGAATACAAAAAGATCCCCAACAGCAGCCCCCCCGAGTACGAGTTCCTGTGGGGCCTGCGAGCCCGCCATGAGACCAGCAAGATGCGGGTCCTGAGATTCATCGCCCAGGTAACGGAGGCCTCTGTCCGGGGCCCTGCGCTGGGGCGGGGGCACTTCCACACCCTGCCTGTTTCTTGGTCGTGGCCTCCTTGTTATCGTGTATTTCCAGTGGGGGTGCCAAGGCTCAGAGAGGTCCCTGAGCACCTTACGCCAGGTCACAGGTGTCGTGCGCCTGAGGGATGGGGCAACATGCCAGGTGTGGCCCAGAATAGTGGGAGCCCGAGTCCTGTCATCTCCACTTTGACCGTCCACGCCAGAGCACACGGGAGGAGGGTGTGAGGTGGGCGGCGGGCACTCAGTGGGGGTGGGGCAGCTCCCCACGTCGTTGGGGTTGCTGTTTCCACCTCAGAATCAGAACCGAGACCCCCGGGAATGGAAGGCTCATTTCCTGGAGGCCGTGGATGATGCTTTCAAGACTATGGATGTGGACATGGCTGAGGAACATGCCAGGGCCCAGATGAGGGCCCAGATGAATATCGGGGACGAAGCTCTGATTGGACGGTGGAGCTGGGACGACATCCAGGCCGAGCTCCTGACCTGGGATGAGGACGGAGATTTTGGCGACGCCTGGGCCAGGATCCCCTTTGCTTTCTGGGCCAGATACCATCAGTACATTCTGAATAGCAACCGTGCCAACAGGAGCGCCACTTGGAGAGCTGGTGTCAGCAGCGGCACCAACGGTGGGGCCAGCACCAGCGTCCTAGATGGCCCCAGCACCAGCTCCACCATCCGGACCCGAAATGCGGCCAGGATTGGCGCCAGCTTCTTCTCCTGGATCCAGTAAGAGTTCCGGTAGATAAAGGAGAGGGCCTCTGGGGGAGGGCTGTGCAGGGGCTGTGAGATGTCAGAGGGAGGCTGCGGGGGCAGGTGGGGCGGGAGCAACGGTGTGAGTGTGGAGGGACACTTGTTTTCTGATTTCTCTCCCTCACTGGTGAACGCGTGTTTCCCTTAGATGTTCCCACTTTTATTCCTTGTGCTTCCAGACACCGCTGAAGAGCTGCAGCAGTCTTTTTCGCCCAGCCGGGGTGCCTCCTCAGAGTCCTTCTGGACACAGCACCCTGGGCATCTTCTATGAGTTGAAGGTGGCATGCAAGATGAAGCTTTCTTTGCTCTTCCGGCTTTCGTTGTGTACTTTTTCTTGTGCTGTCATGTTTTGGTATCAGTGTTACATTAAAGTTGCAGAATTAACTCAGCTGTTCCCTCCTTTACCTGCGAACGTGGTGCTGTCCATGGCCCGTGGCTGGGCTTGTAGCAAGGAAACTTGCTCGGGCTCTCTGCCATAGGTGGGCCCGACTCTGCTGTAAGGGTCCCCAGGTGCAGGCGGGATGCTGGCAGGTGTGGGGGTTCCCGCTGAGTGTGGGGACCATAAGTTTGAGGAGGCCCCCGTCAACACGGTGTGTGACTTCCTGCCAGCCTTGCTGGGCAGCCCCAGTTCCATGCCAAGAGGGGGGCAGGAGGAGGGATGGGGGGGAGGACTGGCTTGGTTCCACTGTCCCACCCGTCGAGGGACAGGGTCCACAGACACCAGGACCCACCTCCTGCAGCCCCATCTTGGAGACGATGTTCTGGAACCCTCGGTTCATCGTTCACACAATTCAGAACCTCGTCCTTGGGACAGTCTTAAGGACAGTGAGGCAGGCCTCGCAGTGATGCTCTCACTGCTCCAGCGGGCAGAAGGAGGCGCCGTGATTGCTGAGAGCGCCGGATTGAATGAAGACGAGGCTCTGTGCACACCTAGACAGTACATTGCCTGTGACAGACTGGAGGCCTGTTTGGGGGCCTCCATGCTCTTCTGCTTTGGAAGCAGGGCTCTCCCAGGGAGGCCAGGGCCAGGCCTAGGTCCTGGGTGTCCGAGGGCTGGGTGATAGCTGGGGGAGGCCGGGGTAGAGCTGCAGATCCCCTGGGTGCAAGATGGTGAGGGCAGAGACAGGTTGGCCTCCTGTGAAGGACTCAGTAGCAGGCAGGGACAGAGTCCAGGGCTTTCTGGAGCTCTGTGGTAATGTCCACAGTAGTGTAAAGATACTGCCTCCTCCACCCCTTTCCCTTCCCCCCCAGTAGAGGCTCCCATCTCTGCCAGACCTTGATCCTACCCAGACCGGGCTGCATAATCTGCATGGCCCAGTGGAAAATGTAAACGCAGGTCGCCTTGCTCCAAATTAGTAAGAATTTTAAGACGGCAACAACAGAGCATTCGACCACGCGTGGAGCCCTTCTGAGCCTGGCGCTGCACAGGTCACACACCCAGGAAGCCGGCCCTGTCCTTCAGACAGACTTCGGGTGGGTCTGTACCATGCTGGCTGCTGCTGCCATTTCTACCTCTCTGGTGCCTGTGTCCATGCTTGGTCACAGTGACATTCTGGGATTTTGACAGAAACGGAGTCCAGAGGTTTACTGGAACTGGACAGACATGCATGCCCACACACACACACACGCGCACACACGTAGAAGTGGAATCTTCTTCCCTTTGTTTCCAGTTCTATGGTTGGGGCTGCGGGAGATATGAGGGATGCCTTGGACCCCAGCCCTGGTGGCATCAATTATATGCCAATTGGGTAGAGCCTCCTGGGACGCTGTTATGCACACAGGAGGCAATGCCTTCCCTTGGATCAGGATGGGACTCTCACCGTGAGCCGCAGGTGTGAGTTTGAGCACTGTGTGTCGAGGGCACTTGAGATAGGGAAGGTCATCCGGAAAGGAGCAGGAAGCAGCCCTCAGAGATCCAGCGCTGGCCAGGGTACCACCCCCCAGGCCTCTGGGCTGGCTGGACTCTCCCCCTGGCACCTCCCCATGCTGGGCTGGGCCTCACCAGGGCCCCCTCCATCACCCTGCAGGGGCAGTGCTGAGAGCAGGCTGGGCAGGGAGGAGGAGAGCAGGGAGGCGGCCTGGGGGCAGGGAGGAAGGCACACCCAGGGAAAGGCGGGCGGGCTCTGGGTCCCGCAGGAGGGTCAGGCCGGCCTCCCCAGAGACGGCCACCTCCTCACTCCCAGGGCCAGCGGGACACAGAGGCAGGCCTCCCCCCGTCCCAGCCTTGGGCCTTGCGCAGACCCCCACCACAAAGTCCCACAGTCCACGTCAGCAAGTGTCCTCTGAGCCCCTGCTATGTGCCAGAGTCCAGGGCGCAGGTGCACCTGGCACTGACAGCTCCTGCAGCCTCCTCCCCAGCGCAGCCTGCTCCCTCCCACTGCTCCTACATTGGCCGATGGACAGGCACCCGTGGAGTGACTTGTTTGTAGTTGCTGACATGGTACATTAAGTGGCCCTGAGTGTTCATGTACCATTCCTTGTCAGGGCCTCCGTTTCCATTTATCAGGCAAGACTGAGAGGAGGGGGCAATAGGCCCATTGTGTGGATGAGGAAACTGAGGCTCTGAGAGGGAAGTCCCTTGCGGGGACTTCCAGAAGTCCTGCGGCCAGGAAGCTTCAGAGCAGGGACTTGAACCCAGGACCCTCTGAGGCCACGATGTGTGCTCTGTGCCCTGCAGTCTGGTGCGCCTACCATGGAGGGGCTTGCAGTACCCTGGGGGCACCACAGCCACCTGCTGGGCACCCTCACCCTCCTGTACACCTGCTCCCCATCTCCCTCCATTTAGCGAGATCCCTTCATGGAGGAGTTACATCTCCCCTGGCGGCTTCCCTGACCCTTAGGTTCATCCAAGGCCTTTGAGGCCCGCCACTGCCCCCACAGCCAGCCACCTGAGACATCAGGCTGGGCGTGCTACTGGGCATCCATCCTGCTCCTCCTCCTCGTCTTGTCTTCGTCGTCGTCAGGCCCTGGGCCGAGGGTGCTTTGTGCCCTAGCTCACTGCATCCTCCATGATCCTTTGGGGTTCTGCACTCCTCATTGTACCCATGAGGAAGCAGACCCGGAGAAGGGAAGCCACTTGCCTGAGGTCTCTGACCCAGCTCTGCCACTGCCTCGACTAGTGACCGTGGCCCAGCTTCTTCTCTCGGCCATTTGCGTATGTTCTTTAGTGTGCGTGTGAAGGTCTGTTCGCATGGTTTGCCCATTTACTATTCAGTTGTTTGTCTTCTAATTAATGAACTGTGAGGGTTCTTAGTGATTTTATGTTCTTTTCCTTCGTCAGGAGTATATTTTGCAAACATTTTCAAAATCTATGGCTTGCCTTTTCATTTTCCTAATGATGAAAAGCAGAATGTCTAAATTTGATGAAATTCCGTGAACAACTTTTATCTGCAGCTATTACTTTCTGTGTAATAGACATGAGTCCTCTCCCTACAGCATGTTCACAAAGACTTTATCCTACGTTCTCTTCCAGATGTTTTCTATGTTAGCTTTTTTGTTTACATTTAGCATCTTAACAAATTTAAGAAGTTTGATATCATACCAAGTAGCTTTTCTGACCCAAACGAAATGACACCACAAACCAACAGCAGAAGGACATAAAAAAATTCACAAATAGTTCGAAATTAAACAACAGTCTCTCCAATTATTAATAAGTCAAAGAAAAAACCACAAAACAAATTAAAAAATATCTTGAGACAAAGGAAAACAAAAACACAATATTGCACAACTTATGAGATGCAGGAAAAGCGATGTTAAGAGGGGTGTTTATTGAGGTAAATGCTTACATTAATAAAGAAGAAAGGTCTCAAATCAACAACCTAACTTTGTCTTTAAAGGACTAGAAATGGGAAAACCACGTAAACCCAAAGTTAGCAGAAGGAAGGAAGTAATAAAGATTAGAGTAGAACCAAAGGAAACCGAGAATAATAAAATAATAGAAAAAAATCAATGAAACTAAGCTCGTTTCTACGAAAAGATCAGCGTAATGGACAAACTCTTAATTAGACTAACTGCGAAAAACAGAAAAGGCTCAAATAACTAAAATCAGAATGACAGAGGAGACATTACAACTGATACGCAGAAAGAAAAAGATTATAAGAGAATAGTATGAACAATTATACACCAACCAATTGGATAATCCAAAAGAAATGGGTAAATTCTGAGACACATGCCACCTACCGAGACTGAACCATGAAGAGAGAAAAACTCTGAACAGACCTCAGTAACTAGTAAGGAGACGGAATCCCTCATCAAAAACCTCCCAGCAGAGAAAACTTGGGACCAGGTGGCTTCACTGGAGAATCCTACCAAACAGTTAAAGAAGAATCAACAGCAGTGCTCCTCAATCTCTTCCAAAATTGAAAAGGAGGAACCACTTGCAACTCATTTTAAGAGGCCGGCATTACCCTGACACCAAAGTCAGACTAAGAGACCACAAGAAAAGAAAGGGGGAAAAAAGAAAAGACCACCATCCCAGAAGAACGTTTGCGCAAAAATACTCAACAAAGGTCTGGCAAACCGAATTCAACAGCACATTTAAAAGCCCCGGACCACGTGGGATTTCCTCGTGGAATGCAAGGAAGTTTCAACCAGTGAAAGTCAGTTAATGCAGTGCACCACATCAACCTAATGAAGGACAAACACCACATGATGCTCTCAATCGCTGCGGTAAAAGCCTCTGACAAAATTCAATACCTTTTATGATAAAAACACTCAACAAGCTAGGAATAGAAGGAACCTACCTCCACGTAATAAAAGCCAGACATAAAAAGTCCATTGTGAATATCACAGCTAACGGCAGACGCGTGAAAGCCTTTCCTCTGAGATCACGAATGAGGCAGGGATCCCGCGTTTGCCACTTCTGCTCGACAGAGTACTGGAGGTCCGCCAGAGCAATCAGGCAAGAAAAAGAAATAAAAGGCATCCTTTCTATGTTTTTAAGCTAAGAAATATCCTTCTAAATAAACCACACCTCAAAGAAGAAATCATCAACAAAATTACAAGATGTAATAAACTGAATAATAATGAAAACTCATAGGATACAGTTTAAATGTCTGTATTACATGAATAAAAGGCAGAAATCATTGACCCACGCATCTTTCTCAAAAATTTAGTAGAACAGCAGCATAAACCCCCAAAAAGGAGAGGAACGAAGTAAGGATAAAAGTTTTAATCAGTTAAAGATAAAACAACATAGCCAAAAGTTGGTTCTTTTTGCTGACGATAGGATTGATACATGCCTTGCACGTGTCTGAGGAAAGGAGAGAGAAATCGTGAAATAACCAACGTCTGCAACGAATGAGCAGACACGGCTATGGACAATAAAGGTATTAGAGAGATCACGAACAACTTTGTGCCAATATATTTGAAAGTTTAGATATCACATACGCATTTCAAGGAAACACAACAAAATGCCACAAAACAAAGGGAACGTCTGAGCTGGCCGATGAATGCCACATGAATGGAATCTGCAGAGAGCACCGGCAGCAACAACAGAAACAACCTCCAGACTGCGTTCGCTCCCCTAATTAATTCCACAAAACGTTTCGGAAAGAAACGATGTCAATCTTACATTCTTGCCAGATAATATATAAAAGAGGAAACACTTTCCATCTCATTTCACGAGGCCCGAGCTCTAAAGTACGTGACAAGGAATGAAATGCACAGGCCTATCTTTCACATAAGCACAGAGAGAAAAATCTTAAACGAAGCATTAGCAAAACAAATCCAGCTATATCTCTAAAAACATATGTCACAAACAAGTCGAGAATATTCTAGAAATGAAGTGGTCGATCTCACAGAAGCAATGTATTAAGGGAACAGATTATACTCTGTGTAGAAGCAGGAAAAGTATTTCATGCGCTGGACTTTTAAAAAATGCACTTCCACTTATGATAAAAAAAAAAAAAAAAAAAAACTCTTGGCCAACGAGGAATTAAAGGGAACTCTCTTAATTCAATCAGACTATCTTTTAAAAGCCTACAAAGACAGTCACACTTCATGGTGAAATGCTGAAAGCTCTCCCTCTGAGATCAGGAACGAGATCCAGAGAGAGCCACTGCGGCCACTCAGTGTGACAAAGGAGGAAAAAGTAACAACAGTGATCCAGCAAGTACATCCCTAAAAGCACACACGTGCTAACCCAAGGACACGTATGGGAATGTTCACACAGTGATAAATGTAACACTCCAGCGCTGGAAGCTATTGAAATGTCCATCAGAAATAGAAGGTGTAAATAAGTTGTGCTATATTCCCACACGTGGAAATACTGTTCGGTACTGAAAGGAAATGAAATACAGTTGCAAACGACAACAAAAATAAATAGTAATAAATAAAAACAATGTTGCCGAAAGAAAGCCCGTTTCTTAAAATATGTACTGTAATGGTTCTTCCTGTGTGTAAAGAGATCACAAAGAGGCGAAATTCCATTACAGTGTTAAATGTCAAGACAGTAGACAGGGTCTCACGCTGATGCACGGGCTGGAGAGCAGTGGTGCGACTGTAGCTCACTGTAACCTTGAACTCCTAGGCTCCGGCAACCCTCCCGCCTGGGCCTCCCCAGGAACTGGGACCACAGGCGCGCACCAATATGCCCAGCTGTTTTTTAAAATTTTCGTAGAGACAGGGTCTTGCCCTGTTGCCCAGGCTGGTCTGGAACTCCTGGCCTCAAAGGATCCTCCCACCTCAGCCTCTCAAAGTGCTGGGATTACAGGCGTGACCCAGTGTGCCCGGCAACGGCACCCCATTTCCTAACCCGGATGGTACTTACTCAGATGCTTGCAATGTAACAGTTTACTGAGTGGGACACTCATGTTCGGGGCAATTCCCTTTCTGTATTGTATTCTGTTAAATTCATGTGAAGATACTTCAATAAATAGAATCCCAGGAGTGTCCACAAAGATTTGATGCTTCAGTGATTTGTTCATTCTTTGACCACAACGCCACAACGGAATGTAGAAATTAATAACAAAGATCATTAGAGAGGCCCCTCTATATCCTCCTAAGTAACCTGTGGCTCTAAGAAAAACTCATATTGAAATCAGAAACTATTTTGAGCTGACAAAGAAAAGTTGAGAGGCCTCTGCCTGCCAGTATCCCTAAGTCTCCTCTCCTGGGAAGGTGAGTTTACACAGGGAAGACCCTCCTGCATGTGTGGGAAAGGGCAAGATGCCAGCAATCGGACCCCAAAGTCCAAAGGAGGCCAGGGCTTAGAAATTTCTGTGGGCAGTAAGTTAAATCCCTATTCTGGGTCTAGGCATATGCCTTCAAGTGAGCCTGAAGTTCCAAAGTCCATAAATCTGCACGGAGTAAATGTCTCCTTCATCTCAGAGAGTTGGCGGAGAGCGATTTTCCAAACTACAGGGAGCTGTCTAAATAGTCATTAGGTATACGTTAGAGCAGTCACGCAATTTGCAGCCCCCACCGTCACCCTCAACGTGCAGGGCTGTATGCCAGCACTGATCTGGCAGACAGTTGGAAGGTGTGGTAAGGGGTTAAAGTCCGTTGCTTTTCAGCTTTCCTCACTGCTGGTGGAAGATCAGCTCTCCCAAATGAGCTCAGTCAGACATCACCCATCTGTCGCCTTTCCATCTCCTGACACTGTATTTCTAATGTCTCCTCGCCCATCCTCTTTGTCTTTGTGGGGTTAAGCCTTAAAAACAAAGGAATTCAGCCAGGAGCGGGGGAGGAGGAAGAAAGGGAAGGGGTGAGGGTGAGAATGTAGCAGGATGGAGGAAGCACGGGGACAGAGGTGCCCTGGGGAGCCTGGTAGCAGGACCGAGGGTCCACGGGGAAGTGGAAGCAACGCCTGGCTCGGGCTGTCGGTTAGTCAGACTGCAGGGAGTGGGCATCCAGCTGGACTTCGTATCCACACCTGAGTAGTGCAGGGCAGGACACCCTGAGAGAAAGAGCGTCCCATCACGCTGCAAAAGGCAGAAGAGGACACTGGCCCCAACGTAAAAGGGAAGGCAGTTCCATAAAGGGGCAACGCGCGGGTGCTGGATGGCAGAACAACAAACGTCAGTGCCATTTTCCTCTCTGAGCCCACCACAGAAACGACTTCCCCCCTTTATGGTCCTCGCTCATGGCTCCCTGTCATCTAATCCCATATCATCTTCTGTAATTTGCCGCCGAACAGACAGGCTGTGGCTGACGCCGTGATGCACCCGCCCTACCAGGCTCAAAGCTCCAGGCACATGGCGTTAGGCCCGTCATAACCAAACCAATTGATTGTTAGTCACTAAGCAAGTAGCCGGGGAGGGGGAAGGGGGAGGGGGAGAGGAAGAAAAGGCAGAGAGAAGGAGGGAGGAAAAGAAGGAGGACAGGAATGAGAAAGCAAAGAGGGGAGGAGAGGCAGCAAGGCGTGTGTGAAAGCAGAGGGGGTTGCAGGGCAGCAGGGCTGGTAGCAGACATGGAGGGGAGAGAGGAAAGACGAGGGGTGATGATGGATGTCGAGGTGAGGCAGGAGAAGACAGGGAAGAGGAAAGGGCTTTGGAGGACCTGGGTGAGGGAAGGGAGAGGAGGGGACGGGGAGAGACGTCCTTTTCCAGCGGCCATAGGTGAGCACAGCCCAAGAGCAGGGGGCAGGATGAGGGGGGCCATGAGGGAGGAGGAGATGGCCAGGTTTGAAAACCCTGCCCTGCCTCTGGAAAGAGGGATCTGCCATCCCAGGTCCTGCCTGGGACTTCTCGTAGGGACCATTTCAGAGGACGAAGCTGGATAAACAAAGAGCGAGGGGAGCAGGGGACATATGTCACACGAGGGCCCGCCACCCTAAACAGAGACCTTCCACGCCAACAGGCTGCATCCGCCCATTCCGTGCTCCGCACCCAATCCTCTCTTCCCCTGTCAGACATGGGTTTCCAAAGCATGTTTAAGGGAACCACTCCCCTGCCTAGCCCCCTACTGCATACATTCCAACCCCTTTTGCCGTCATATCACAGCCTCACCCGCAAGAAACCTATGGGCCACCAGCGTAAAGCACTGTGAATGTCTGTTCAGGATGAAGTGAGTTGTGTGTGTGTGTGTGTGTGTGTGTGCGCGTGTGTGTGATGTTCATCTCAGTGATCGATATATCTGTGCAAATTGTGAACTCTTTCAATGTGACGGCTTTGCTAAAATCTCCTCTCCCAAGGGCCTTTATTTCAAGGACCAGCTCTGCTTTTCCCCCACAGTCCAATGAATGCATCAGACACTCAGCTTCAGTTCCCATGGCAACTGGGACTAATGGTCTAGGGACTAAGGATGAGACAAAGAGAAACGCAGGGAAATGCGTGCTCTGTCTTCCTCTGAGGTTCACAGCTCCTATTCAGGGATTCAAAAGGACGTTCTCTTTCATTCTGCCCTGGCCTCCCCTCACTGCTTGGTGGAGAACAGAAAGGCAGGGGGTTCAATATGAATCTGGAATTTCTACAACCACACAATGCACCTGCATGGTTTCGGAGACCCAGGTTTCTTTCACCTGCAAAGCATGCACATGGAACCTAGGATTCCTGCCACCCCAACTCCCTCCCCCTGTTCCCACCCTCTAGCCTGCATCCTAGTATGAGGGGTTTCCAGCAGCCCCAATTCGATGACACAAAAGTCCCGGCCCAATTTCGGAAATGCTGCCCCCAGAAGAGTTCTCTGATCCTCACTGGCAGAATCACACAGGACAGTCCCCCTCCCGCCTTTCCTCTGCAGCCCGGGTGACCCCTGCCCAGACCATGAGACCAGTTTGTAGGACTCCCACTTCCTTCCCCAGCCCTGTCCTACCAGGACCTTGGGAGACTCAGAGGAAGGAGGTTCCTGGTCGCCTCTGGCTTTTGGCAAACAGCCAGACTAATGAGGGCCTCTTCCATGCCCCCATTCCCCGAATAGCCAACTACCTCCTTTGTATGGGCTCCCCGTTCCAGAGGCCGTGGGACGTGAGACTTCCCGCAATATTATTTGTGAAGAAATGCAACACAGAACCTGGGTGTAGGTCTCCAAATTTGTCCAGACCCGCTGTCATTTCCTGGGACCCAACTGCCCACCGTTTCCCATGTCCTGCAACCTCCCAGTTCAAACAATCCAAGTAACCTCATCTTCCCTCCAGTCGAGCAACCCACATCCATAGCCAGGCCCTACGCTGGGAGGAACCACGCTAACACTTGCCCCTCTTCCTGATTTCCAGGATCTTTTTGAGACGTCCAGTCTGCTATTGGGAAGGCAGAGTGTGTCACACCCACTCCTGAGTGTCCCCCTGCCATGTCTCCTCTGTGGTTGACACTCCTCCCAGGGCATCCCAGGTCCGCGTGGCTGCTGGTCTCTGTCTGGATGACCAGGACCAGTTTCCCAAGGACAAGGACCAATGAGGAATGGTGACGCAAGGGAGGCCGTGCTTCGCTTGACTGCTCTGCTCTTTGAATCTCCCAAAACATCACTCACCAGACTATAAACTATGAATGAGTAACAGCCTTCAATGGAGGATGAAAAGTTACTAGACGAAATTACAATGCGTGAGTGTGCACTGATGGCCGAATATGGCCAGAGTCCGAGAAGAATTCCCTGCTTCCCACAAAAAAGTAAGGCCTTCTGGGGAGATCGCATCTGGGGCTAATCCCCGTTCATAGCTTTTCTTCTGTGTTCGGGATTGTCCTTTCCTCCCCCTGCAATGGAGACACTACCCTCCTTTGATCTGCTTCATTGTAGGGATTTCTTTCTAATTCTTACCAATGCGATCTATCCACATCTCCACCTCCCTCTGAACATACAAACACACACAGACACACAAACACCAAGGGACTATGAGTGGCACACGGTCTTCCGTATCCAACACATTTTGTAAAATTCGAATTTGTCAGTCTATGCTAACCTCCATTACTTAGCCTGGACCTCATGGACTTCAAACCTCGTTCCCTCATGCCCTGGACACCTCTCCTTTGCCAGTCCCTTATTCTCAGTTTGGCCGTCCATACAGACATAGGTTACCGGCACGTCTTTGTGTGAGAGTATGAATCTTGGAGCTGGTGGATCAAACATTTAATAAAGCCAGCATCTCTACTGATCTATCTTTACCTGCCACCCCTTAAACACTTTCATCCCCGCAGATAACCACGGTTTCTCTTGCATCTTCAAATTCTCCTACTTTAGTGCTTATTCACATCGGCATACGTTTATGCTCCACAGTCCTCTATTTTAAGCAAATACCTTCCCTTGATAACACTTCCCTACCAGCTATTGTCCCCTCTACCTGCTGCCCCTCACAGAAAACTTTCCTGATAAGTCGTCTAAATGGGTTTCACCACTCCCTCATCTCCACCCACGATGTCTTGCAACCATTCCCTCTGTCCACTGGACATGCTTTCTCATGGTCTTTAATACCTCACATGATGTCAAATCAAAATATCATTCCTCTGACCTTGCTTAGCCTCGTAGAAGCGATGAACGTGCTGGCCACTTCCTCTCTCTTGAAATCTTCAGGATTCTATTAAACCATCCTCTGTGGTTTCTTCATCTTTCTTCCTGTTAATCCTTTGTTGAGTTGTTTCCTGGGTCTTCTTGCTCTGTACTCCTCTACGTGTTGCTATGTTCCAGAGTGTCCCCTTGGGCTCCTGTTTCCTCCCTTCTCTCTAAGAACTTTCTTTTGCCTTTATGAATGTAAATAACTCCTGTATCTACATCTGACAACGTCTGCATCGATCAGTGTGTTTGTTTACAAACGACAGAAGAGGACTCAGGCTTGCTCAACCAAAAAGAAATCTTATGTAAGGATATCAGGTTGCACATGGAGTCAGTAAGGGAGCTGGGTAACCAGGGCTGGAAGCAAGCAGGAGCCACTCAGCCTAAGAGGTAGAAACAGTCATGAAGCTCATTCCTGAGATATAGTCTCGTTTTCACATTGCCATTTGCTGTGTTTCTACTCTCCCGGGGAGGTTGCTTTCGAATCCCCCTCCCGCATTTAATTTCCAGCCAGAAGTCTTCATATGTATTTGTTTTCTAATAATTCACAGATAATTCTCCAATTTGCATGCTAAACATATTTGCATGTATATATATGTACGTTAACTTGGGAATAAGTCATGAACATTTTGGATTCCTTTAGAGACTGTTCTTTCCTCTATTTTATAAGCAGTTATTGAGATACAATTCAGTTACCACAAAACTCACACTTTTAATATGTACAGTGCAGTGGTTTTTAGTCTATTCAGAAAGTTGTGCGACTCCCATCCTGTAGGTTGCCTTTTCACTGCGTTGATTGCTTCATTTGCCATGCAGAACCTTTTTAATTGATGTGGTCTCACTTGTCTCATATTGCTTTTGTTGTCTGTGCTATTTTGTCATATCCGTGTGGATTAATTACCGAGGCAAAGGCCATGAAACTTTTCACTAATGTTTTCTCCTAAGAATTTTATCGGAGAAAACATTTAAGTAGTATGTATGATAAGGGATTAAGATCCAAAATATATGAGGAACTCCTACAACTCGATGGCAAGAAAACACCAAATAAATTGATTTAAACATGGGCAAAAGACTCGAATAGACATTCTTCGAAAGAATATATGTAAATGTCCAGCAGGTATATGAAAAGATGCTTAACATCATTAATCATCAGGGAAATGCAAATCAAAACCACAATGAGACATCACCTCACACCTGTCAGGATGGCTACCATCAAAAAAAGCAAAAGTAATAAGTGTGGGAAAAGGTGTGGAGGAATTGGAACCATGGTACAGTGTTGGTGGGAAGGCAAAATGGTACAGCCCGTGAAATTCAGTGTGGTGGTCCCTCACAAAATGAAAACTAGAACTGCCATATGATCTAGCAATCCCATTTTTAGGAATATATTCAAAGAGCTGAAATCAGGATCTTGAAGAGATATACGCATTATCATCTTTACTGTGGCATTATTTCTTTTTTTTTTTTTTTTTTTTTT
>NW_012134514.1:80467-130649 GCF_000956105.1 Propithecus coquereli
TGCTCAGGCTGGTCTCGAACTCCTGAGCTCAAACAATCCGCCCGCCTCGGCCTCCCAGAGTGCTAGGATTACAGGCGTGAGCCACCACGCCCGGCCATGTGGCATTATTTCTAACAGTCAAGATATAGAATCTATATGGAAAGAAACTAAATATTCATTGAGAGGTGAATGGATATAGAATATGTGATATATACATAAAATGGGATATTATTCAGTCTTTAAAAAGAAGGATTTCCTGACATACGAGGTATCATAGATGAACCTGGACTACATTATACTAAGTGACATAAGCCAGTCACAGGAGCACAAATACTATATGATTCCACTCACTTGAGGTATCTAAAATAGTCAAACTCGTAGCAACAGAGAGTGAAATGTCAGCTGCTAAGATCTGGAGGGAGGGGTGAATAGGCAGTTGTTCAATGGGTATAAAGTTTCAGTTGTGCTGTGCGAGAGGGAAAAGTTCTAGAGATGTCTTGTACATCGTGTCTATAGTTAATATTGTATTTTGCACTTTAGAATTTATTATGAGAGTGGATCTTGGCCAGGCACAGTGGCTCACACCTGTAATACCAGCACTTTGAGAGGCCAAGGCACCAGGATCGCTTGAGTGAGTTCAAGATTAGCCTGGGCAACATAGTGAGACCCTGTCTCTACAAAATGAAAAGAGAAAAATTAGCTGGGCATGGCGGCGCATGCCTGTAGTCCCGGCCAATCAGAAAGCTAAGGCAGGAGGATCTTCGGAGCCCAGGAGTTTGAGGCTGCTGCAGCTACGATGATGCCATTGCACTCTAGCCTGGGCGACACAGCAAGACCCTGTCTTAAAAGAAAAAAGAGAGAGAGAGAGAGTGGATCTCATGTTAGCTGTCCTTATTAACCTAAAATAAAATAAAATACAGCAAGTTGTGCAATTATCAACACAATGTAATTTAAGAACAGTTTGACATTTCAAAAAGATACCCTGCATGTATTTAATTGACTTCTAATCCCTTCCCCTCATGCAGCCCCTGAAAACTTCCAATCTCTTTTCTGATTCTCTATTTTGCATACAGAGAACACTTCATATAAATCGAATCGTACAATAGGATGGACTTTTTTGACTGGCTTCTACCAGCAAGCATAATGTTTTCTAGATCAATCAATGTCGTAGCACGTATCAGTATGTCATTTCTTTAACAGCCCAGTAATAATGCCACATTTTGTTTATCCATTCATCAGCTGATAGACATTTGGATGGTTTCCAGTTTGGGGCTATTATGAATAAGGCTTTTACAGACACTATTGTACAGGTTTTTACTTGACATATTTTTTCAATCCACTTGCATAGATATCTGGAGTGGAATTCTTACATCATAGGTCACTCAATGTGTAACTTTGTGAGGAATTGCTAAACTGTTTTCAAAAGTGACTGAACCATTTATAATACCATGAGAAATGTATTAAGATTCCAATTTCTTCACATCCTTGCCAACATTTGTTATTGTCCATAGTTTCAATTTCAGCCATCCTAGTGACTGGGAAGTGGTGTCTCAATGTGATTTTGGTTAGTATTTCCCTAATGACTAATGATATTGAGCATCTTTTCTTGTGCTGATTGACCATTTGTCTATCTTCCTTGGAGAAACGTCTCTTAAAATCCTTTGGTCATTTTTATTTGGGCTATGTGTCTGTTTATTATGCAGTTGTAAGTATTTTTTACACGTTGTGGATAAAGTCCTATATCAGATACATGATTTGCAAATATTTTCTCCCATCTCATGTGTTGTCTTCCTTGTGCCCAATCGAGGGTTCTGAAGCACAGAAGTTTTTAACGTCACAATGGAGCACAATTTATCTGTGTTTAGTGTTTTCACTCAGGATTTGGGTGCCATGCCTAAGAAACCATCACCTATTTCAAGGTCTTGAAGATTTACCCCAAAGTTTTCTTCTATAGGTTTATAGGTTTTATAGGTTTTCCTCCTAGATTTATGTCTATTGTCCATTTTGAGGTAATTTTGGGGCATGGCGTAAGACGGTGGTCCAACTTCAATCTTTTGCTCATGCATATCCAGTTGTCCCAGCACCATTTGTTGAAAATACTGTTCTTTGCCCCTTTGAGTTGTCTTGATATATTTGTCAAATATCGACTTACCTTAAATGGAAAGGATTATTTCAGGAATTTCAATTTTATTACATTGATATATGTGCGTATATTTATGCCAGTACCACAACACATCGAGTACTGTAGCTTTGTGATAAGTCTGGAAATCAAGAAGTGTGCGTCCTCCATCTTTGTTCTTTTTCAAGATTTTTTTGGCTTTTCTGGGCCCCTTGCATTGCTATGGGAATTTTAGAATTGGCTTGTCAATTTAGGAAAGGAAACAAACCTGTCCAGATTTTTAAAAAGAATTATGTTGGATCTGTAGATCAATTCGGGGATTATTATCATCTGTTTTTGCCTTTTAGTATATTTATTTTTATACATTGAAGACAGAGCATAAATCAGTTAAAAATCTCTTTCACTTAAATTATTCTTGAAAGAAATTATTTTGAAGCATTGTATTTCATTTTTATCTATTTTATTTAAAACAATATTTGTCTTAAGTTTTCTCCTCTTAGACTTCATTTTACTCATATAAGTTCACAACAATGTATTGATTTTTTCTTTTCTTCCCTTCTTTTTTGTAAGAAGTCACATTTTTCTCTGTCTGTGAAAAAAATATTTTCTCTTTCACAAGTTTTATGAAGTCCATATCATCTTCGCCCTTTCTAACATGAAACCTTTCAAAATATTTTTTACTAATTGCATGTATATTTCTTTATCTTTTATCTTGTAGCTAACAATACCATAAGCTAAACTCCCCTAAAGGTAAAGTTCTTTTGTGACATTGACTAAATCAACTCTTCAAGGCCATTTCATGTTATATAATTTACTTTCGCTTATTCAAAAAAAATTAGTGAGTATTCACTACCTGTTAGACACAGTTTAGACCATTTGAAATCTACATACTTGAAAAGGCATGATCTTTGCTTCCAAGATGTTTATAGCACAGTAAAGAGACAGATTGACAACATGTGATAAATTTTAAAACAACAGTACAGGTTAGAAAAAATGCAGTTTAAATGATAGGTAATTATTTTAAGAGAGAGTAGGCTATATGGAATAAATAATGTTTGCATACAGTATTTTAGAAATAAAGACTTTTGGTACTTTTACATTAAATTGGGAGAAAACTATAGTCAGAATGTTTGTGTCCTGCCAAAATTCATATGTTGAAACCGAATCACCAATGTGATGAAATTAGGAAGCAGAGCTTTGGGAATGTGATTAGGTCATGCAGGTGAAGCTCTTAGGATGGCATTAATGCCCTTATAAAAGAAGTCCCAGGAAGCTGCCTTGATCTTTCACCATGTGAGCACATAGCTAAAAGGTGCCATCTATGAACCAGGCCCTCAGAAGATACCAAATATGCCTCAGTGTAGGACTTCTCAGTCTGCTAACCTGTAAGAAACAAATTTCTGTTGTTTATAAGCCACCCAGTTTTTGGTATTTTATTATATTAATAGCAGCCCTAGTGGACTAAGACAATGCGGGAAGGTCATTCCAAGATGTGGCAACAGTATGTAAAAAAGATCAGTATTTTAATAATGCATTTGAAGAGTTACATGTTCATCTGTGTCTCTGGAATATAAGATACAATGCTAGGAAATGAGGATTATAAAAACATATCAACTATGAAAGCACAGGACATGTTAAGATGTGATTTTATTTTGATAACAATGAGGAACCATATACTAATTTTGAGGAAAGCATAAATATGACCTAAAACATTGTTAGAATAAGATAAGCAACAATGGAAAGAAAGGTACACATAAAATAGATAACTAAGAGGATATATCCACATGTTTTATTTAGTGATCATATAAAAGAGATGAAGAAGAAGGGAGAACAAGAATTATTGACAGTTTGCAGGTGTGCTTTTGGCTTGTTTCTGACAGGAGGATAGCAGTGCCATTATTAAGGCACAAGTCTTTGTAAAGTTCTTTCAATTGAAATTTAATTTACATAGAATGAAATGCACGGCTATTACATGTTGGATAAATTTTGACAAAATGCATATATCCCATAAATCCATTTGCATATCACATACAGATCATTTCCATCACCTCAGAATGCCCCTTCCTATTCAGTCCTGCTACATTACCACCCTCTAACCTACAGTGCTAAAGACCACCACTATTATAATTTCTTTCACCATAGATTGGTTTTGCTTGTCCTAGATTTTAATGATTTACTGTCTCTCCATTCATGAATAAAGAATGCCTTTACATTTATTTAGATCTTCTTTAATTTCTTTCAATAATGTTTTGTAGTTTTCAGTGTACAAGTCTTACACTCTTTGTTAAGTTTATTTTTAAATATTTTATTCTTTTAGATACTATTATAAATGAAATTGCTTTTAAATTCCTTTTGTGTGTTATTTAGTGTTGTTATAGAGAAACACAACTGTACCTTTTATATTGATCTTTACAACCTTGCTAAATTCAATGACTAATTCTAATAGTATTTTTCTTTCTGGCTTCTTTAGTGTTTTTTATATACATGTTATCTGTGAATAGAGATAGTTTTACTTATTTATTTCTAATCTGGAGGTCTTTTATTTCTTTTTCTTACCTAAATACATTAGCTAGAAACTCCAGTAAAATGTTAAATAGAAATTGTGAGAGCAGGCATCGTTGCTTTCAGGCTGTCACCATTAAGACTGATAGCAATTGTGGGGTTTTGGTAAAGTCTTTTTATCAAGTTGAGGAAGTGTCTTTGTTTTCCTAGTTTCTTCATTTTTTTAAATTAAGAAATGGGTGTGGATTTGTCAAATATGTTTTCTAAGTCTATTGAAATGATATTAAATAATATGGTTTTTAAATTTGATTAATATAGTGTATTACACTGATTGATTTTTTTGTATGTCAAACCAACCTTAGATTCCTAGAATAAGTTCCACTTGGTCTTTGTGCATAATCCTGTGTATGTGTGTGTGTGTATGTGTGTGTGTGTTCCTGCATTTGATACATGTGTAAATTGTGAAGGATTTTTATGCCTATATTCATAAGGGATACTGGTCTTCAGTTTTGTTTATTTTTTTCTTCTGATGTCTTCTCTGATTTTGCAATTTGCTTAAAGCTGGGCTCATAAATTTAGTTAGGAAGTGTTTCCTCCTCTTTTATTTTCTGGGGAAGGTAGTGGAGGTATAGTTTTGTGTCTTCTTTAAATATTTGGTAGAATCCACTAGTTAGACCTGTGCCTTTTTTGTTGAGATGCATTTGTTATTAATTCCGTCTCTTTGCTTGTTATAAATCTATTTAGATTTTCATTTTCTCCGTGAGGAAATTTCAGTAATTTGTGTCTTTCTGGAGATTTGTCCATTTCAAGTACGTTATCAAATTTGTTGGCATGCTATTGTTTGCACTATTTCACATAACGGTTTTATTTCTGGAAGGTTGTATTAACATCCCATATTTCACTTTTAATTTTTGTAATTTGTACCTTTTCTATTTTTTCTTAGGCTAGTAAAGGTTTGTCAATTTTGTTAATCTTTTCAGAGAACCAACTTGTAGTTTTGTTGACTTTCTCTATTATTTCCTTTTCTCTTTTTATTTATATCACTCTAATATTTCTTATTTCCTTCCTTTGGCCTGTTTTGGGTTAGTTTATCCTTCTTTTTTCTCTGTCTTAACATGAACATTTACACTGTTTGAGAACTTTCCTCTTTGTTAATATAAGCATTTGTAGCTATCCATTTGCTTCTAAGAGCTGATTTAGCTGCATCTTGCAAAGGTTAGGACCTTGGGTTAATTTTACTCATAGCAAAGTGTTTTCTAATTTCCCTTAGGATTTCTTCCTTTTTTATTTTTCTTTTCTATTTTTTCCTTTTTATTTCAGAACATTACAAGGGTACAAGATTGCTTTTGTACTGCTTGAGTCACAATTATAAGTCTGCCCATCACCCAGATAGTGTACATTATACATGTCAGGTATGATTTCACCCATGCCTACCTCCCCACTCCTGCCTGCATGATTTCCTTTCAGTTTTACTTCCATCTGTGCACATGAGTGCTGATTGGTTAGTTACAATTTAATAGTGAGTACATGTGGTGTTTGTGTTTCCATTCTTGTGATACTTCACTTAGAAGGATGATCTCCAGTTCCATCCAGATTATTGCAAAAGGTATTAATTCATTTTTTATGGCTGAGTAGTACTCCATGGTGTACATATACCATATTTTATTAATCTTCTTATGAATTGATGGGCACATGGGTTGATTTCACACCTTTGTGATTGTGAATTGTGCTGCAATGAACACCCAAGTGCAAGTGTCTTTTTGATAAAATGACTTTTTTCCTTTGGGTAAATACCCAGTAGTGGGATTGCTGGATTAAATGGTGGCCTACTTTTAGTCATTTAAAGAATCTTCATATTATTTTCCATACAGGTTGCACTAGTTTGCAGTCCCACCAACAGTGTATAAGTGTTTCTTTCTCTCCGCATCCACACCAGCATCTATTGTTTTGGGACTTTTTGATAAAAGCCATTCTCTCTGGGGTTAGGTGATATCTCATTGTGGTTTTGATTTGCATTTCTCTGATGATTAGTGACATCGAGCATTTTCTCTTATGTTTATTGGCCATTAGTCTATCTTCATTTGGAAAGCTTCTATTCATGTCTTTTGCCCACTTTTTAATGGGGTGGTTTGATTTTTTCTTGCTGATTTGTTTGAGTTCTTTGTAGATTCTTGTTATTAGCCCTTTAGTGGATGTACAGCATACAAATATTTTCTCCCATTCTGTAGGCTGTCTATTGGCTCTGTTGATTGTTTCCTTGGCTTCATGGAAGCTTTTTAATTTAATCAAGTCCCATTTATTTATTTTTGGTGTTGCTGTGATTGCCCTTTGGGTATTCTTCATAAATGCTTTACCTAGGCCAATATCTAGAAGAGTTTTTTCCTACATTTTCTTCTAGAATTATTATGGTTTCATGTAAGAGTTAGTTCTGTGAAAAGATAAACAAAATGGATAGACCTCTTACTAGGTTAACCAGAAATAGAAAAGAAAGGACCCAAATAAGCTCAATCAGAAATGAGAAAGGAGATATTACAACTGATGGCACAAAAATACAAAATATCATCAGTGAATACTATAAAATCTCTATGCACATAAACTCAAAAATGTTGAGGAAATTGACAAATTCCTGGAAACACACAACCTCCCACGGCTCAATCAGGAAGAAACAGAGCCCCTGAACAGACAAATTATGAGCAATAAAATTGAAGGTACAATAAAAAAGTTTCCAACAAAATAGTCCCAGACCAGACAGTTTTACAGCTAAATTTTATCAGACCTACAAAGAATAATTGTTACCCACACTGCAGAAATTATTTCATAACATCGAGAAAGAAGGAATCATCTCCAACTCATTCTATGAAGCCAGTATCACCTTGATACCAAAGCCAGGAAAGGACACAACCAAAAAAAGAAAACTACAGATCAATATCCTTTATGAATATAGATTCAAAAATCCTCAATAAAATTCTAGGAAACTGAATTCAGCAGCACATCAAAAAAATAATCCACCATGATCAAGTGGGCTTCATCCCAGGGATGCAAAGATGGTTCAACATACATAAATCCATAAATGTGATTCACCACATAAACAGAAGCAAAAACAAAGATCATATGATCATCTCAATAAATGCAGAAAAAGCATTCAACAAAATTCAGCACCCTTTTATGATAAAAACTCTTAACAAAATAGGCATAGATGGGGCCTACCTAAAAATGATCCAAGCCATATATGGCAAACCCACAGCCAACACCATACTGAACGGGGAAAAGTTGAAAGCATTCCCGATCAGAACTGTAACAAGACAAGAATTCCCACTGTCAACACTTCTATTCAACATAGTGCTGGAAGTCCTAGCCAGAGCAATCAGGCAAGAGAAGGAAATTAAGGATATCTAAATGGGGAAAGAGGAGGTCAAACTATTGCTCTTTGCTTTTGATATGATCTTATATGATCTAGAAAACCCCAAAGAATCTGCCAAGAGACTCCTGGAATTGATAAATAAATTCAGCAAAGTCTCAGGCTACAAAATCAATGTATACGAATCAGTAGCATTCCTATACACCAACAACAGTCAAGCTGAGAATCAAATCAAAGACTCAATACCTTTCACAACAGCAACAAAGAAAATAAAATACCTAGGAATATATTTAACCAAGGAGAGTAAAGACCTCTACAAGGAGAACTATGAATCACTGAAGAAGGAAATTGCAGATGATGTAAACAAATGGAGAAACATATTATGCTCATGGATCAGAGGAATCAACATTGTTAAAATGTCCATACCACCCAAAGTGATTTACAGATTCAATGCAATCCCCATCAAAATACCAATGTCATTTTTTCACGGATCTAGAAAAAATAATTCTGTACTTCATTTGGGAACAGAAAAGAGCCTGAATAGCCAAGACTACCTTAAGCAAAAGCAACAAATCTGGAGGCATCACTTTACCAGACTTTAAGCTATACTACTAGGCTATAGTAACCAAAACAGCATGATACTGGCACAAAAATAGAGACACAGACCAATGGAACAGAGAACCCAGATATAAAAACATCCACATATTGCCATCTGATTTGTGACAAAGTAGACAGCAATATACACTGGGAAAGAGAATCCCTAAACAATAAATGGTGCTGGGAAAATTGGATAGCCACATGTAGAAGATTGAAACAGGATCCATCTCTCAGCACTCACAAAAATTAATTCAAAATGGATTTCTTCTTTGACCCATTTGTTAATCAGGAGCATGTTGTTTAATTTTCACATACTTTTAAATTATATGACTTCCTTTTGTTATTGATTTCTAATTTATTTCATTGTGGATGAAGAACATAATTTATATGATTTCAGTCTTTCCAATGTTGTTGAGCATTTGTAAGGGCATAATATATGGTCTATCCTGGAGAATGTGCACTTGAAGTGAATGTGTATTCTGCTGTTGTTGAGTGGAATGTTCTATGGATGTTTTTTAGTTATTTTTTTTATACTGCTCTTAATGTGTTCTATTTCCTTGCTTTCTTCTGCGTAACTTTTCTAGTACCGAAAGTGAGGTATAGAATTCTCTAATTATTACTGTTGAACTGTGTTTTTCTCCCTTAAGTTCTGTCAGTTTTTGCTTCATGCATTATGTAATACTATGGTTATGGGCAAATATTTTTTTGTTTTTTGAGACAGAGTCTCACTGTGTTGCCAGGGCTAGAGTGTCGTGGCATCATCCTAGCTCACAGCAACCTCAAACTCCTGGGCTCAAGCAATCCTCCTGCCTCAGCCTCCCGAGTAGCTGGGACTACAGGCATGCACCACCATGCCCGGCTAATTTTTTCTATATATTTTTAGTTGTCTGATTAATTTCTTTCTAATTTTAGTAGAGATGGGGTCTCGCTCTTGCTCAGGCTGGTTTCGAACTCCTGAGCTCAAACAATCCACCCGCCTCGGCATCCCAGAGTGCTAGGATTACAGGCGTGAGCCACCGCGCCTGGCCGCAAATATGTTTTTAATTATTATATTTTCTTGATGGATTGAGCACTTCATGATAAAATGTCCTTCTTTGTATTTAAATACAATTTTCATCTTAAAGTATATTTTTGTCTCAAAATGCATTAGTAGAGCCACGCTAGCTCTCTTTTTGTTATTGCTTGCATAGTATACTTTCTCCATCCTTTTATTTTTCAAGCTATTTGTGTCTTTGAAATTAAAGTGTGTCTCTTCTAGACAGTATATAATTAGAACAATTAAAAACATCTATTCTGTCAATCTCTGCTTTCGATTTTGTTGAGGACATGTTCAAGTATATTCATAAAGGATATTTTTCTGTTCTATGCTTTTCCTGTGATGTCCTTTCCTGACCTTGGTTTCTGGGTGATACTGGTCTCATAGAATGAACTAAGTTACCTTGAGCAAGTTCCTGTGGTTGAGGGATGGTGACACTAATGTATTAGGTTTGTGCAAAAGTAATAGCAGTTTCAGACCATGAATTTTAAATCATTATAACTAGGCTCAAACACATCTGTGTTAATCAAAATAGGAACCATCACAATCAACACATTTTTGCCAACAAGAAATAAGTTTGTTTATTCCTGTAGCATAAAAATCCATGCTTTGGGATTTGACGAACTCTTGGAAAGCACTTTCTGCATCCTGCTGGTTGTGAAAGCATTTTCCCTGCAAAAAGTTGTCAAGATGCTGGAAGAAGTGGTAGTCGGTTGGCAAGAGGTCAGGTGAATATGGAGGATGAGGCAAAACTTCCTAGCCCAATCTGTTCAACTTTTGAAGCACTGGTTGCATGATGTGAGGTCGGGCGTTGTCATGGAGAAGAAATTGGGCCCTTTCTGTTCACCAATGCCGGCTGCAGGACTTACAGTTTTCAGTGCATCTCATTGATTTGCTGAGCAAACTTCTCAGATGTAATGGTTTTGCTGGGATTCAGAAAGCTGTAGTGGATCAGACCGGCAGCAGATCACCAAACAGTGATCATGACCTTTTTTTGGTGCAAGTTTGGCTTTGGGAAGTGCTTTGGAGCTTCTTCTCGGTCCAACCACTGAGGTGGTCATTGCAGGTTGTCATATAAAATCCACTTTTCGTTGCACGTCACAATCCAATCAAGAAATGGTTTGTTGCTGTTGCATACAATAAGAGAAGACAACACTTCAAAACGATGATTTTTTTTATTTTTGGTCAGCTCATGAGCATCCACTTATGGAACTTTTTCACCAATCCAATTTGCTTCAAATGCCAAACAACTGTATAATGGTCAACGTTGAGTTCTTCAGCAACATCTCTTGTATTTGTAAGAGGATCAGCTTCAACGATTGCTCTCAATTGGTCATTGTCAACTTCTGATGGCCAGCCACTGCGCTCCTCATCTTCAAGGCTCTCATCTCCTTTGCAAAACGTCTTGAACCACCACTGCACTGTACATTCATTAGCAGTTCCTGGGCCAAATGCGTTGTTGATGTTGCGAGTTGTCTCCGCTGCTCTACGACCCATTTTGAACTCGAATAAGAAAATCGCTCAAATTTGCTTTTTGTCTAACATCATTTCCATATTCTAAAATAAATGTCAAATAAACAGCAAGTAATAAGTCATTAGTAAAAAAAAAAGCGAGAAATGTGCATTAAAATAATGTATAACATAACCACATTTAAGAATGTATTTCAATATCAAATGGCAAATTTCAACAATGCTTAAACCGCAATTACTTGTGCACCAGCCTAACATTTCGGAACCTCAGAGACTAACGGGGATGTTGATGGGCTGAGTCCGGCAGGTTTTCTTTTCTCTATGCTGTCTTCTCTAGGTGGTGGTAGGGTGGAGACACCTGCTAGAAGTAGAATGAGGCATGAATGGACAATGGGGTCAGATATCATCTTGCATACTTCTTATCTCCCAGGTTCTCCCTTCACCCTCGTGCCCATCCTATCTCCCTCCTCATTTATTAATACATCTTCCACAGGGAACTCAAAGATGTTTAGGAAAACTTTAGATGAAATTTCTCCAAAAGTAGATTTGATATGAGGCCAACAAGATAATTTCTGAACCCAAATATTTTCCAGAGAACACACTTTGATTAAGAAGCAATGGTATATTGATTCTATTTTTTCTCCCACACAGTAAAAAGCATACTTAGTCTTTAAAGTATATGACAAAGTCCTTGAATCCAGAGATTGAAACTTGGGGGAAGGAAGAGGCTTAACTGAGGCTTCTGTATTTTGGCAAACTCCAGAATTTAATGACTATGGAAGAGCTTGGTGGGGCTCTAAGGGTAGGGCCAATGGCTGGAGAATCATATGGTCAGGCCCCCTTACACCATAGGAACTTTCAATCTGGTTTGAAAAAGAAGATCCAACACATGACATTATCCAATATAATCAAAGGTGTTATAAACGTTAAAGAACTTTCAAAAGTATGAACTAGAAATAGTAATTGCTATTGAAAAGTTCAGAGTCTGGTGAGAGAGACAGGCCTCAAAAATAATAATACTATGATAGAGGTATGGACAGTATCTGACAGGAACAGAGAGCGGGAAAAATAACTTTCTGAGGGCATGAGGAGCACTTGCAACAAGTTTAAGGACTGAGTTAGAGTTTATCAGTCATCAAAGCTCTAGGAATGACATTCCAGGAAGGAAGAACAGAATTTGCAAAAACTCAAGGGAATATATTTGACAAACATTCATTGAGAACTTTATGTTCCCCAAATACTCCAAGGTTTGGGTTCTAGAGAAGAAATTAACATGACCTCTGTCCAGATCACTAATGAATCCATGTACACTGGAGTGGTGAAAAAAACATACAAAAACCAGTTCTCATCATTTGAAAAGGTATAATGACTCAAGGGATGTATGAGGAAGGCCATATTCTCCACCAGTAAGTTTTCCTGCAGGGGTAGTCAGTACAATGGTATAACCACCATTATTCCCAGCTTTTTAAATGCAGAAATTAAATTTCGTCCATACATCCAGAAGGAATTGGGCTAGAGAAGATGACCTCACTTTGACAAAATCTACCAATATTATACCCATGTGTTATACAAAATCAATTGAGGAGCTACATTTGGATGAAGCATTTAAAATTTTAAGACATATTTAATCATTTTATAATGTGATATATTTTGCTTCACTTAAATTTTTTTTTACAGTCACCTGTAATTTATGACAAATGATGCTGGATTTCCACTATGGTATACTGCAAAGTTTCCCTTGACAATATACTTATTGATGTAAAATAATTTTACTCAAAGGAAAATATTATACTTTCTAAACAAAACAATGAAGATATCCTGTGAGATCAATAAATTAAAATTCTAAGCAAAAGTATAAGAAATGCAAGTGATGCATTTATGTAGACTGAATACATTTGGTATTAATATTATACTAGTTTTACCATGATCGAATATGGCAAAACCTGTAGAGGTGGTTAACAGGTGATTACTGAAATAAAAACAGACTCTGTTTTTCTCTCACAGTCCATTGAATGCATCAGACACTCAGCTTCAGTTGTTCCCAGGGCAACTGAGACTAATGGTCTAAGGACTAAGGATGAAACAAAGAGAAACGCAAGGAAATGCGTGCTCTGTCTTCCTCCGAGGTTCACACCTCCTATTCAGGGATTAAAAAGGACATTCTGTTTCATTCTACCCTGCCCTCCCCTCACTGCTTGGTGGAGGACAACAGAAAGGCAGGGGAGTTCAATATGAATCTGGAATTTCTACAACCACACAATGCACCTGCATGGATTGGAGATAGAGGCTTTCTTGTCCCTGAGGCACCTTCTTGCCCCAAATTTGCTTTACCTCCAAAGCATGCCCACGGAATCTAGGAATCCTGCCATCCCAACTCCCTCCCCCTGTTCTCCACCCTCTAGCCTGCATCATAGTATGAGAGTTTTCCAGCAACCTCAATTTTATGGCACAAAAGTAAGCTCCAGGCCAATTTCAGAAATGCTGTCCCCATAAGAGTTTCCTGATCCCCTTTAGTAGAATCACAGAGGACGGACCCCCTCTCTCCTCTCCTCTATGCTCTGGGTGACCCCTGCGCACACCATGGGACCAATTTGTAAGACCCCCACTTCCTGCCCCACCCCTGTTCTACCAGGGCCTCGGGAGACTCAGAGAGGGAATATTTCTTCCTTTTTTTTTCAAAATATTAAGTGGGTGCAAATGTTTTTGGTTACATGGATCGCTTTTGTAATGCTTGAGTTATGGCTACAAGTATGCCCATCACCCAAATATTGCTCATTGCACCCGAAGACTTATGATAGTCTATAGCTTTTGGAAAACAGCCAACCTAATAAGGAGCCTATTCTCTGTCCATTTTCCCTGAGTAGCCAATATTTCAGAGGCGGGACAAACATGGTGCAAGGCAGGATATGAGATGTCCCACAGCATCCATTTGTGAATTTGTGAAGAAAGAAAACACAAAACCTGCACCTAGGTCCCCAACTTCCACAACCTTCATTCCCATTATTCCAGCATGTCTCCAAAAGTCCGATTATCCAGCCCCACTCTCATTTCCTGGGACCCAACTGCCCACCATTTCCCATGTCCTGCAACCTCTCAGTTCAAACAATCCAAGTAACCTCATCTTCCCTCCAATCAAGCAGCCCACATCCGTAGCCAGGCCCTACAATGGAAGGAACCACGCTAATGTTTGCCCATCTTCCTGACATCCAGGGTTTTTTGAGATGTCCAGTCTGCTACTGGGAAGGCAGAGTATCTCACTCCCACTCCTGAGTATCCCCCTGCCAGTGTCTCCTCTGTGGTTCACACTCCTCCCAGGGATCCCAGGTCCACGTGGCTGCTGGTCTCTGTCTGGATGACCAGGACCAGTTTCCCAAGGACAAGGACCACTGAGGAATGGTAATACAAGGGAGGCCATGCTTCGCTTGACTGCTCTGCTCCTTACATCCCCTAAAATACCACTCACAAGACTATAGACTATACATGACTTCAATAGAGGATGAAAAATTACTAGATAAAATTATAATGTGCAACAAAACTATAGGAAGTGATGGCTAAATATGGCTAGAGTCCAGGAAGAATCACTCATCCCCTGCTTCCCATAAAATACGTAAGGCCTTCTGGGGAGATTCCATTCGGGGTTAATACCGGTTCATAGCTTTTCTTCCATTTTGGGGACTCCCCTTTTCTCTTCATGCAAAGAAGAAAGTCCCCTTCCTTAATCTGCTACATTTGAGGGATTTCTTTTTTTCCTGACAATGCAATATATACACATCTTTGCCGCGCTCTGAACATACAAACACACACGGACATTCACATAAACAACAAGAACTATGGTGGTACATAACACAGTACACTATAGTACACAGTAATCTGAATCTGATACATTTTGCAAAATTCGCATTTGTCAATCCATAGTAACCTCCATCACTCAGCCTGGATCTCAATCGACTTCAAACTTCATTCCCTCATGCTCTGCATATCTCTGCCTTGACAATCCCTCATTCTCAATTTGGCCATCCACAGGGATGTAGGTTATCAGCATGTCTTTAACTAAGAATACAAAACTCAGGGCATCTCCAGTTGATCTGGTCTTTACTTTTCACGCCTTTAAAGTTGTAATTCCCATAGATAGATCACTTCCATTTCTCTTGCATCTTCAAATTCTCCTACTCTAGTGTTATTCACATCAGCATACATTTATGCTCCACTGTCCTCTATTTAAACAAATACCTTTCCTTGATGATACTTCTCTACCAGCTATTGTTCCCTCTACCTCCTGACCTTCACAGCAAACCTTTTCTGATAAGTTGTTGAAATGGGTTGTCACCACTCTCTCATCTCCACATGCAATGTCTTGCATCCCCTTCTGTCCTCTAGACATGCTTTTTTCATGGTCTTTAAAAAATAAATGTGATAGCAGTACTAAGAGGGAAGTTTACAGTGATAAAAACTACAGTAAAAAAGAAAAGTATTAAATAAACCTAACTTTACATCTGAAAGAACTAGAAAAAGATGAAAAAATTAAGCTCAAAACTAGTGGAAGAAAGAAAATAATAAAGATTATAGCAGACATAAATCAAATAGAGAATAAGTCAAATAGAAAAACAGTAAAGAAAATCATCAAACCTAGGGGTTGCTTTCTTGAAAAGATCCACAAAATTGACAAAACTCTTAGCTGGACCAACTAAGAAAAAAAAGGGAGAAGACACAAATAAATAAAATCAGAAATGAAAAGATAAGACATTATATTCTTGTGATACTTCACTTAGAATGGTCTCCAGTTCCATTCAGGTTAATACAAGAGGTATTAGCTCACCATTTTTTATGGCTGAGTAGTACTCCATGGTATACATACACCACATTTTATTAATCCATTCATGTATTGATGGGCACTTAGGTTGTTTCCACATCTTTGCAACTGTGAATTGTGCTACTATAAACATTCCAGTATGGGTGTCATTTTTATAGAATGTCTTTTTTTCCTTTGGGTAAATACCCAGTAATGGGATTGCTGGATCAAATGGTACTTCTATTAATACTTTTAGTTCTTTGAGATATCTCCATACTACTATCCTTACAGGTTGTACTAGTTTACAGTCCCACCGACAGTGTATGAGTGTTCCTATCTCTCTGCATCCACACCAGCATTTGTTGTTTTGGGACATTTTGATAAAAGCCATTCTCAATGGAGTTAAGTGATATCTCATTGTGGTTCTGATTTGCACTTTCCTGATGATTAGAGATGTTGAGCATTTTTTCATATGTTTGTTGACCAACAGTCTATCTTCTGAAAATTTTATGTTCATGTCTTTTGCCCACTTTTTTATGAGGTTGTTTTGTCTCCATAACCTTGGAGTATCAAATGTTTCTAATTACTCTATTCCTTTTGTTTATTTTTAAATTTTTGATATAATTAACTTACAGAAAAGTTACAAGAACAACACAAAAAAAGACCCATATGCATGCCTTCCAGGTTCCACAAATTTTAATGTTATGCTATTTCCTATATTATTCTCTACCGCTCTAATTCTCTATATATCTAGCCACATAATTTTTTTCTGAAGCCTTTGAGAGTAAGTTGCAAACATAATGTCCCTTTATCTCTAAATACATTATTGTGTATTTCCTTAAAAACTAGGAAATTCTCTTTCATAATCACAGTTCAACTACCAAAATCAAACAACTAATATTGATGTATATCATCTAATTATAGAGCTTATATTTTATAAATTCAAGTGAATCCATTTTTTATGGCCTCTGCATTTTCAGTCTTAGTTGGAAAGCCTTTCATTACACACAGGTTAAGGAGGAATTTACATATATGTTCCTCTGGTATTTGCATGATTTCATTTTCTACATGTAAATTCTTGGTCTATTTGGAATTTATTCTTTTTTTTTTAAAGAGGGGAAGAGCGGCACATGGCCCCCACCGTGGGGGCCAGTGGACCCCTCCCCCCCATTTGAAATTTATTCTTGTGTATAGCTTCAGGTATGGATTTAATTTTCTCTTTAGTAAAACCAGTCATCCCAACACTATTTATTAAACAGTTGGTCTTCTATCAAGCCATTTGAAATGCCAACTATACCACATACTGAAGTTTTACACGTACTTTTATTTATTGATTGAAATTCTCTTCTGCTCCATTGGTCTTTCGTTTCATGCATCAGTGCTACAATACTTTTTTGGTTTTGTTGTTGCTGTTGTTCATTGGACTTAGTGAGAAGTAGCACTACAGTTTTAATTATAGAGGCTTTATAGTGTGTCTTATGTCTTTAAAGTCTTAAAAGACTAGACCACCCTCTTTTGTGGCTTTTTCTTTCTTTCTTTTTAAAGATGGGGTCTCACTATGTTGCCCAGGCTAGATTCAAATTCCTGGGCTTGAGTGATCCTCCCACCTCAGCCTTTCAAGTAGGGACTACAGGCATGCACTACCATGCCCAGCTGCAGCTTTTTCTTTTTTAGTGTTTTCTCGAGTATTCTTGCATGTTTATTTTTCCATATGAAATTTAATATCAAAATGCCTGGCTCCATTGAAATGCTCATTGACATTTTTATTGAGATTGAGTGAAATTTATTAACTTAAAGAAAAAGTATACATTTATTATGTTAAATAAGCCTATCCACGAACAACTGAAGTCTTTCCATTTGTTCAAGTTTGTGTCTTTCACCAGCACTAACATTTTTTTCTAAATAAATTTTAAATATATTCCTAAGTACCTTATTATCTTTTTCTCTTTTAAATGGATTTATTCTATAGAATTATAATCTCTAACTAATTAGTGTTTGTTTCTATAAAGACTATTAAGATCTATATGGTAAATTTCTACCCTGTTTATTGTATTGAATTGTTTCCTTGTTTGAGTAAACTTTATCCTTGATTCTCTTGGGTTTTCCAGGTACATGATCATATCATCTGCAAATAGACGTAGTTTTAATTCTTTCTGAGTTCTTATGCTTCTAATTAATTTAACTAATTGCATTGGTTAATACCTCCAGGACAATGATGAATAGTCATGGAGACAGAATGCATCCTTGCCTTTGTCCTGATCTCTTAATGTATTAATGTGAAATGCATTTAGTGTTTTACCATTAAGAAAGATGGTGGGTTTAGTATAAAGATTGTATGTGTATGTCTGTGTAATATACAATATGAATGAGTGATATCTATCTGTATTATTCTTTTTGGTTCTATCTTATCAAGTTTAAGTATCAGTGTTTTAGTGGCTTCATAAACACCCTTATGAGGTTTCCCTTAATTTTCAAAGCTCTGGAACAGTTAATGGAGCATTGGGACTATCTGGTTTTTGAATATTGGGAAAATTGCCCTTTGAAACCATTTAGGTTTGGTGCTTTTAATGAGACAGTTATAAATTTATCTTTTATTTTTTCTATGGAAATTAGTCTGTTTAAGCTTTCCATCTCTAATGGAGTCAATTTTGATAAACAGTGTTTTCCTAAGGAATTATACATTTCATCTATCTATATGCATAGAGCAATAGAAATATTTTGTGATTTTTAAAAAGTACTCCTGTTTTAACTATTATCCCTTATAGTTTAGATTGTATATTTATAATTTCCGTGCTTTTATTAATGAAGTTAGCTAGTGTATCATCTATTTCACTTTTTCCAAAAATCTATGGTTTTAATTTATTAATTAGTTCTAACATTTCTCTCTCTTCTAAATCATTACTTTCTCCTTTGTTCTTTACTATTTCCTTCCTTGTGCTTTCTTTTAGTTTATTTTGCTGCTTTCTTTTTAGCTTTTTGAGGTAGGAATTCAATTAATTTATTTTCATTCTTTTATTTTTATTGATGAAAATGTCTAAGACTATGACATTTTTTTCTCTGATCACTGTTTTAAATGTATGCCACAGATTCCCATATGCAGTGTTTTCATTATTTTTTGTTTTGAAATCCTAACATTTTTGTTTGTATTTCCCATTTTACTTGAGATTTTCATAAATAGACTTTTAAAAAAGATTCCAGGTGCAAGGTCCTATGTGCTTTCTTATTTTATTCATAATTTTTAGTTTTATTACATTATAATCAGGTAGTATGGTTTGTAATACTTCCACTTTGAGGAATAAAATAAGGTTTTATTTGTAACCTAATGATGAAGATTTTTAAGCAAAGCCCAAATAGCCAAAAAGTTTTTTTAGGTTTATATATGTGTGTATGCAGGCTATAAAGGATAAAAATTGATAAATATTCTATTTTATTCTTTATAGTTAACATGAAGAACTTCTGTTCACCAAAAGATACTATTAAGACTGTCAAAATGCAAGCCATAGTATAAAATACACTATTCACGATACATATTCATATCTCCAAAAAAGTTCTTTTACTTAGGATGTGTAAAGAACACTACAAATCAATATAAACAAAACAGACAAATCAACACGAAAAAATGGCAAAAGTATAGAATAGGCACTGCGCAAAAGAAAATTCCAAATAGCTAAAAAACATGTGACAACACGCTTGACATCATTGGGCATCAGGAAATTAAACCTATAAATGATATTGCTACTACGTGCTAACTTGAGTGGCTAAAGGGGTGAAAAAATAATGCTAAATTTTGGTGAGTGTGGAGAAACACGAACTGTAATACACAGCTGATGGGAGTGTAAATTGATATGACCATTTGGAAGTCTCTTTGGTAACATAACAAATCTGGAAGTATGAAATGTCCTACGATCTAGTAGTTTCACATCTAGGTAAATAGGGAAATCCTCATACATGAGTATAATTATCACCAAAAATATGTACAAGATTGTTTATACAGCACAATATATAATACCCCAAACAAAAACATCTACCCAAATGTCCATAATGAATACAATTAATGAATAAATTTTGCTATAGTCATATGATGGTATACAATGTAGCAATACAGTAATTGAATAAATACCATACCCAAGAGCATGAATAAAACACAAGAAAATTATGTTGAGCTAAAGAAGGTAAACACAAAAGACTCCATACTGTATGATTCTACTTACAAAAATTTAACATCAGACAAAAGCAGACGATGCTGTTGGAGGTGAGGACTGTGGTTATCCTGCAGGAGAGAGAGCGAGACGATTGGAAAGGTGGGTAAGGGGAGGCTTGCAGGGAGTTATGCAATACACTACCTTTCGATCTGAGTGGTCATTGCATACGTGTGTTCACTTTGTGAAATTTCATGGAGCAGTACACTTATTTCTGTACCTTTCTATATGTTATACTTTAATGACTAAGTATATGTGAAAAAAATCTGGAGACAGAGAAGAGCATAGCTGAAGTACAAAGGGCCTATCCTCCTGAAATTTCATCTCTCAAAGCGAAGAGTCTCCTAACCTTGCATAAATTTTAGCATGCCACTAAAAATAATTGTGGTTGCAAACCTGTGTTGTTTTTCATATTCTCGTAGCTTAACTTTGGAGGAATCTTTTAGGAACTAATATCTTTTCACAATTAAAGAAATCATTAACCAAAGATTCACCTCTTTCTTGTTCCCCTTCCCTTTATTTTTTCATAGTCTAGTAAAACGAAATCTACTACTTTTAAAATTTGAATAGCATGTATGCTATAAGCTCGTCATTGTAAAATTTATTTCTGTAAAGTTACCTCTTTTTCTTGCTATCCACCTACTAGCCTATGCATTTATTTCATAAGCGAATAGAAAGATGTTTGTATGTAATGACTTTGACCCAGTTAGAAATACCTAATTTTGGATGTTGCAATTTGATATAATTTATTACATCCGCCTTCACATTTTCTTGCAGTGCTTGATTTTTTAAACAATGAAAATGTTAAAATAAATTTATGAAGTCACTATCCTTTGTGTTTAAAGTTATATATTCCTTGCCCTGTTATATTTTGTAAATGTAACTGTATGTTGTCCATTAATTAAAACATGTAATCAATGCTGTGATTAAAAACTTTAAAATATGCTAGATTTTCTTGCTTTTTTATTTTCTAATGAAAATTCCCTTTTGTGAATTCATATGTTTTTGTCAACAGGTCCACATTTTAAGTTTTCAGATTTGATATATTTGAGATTTTAACAGCAAAATTGTTTTTTACACATGGCCTACTTTTTCTATGATCAGACCAGTTTCTATCCATGGTTCCAGGTCATTGGGTGTGGGGACAGGTTTCTCTTTCCAATGTTCCTCATCCCAGGGAAAACTCTCTTCTCCTAAACCCTTTCCTAACTCCTCCCTTGGACAAGGGAAGACTGATGTGAAAGGTCAGATTCAAGAACACTATGAGCAATATCACCTTGGATTGTGAGGTATCACCCCTGCATGTAGGACATGTCCACGCTCTTCTCTCTCTTACACTACCAAAGCGGCAAGCTGAGCCAGTGCCTACCTGTGAAGGCTGGGCTCTGCCACATTACTCCCTTTTCTTTTCTTCTCACCAGAAATTTTGGGCCATCATACCTGCACACTAGGAGTCAGCTGGTGGTAAGATGTAGAATTAGAGAGTGGAAGAGATCCTGCTTCCTGCTTGAGCCTAAGCCTGTACTTCAACCCAACTTGGCCTGAGGGCTGTGCATTGAGGGGTCATGGGAACTGGCCCAGTGAATAACATTCCAGGTCCTTGTGTGTACATCTCCTTTAGGCAAAGTGCTAGGAGGGAGCAGAGCAACAGTGTAGGGTAGGAGTGGGGCATCCTTATGTCCTCTGGACAAATATTAGCCCCATACTGTCAGATTCTCACCAGTAATGTCACACATTTGGCTGTCTCTCAGTCTACTGCAGATGGTGCAGATGGTGACCCAAATGCCATAACCTACACTGACATTTCACATGTACCCATTGAGATATTCATGCCCTCAGGTGTTGCCATGCCCTCATCCAGACATCAACACTTGGTGTTTTAAGCCACGGTTGGCGGACTCCATGCGTCAAAAGATAAGGTAAATGTCTGTTGAGTGGAGGACAGTCAAGGCCTCCTGAATCCCAGTGGTTCCCCCACACCTGTCCTTTGCCTCAGGAGCTCATGCACCAACCTCAGGTACCAGGAAGCCAGTGTTGTGGTTCTCAAACTGGTCTCACAGAAAGCACACTGTCTTCATTTTGGCCTCATATTATCTCTTAGAACTTTGAACTTTACATTTAGATGATGCAAATCCCAAACACATCCCATGGCTGACTCACTGGCTTCTGCTGTTTCTCAGTTAGAATCAGCTATTTTAGGTACTCTTTAGTAAGTTCTCCACCGTATCTAACTAATCATTGTCTTTCATTGCACACAATGTTATTTTATGTACCTCACATTTTACAATTGACTTCACATAGACAACACGTATCACTACTGCTCTTTTAAGAAATGTCTTTCAGTTATCACTAAGTCGTATATTTGAAATTTTCTCCTTTCTTAGAGGTAGTCCAGATGTTCTCCACCATCACTACGACTTACATATATATAGCAAGAGAGAGAGACAGAGACAGAGACCAAGAGAGACAAAAATAGATAGAGAGAAAGCTATATTTTCCTTGTACAAAAATCTCACACGGACCAATGTCAACTATGAATAGAGTCAAAATAGGATGAGATAAGCTTCTTTTTGGTGATCAGTTTCCAAATATGCCTCCACATGAACAGGTGGTGTCTTCTCTATAGTCTCTGTAATCCTTCCTAAGCAACAGTTCGTCCACCACTGGAAAATCAATTCCCTGTTCCCATAGGCTCTGGTCATGCCTGCATTCCTCTGCCATCCCAAAATAAATCCACTACTGAGATCACACCCATATCACATGGTGCCATCACTCAAATTGAACCCTAGTGAAATGGTCATACACTAAGTATCCCTAAAACATGTTCAGAAAAGGGGAATGAAAGATCTCATAGCAAATTTAAGATAGACATGGTAAAGTAGTTTCAGGGTAAAACAGTTTCAGGGTAGGAGGAACTATTCTATTTAAGTTCATTTGAATACTGCAAGAAAGACTTGGCTACAAGACTCAGTATTAGACTGTGTTAATAATACTGACTCATGGTGAATTATAATACAACATACAACTTAAGAAACATTGACAACATATTGCAGCTTATTTTATTAACACTCACCTTGGTGTTTAATGGTAATAGTTGATAATATTTACTTGTGCCAGGGGACTAACATGTTCATGGATCCTGAATATAAGTTCCCTGTTTAGTAGATCTATTTTTATCTAACAAATTAAAAACACCAGCATGAATAATTTTGCTTAAGAGAGAGGATTCAATAACATTCCAGTGTCCCAGAAAGGGGTATGGATATTTCATCATGAAATAGTCAAAAGACTTTTTAAAAAGTGTTAATATTATATAGACCTACTTTTAAAATTCAGATTTGCCTTCCCTCAATTATTTTGAGCCTTATTTTATACACTGAAGGAAAATGGAAGCATATAATTTATATAAGAGAACTCCTTATTTCCTAATACACAACATTTATGGATAACTCAGGACTACAGTAAGAGTGTCTGAGTTGCATCTGTTCATTAATATTTCATTTAAACTAACTGGGAAATAGCTGCCATTAATATTATACTGTGGAGTATTATGCTGCACTATTAGCACTTCTTATTTCAGGATAGCTACACCTATCATTGATTTTATGTACTTATATTTACTAATAAATTTTCTAATAATTAAAACAAGAAATGTTCAAAGATTCCCAAGAGAAGAAACCTTTTAACGATGACAAATGAAGCAGTTTATACTATTCGCTACATGACAGAGGAGGCCTCCATCACTATTGTCTCTTCCCTACAGTGTGATATTGTAAATTTTCTAAAAACACACTCCTGTCAAAATTCTTTCAAACATAACCTATATGATAAAGTGAAAATTTCTTGGCATGTGAATTTTTTTAACTTTACCTTTTAGAGCACTTTCAGGTTCACAGCGAAATTGAAAAGTACAGAATTCCCATACTCCCCCTGCCCACACACACACACACACAGCCTCCCCCACTATTAATATTCCCCACCAGAGTGGTATATTTGTCACAATCAATGAATCTACATTGACACAACATCATCACACAAAGTTCGTGGTTTACATTAGAGTTCACTCTTGGTATTGTACATTCTATAGGTTTAGACAAATGTATAATTACATGTATCCACCATTATAGTATACAGAGAGTAGTTTCACTGCTCTAAAAATTTTCTGTGCTCTACTTATTCATCCCTTCCTTCCTCCTAACTCCTGGCAACCATTGATCTTTTTACTGTCTCCACAGTTTTGTCTTTTCCAGACTATCATACAGTTGAAATAATACAGTATATAACCTTCTCAGACTGGCTTTTTTCACTTAGTAATATGCATTTAAGTTGCCTCCATGTCTTTTCATGGCTTGATAGCTCATTTTCTTTAGCTCTGAATAATATTCCAGTGGCTGGATGTACCCGTTTGTTTACCCATTCACCTACTGAAGGACATATTAATTGCTCCCAAGTTTTGACAATTATAAATAAAGTTGCAATAAAGATCTGTGTGCAGGGTTTTTTGTGATCATAAGTTTTCAACAGATAAGGTAAATACCAAGGAGTGTAATTGCTGGATCATATGGTAAGAATATGTTTAATTTTGTAAGAAACTGCCAAACTGCCTTCCAAGGCTGTACCATTTTGCATTCCTATTAGCAATGAATGAGAACTTCTCTTACTCCACATCCTTGCCAACATTTGGTGTTGTCAATGTTCTGCATTCTGGTCATTCTAATGGCTCTGTAGTGGTATCTCATTGTTGTTTTAGTTTGCATTTCCCTGATGCCATATGATGTGGAGCATCTTTTCATATGCTAATTTGCTATCTGTATATCTTCTTTGGTGAGCTGTAAGGTCTTTCACCCATTTTTTAAACAGGGTTGCTTCTTTTCTTAATGTTAAGTTTTAAGAATTATTGATATATTTTGGATAACAGTCTTTTGGTACTGCATCTAAAAAGTCATCACCAAACCCAAGGTATCTAGATTTTCATTGTCCTGAAAGTGTCATTCACAGAGCAGAAATTTTTAATTTTGCCTTGTTCCTGATCTTAGTGGGAAAGCTTCTAGTTTCTCACCATTAAGTATGATGTTAGCTGTAGGTTTTTGTACACGTTCTTTATCAAATTGAGGAAGTTCCCCTCTATTCCCAGTTTACTGAGAGTTTTTGTCATGAATGGGTGTTGGATTTTGTCAAATGCTTTTTCCGCATCTGTTGATATGATCATGTGATTTTTCTTTTTTAGCCTGTTAATGTGATGGATTATATTAATTGATTTTCGAATGTTGACTCAGTCTTATATTCCTGGAATAAATCTCACTTGGTCATGGTGTGTAATTCTTTTTATACATTGTTGGATTTGATTTATAAAAATTCAGGATTTTTGCATCTATATTTATGAGACATATTGGTCTGTAATTTTCCTTTCTTGGAATGTCTTTGTCTGGCTTTGGTATTAGGGTAATAATGGCCTCACGGAATGAGTTATGAAGTATTCCTTGTGCATCTATCTTCTAAAAGATATTGTAGATAATTGATATAATTTCTTCCTTAAATGTTCGGTAGAATTCACCAGAGAACTCCTCTTGGCCTGGTGCTTTAGTTTTGGAAGTGTATTAATTATTATTTTTTTTAGTGGAAGATAGAGAAGAAATTTATTTAATGGAATTGGCTTATGAAATTGTGGGGCCTGGCAAGTCTGAACTTTGTAGGGCAGGCGAACAGGCTGGAAATTCTTGAGAAGGACTTGATGTGATAGTCTTCAGGCAGAATTTCTTCTTCCTCAGGAAAACCTCGGTTTTACTTTTAAGGCCTTCCAATTGATTGGATGAGGCCCACCTAGATTATCAAGGATAATCTCCTTTACTTAAAGTCAACTGGTTGTAGATGTTAACCACATCCACAAAATACCTTCATAGGAACATCTACGTTAGTGTTTAATTGAATAAATTGATACTATAGTCTAGCCAAGTTGACATAAAATTAACCATCACAATTATCTTACAGTTCTGTTTTTCTGTGGTAAATTTAAAATTGCAGATTGATTTCTCTCTAATATACTTTTGTATTTCTCCCTTAGTTCATAAAATGGAATATGTCCTCAAAAGGCGGTTTTCTTTTTGTTCCTAATCATAAATATTTATTGAAAACCTACTCATTTTTTTGACTTGGGGTCTTGTAATCCTTCCCACTGTTCCACATTCCTTCTTGAGATTATGTGAGCCCACCTAGTGTGTCTTTTATATGTGGTCTGTGTTTTGTTTTGTTTTGATTTCAATAGATTTAGGGGGTACAAGTGGTTTTTTGTTATTTGGATGAATTGTATAGTGGTGAAGTCAGGTACTTTAGAGTACCTGTCACTCAAATAGTGTACATGGTACCTGACAGGTAGTTTTTGATCCCTCACCCCCTCCCACCTTCCCTGCTTCTGTGTCTCCCAAAGCAATTATACGATTCTGTATGATCATGTATAGCCATCATTTAGCTCCCACTTATAAGTGAGAACATGTGGAATTTGCTTTTCCATTCCTGAGATATTTCACTTAGGATAATGGCTTCTAGTTCCATCCAAGTTGCTGCAAAATACTTATTTCATTCTTCTTTATGACTGAATAGTATTCCATGGTGTATATACATACCACATTTTCTTTATCCACTCTTCAGTTCATAGGCACTTAGGATGCTTCCACATCTTTGCAATTGTGACTTATGCTATAATAAACATATGAGTACACGTGTTAGTTTTATATAATGACTTCTTTTCCTTTGGGCAGATACACAGTAATGGGATTGACAGATTGAATGATAGGTCTACTTTTAGTTCTTTATCTCCATACTGTTTTCCATAGAGATTATACTAATTTACATTCCCACTAACAGTGTATAAAACATTCCCTTTCCACTGCATCCACACCAATATTGACTGTTTTTTGACTTTTTATAATGGCCATTCTGACAGGGATAAGGTGGTATCTCATTGTGGTTTTAATTTGCATTTCTGACGATTAGTAATGTTGAGCATTTTTTCATATGTTTGTTGGCCATTTGTGTATCTTCTTTTGAAAAATGTCTGTTCGTGTACTTTGTCCCCTTTTTAGTGGGATTGTTTTTTTCTTGCTCATTCGAGTTTCTTATAGATTCTAGATATTACTCCTTTCTTGGATATATAGTTTGCAAATATTTTCTCCCATTCTGTAAGTTTTCTGTTTACTCTGTTGATTGTTTCTTTTGCTGTGTAGAAACTTTTTAGTTTACTTAAGTTCCATTTATTTATTTTTATTTGTGCTGTATTTGCTTTTGGGATCTTAGTAATGAATTCTTTGCCTAGCCCAATGTCCAAAAGAGTTTTTCCTAAGTTTTCTTCTAGATTTTTATGATGTCAGATCTTACATTTAAGATTTTAATCCATCTTGAGTTAATTTTTTTGTTTGGTGAGAGATAGGAATCCAGTTTCACTCTTCTGTATGTGGCTCTTCAATTTTCCCAGCACCATTTATTGAATAGAGTGTTCTTTCCCCAGTGTATGTTTTTGTCTACTTTGTCAAAGATCAGTTGGTTGTAAGTAGTTAGCTTCCTTCTATACCTGTTTCTTAAGGGTTTTTATCATGAAGGGTGCTGGATTTTATTGAGTGCTTTTTCTGCATCTGTTGAGATGATCAAATGTAGCATTTGCTTCTGTTTATGTGGTGAATCACATTTATTGATTTGCATATACTGAACCATCCTTGCGTCCCTGGGATGAAACCCGCTTGATCATGGTGAATTATCTTTTTGATGTGCTGTTGGATTCATTGTGCTAGTATTTTGTTGAGGATTTTTGAATCTATGTTCATGAGAGATATTGGTCTGTATATTTCTTTTTTTGTTGTTACCTTTCCTGGCTTTGCTATCAGGATGATACTGGATTCATGGAATGAGTTAGGGAGAATCCCCTCTTTCTCAGTGTTACAGAACAGTTTCAGTAGGATAGGTACCAATTCTTCTTTCTGGGTCTGATAGAATTTGACTGTGACTCTGTCTGGTCCTAGGCTTTATTTTGTTGGGAGATTTTTTGTTACTGATTCAATCTCACTACTTGTTATTGGTCTGTTCAGGATTTCCATTTCTTCCTGATTCGACCTTGGGACGTTGTGTGTTTTCAATAATTTATTCATTTCCTCTAGATTTTCTAGTGTTTGTGCATAGAGGTGTTCATAGTTGCAGATGATCTTTTGTATTTCTGTGATATCAGTTGTAATGTCTCCTTTTTTATGTCTGATTGAGTTTATTTGAATCCTCTCTCTTCTTTTCTTGGTTAATTTAGCTAGTGGTCTATCAATTTTATCTTCTCAAAGAACCAACTTTTCATTTCATTGATCCTTTGCATATTTTTGTTTCAATTTTATTTAGTTCTGCTCTCATCTTTGTTATTCCTTTTCTTCTGCTAGCTTTGGGTTTGTTCTTGTTTTTCTAGTTCCCTGAGGTGTGACGTTAGGTTTTTAATTTGTGATCTTTCTGTCTTTCTGATGTAGGTATGTAATGCTATGAACTTCTAGAAGGGTATTAATTATTGATTCAATTTATTTAATAGATATAGGCCTATTCAGATTCTATATTTCTTCTTCAAGTTTTGGCAAATTGTGTCTTTCAAGGAATTGGTCCATTTTATCTAGATTATCAAATTTGTAAGCACAGAGTTGTCCATAATATTTATTATTCTTTCAATGTCAATGGGATCTATAGTGATATCCCCCCTTTCATTTGTGATATTAGTAATTTGTTTCCTCTCTCTTTTTTTTTCTTAGATAGCCCAGCTAGAGGCTTGTCAATATTATCGATCTTTTCAAAAAACCAGCTTTTGGTTTCATAGATTTTCTCTATTGATTGCCTATTTTCAATTTCATTGATTTCTGCTTTAATTTTTATTATTTTTTTTCTTATGCTCCTTTTGGATTTAATTTCTTCTTCTTTTCTTGTTTCCTATAGTGGAAGCTTAGATTATTGATTTTAGATCTTTCTTCTTTTCTAACATATGCATTTAATGCTAGAAATTTCCCCTTAAGCACTGAATTTACTACATCCCACAAATTTTGATAAATTGCATTTTCATTTAGTTCAAAATATTTTTAAATTTCTTTGATACTTCTTCATTGACATGTGTGCTATTTAGAATTATGTTATTTATTCTCCATAAATAAACACTTAGGGGTTTTCCAGCTATCTTTCTGTTACTGATTTCTAGTTTAATTACGTTTTGGTCTAAGAGCATACTTTGTATGATTTTTATTCTTTTAAATTTGTGGAGGTATGTTTTATGGCCCACAATTGGGTCTATCTTGATGAATGTTCCATGCAAGCTTTAGAAGAATGTGTATTCTACTAATGTTGGATTAAATAGCATATAGATCTCCATTACATCCAGTTGATTTATGGTGGTGTTGAGGTCAACTATATCCTTACTGACTTTCTGTCTACTGAATGTGTCAATTACTAAAAGAGGCATATTGAAGTCTCTAACTATAATAGTGCATTTATCTGTTTGTCCTTGATGTTCTATAGTTTTTGTCTCACATATTTTGATGCTATGTTGTTAGGCATATACATGTTAAGGATTGTTATGTCTTCTTCGAGAATTGATCCCTTTATCATTATGTAACAGCCCTCTTTATCCCTGATAACTTTCCTTGTTCTGAAGTCTGCTCTCTGAAATTAATATAGCTACTCCTGCTTTGTTTTGATTAGTGTTAGCATGGTAGATCATTGTCCATCCATTTAATTTAATCTGTATGTGTCAGTATATTCAATGTGAGTTTCTTGAGACAACATATATTTGGATCTTGGTTTTTGATCCACTCTGTCAATCTCTGTCTTTTGATTTGTACATTTAAAACACTGATGTTGCCGGGCACGGTGGCTCACGCCTGTAATCCTAGCACTCTGGGAAGCCGAGGCGGGTGGATTGTTTGAGCTCAGGAGTTTGAGACCAGCCTGAGCAAGAGCGAGACCCCATCTCTACCAAAAAAATAGAAAGAAATTAGCTGGACAACTAAAATATATATATATATATATATATATATATATATATATATAAATTAGCCGGGCATGGTGGCGCATACCTGTAGTCCCAGCTACTCGGGAGACTGAGGCAGGAGGATAGCTTGAGCCCAGGAGTTTGAGGTTGCTGTGAGCTAGGCTGACACCACGGCACTCTAGCCCGGGCAACAGAGTGAGACTCTGTCTCAAAAAACAAACAAACAAAAAAAAACTGATGTTCAAAGTGATTATTGATATAGTTGTATTAACATATACAACATATGCTACCATTTTCTATTCATTGCTCTTGTTCTTTGTTCCTGTTTGTCTTCCACTCTTTTTCTTGCCTTTTGTGGTTTTAAGTGAGCATTTTTACATGATTATGTTTTCTCTCCTTTCCTAACCTATCAGTTATGCTTCTCTTTTAAACTTTTTTTAGTGATTGCTAGAGAGTTTGCAATATGCATTTACAACTAATCCAAGTCCATTTTCAAATAACACTATACTGTTTCATGGGTAGACTGAGTATATTATAATAACAAAATAATACTAATTCTTCTCTCTGGTCTCTTATATAATTGCTATCATTCATTTCATTTATACATAAGCACATATATATACATAGGCATACATAATTGAATACATTGCTGCTATTATTATTTTGAACAAACTGCTACTGTTAGACCAATTAAGAATAAGGAAAATCAAAAGTTATTTTACCTTCACTTATTTCTTCTTTGATGCTTTTCCTTTCTTTATGTAGATCTGAGTTTCCATACCTGAGAGAAATATGAGGAGATTTCTGTGAAACATCGAGGCATCACAGTCCAAGTGTATTGTGGTTTATTCCAATTGAAAGCAAAAAGACAGTGGAAGTCAGGAAAAGGGAATACTAAAGAAGGCTGAACAGAGATCTATTACTATGTTGAATTTGGAGGTAGAGAAGCTAGGATGATATTTGGGTTGGGGATCACAGGGAAATGTGTACATTAGATGATTTATTTATTTCCTTACATCTTATTCATAGAATTACTCACATCCACTTGGACTTTTTATCTGGAAATAGGAGTAATGCAGGTACTAGTACAAGGAATGAGCAAGCCCTTAGCTATGAAATCTGCAACAATAAGTTACAGTCCCTTAATATTTAGGGTTTTAGGAGATACTGGGGCAATCTAGGCTGAAGGACTATGATGCCAATATTGACTTGTAATGCTTCAGTATTATTTATTTATCCCATGTCTGTAGATGATGTAGACCAGTAAATATGGGGTCCTGAAAAAATAAATCAGAAAATTATGGTAATTCTAAAAGTAATAGGGTTGGGGACACAGGAGTACAGGGCGGTAAATGGAAGCCACCATAAGATACTATACTGGGTCATCCAAGTCTGTGAAACCAAGAAAAAGTCTTTTAGGTATGCACCTGAGAGTGACTTCTTGTCGAACCAAAAAGTTCCACCCTGATAGATTAGTAGGGGTTGAAAGACTGAGGAGAAAGGCATATTGAGAATTTAAGGGACCCAAAAAGATGGGCAGAGGGGTTAGAGAGAGAGAATGTACTCAAATGGTAAGTCCCACCACTGAAATACCTTTATTATTTCAAGGAAAGTTGTAAGGAAATTGGGAGGAATTATTGCTGGAGACTGTGGCTCCAGTGTCTACTGAAAAATTAGACTGATGATTGTTAATGGTTAATTTTATGTGTCATCTTAGCTAGGTCACAGAAACACTACTTTAGATGTGTTTTAAAACACTACTTTAAAACACTATTTTAAAAATGAGATTAATATTTAAATAAGTAGACTTTGAACGAAGCAGATTACCCTCCATAGTGTGGGTGGACTTCATCCAGTCAGATTAAGGCCTTAAGAGAAAAAAGACTAGCATTCCCCAAGGAAGAGAAAATTCTTTTTATTATTATTTTTATTTCAGAATATTATGGGAGTAGAAACATTTTGGTTACATATGCCTTTGCCTCGCCCAAGCTGGGGCTACAAGTGTGCCCTTCCCCCATACAGCGTGCTCCTCATCCGTTAATTGTGAGTTTACCCACCCCCACCACCCCCCTCCCACCTGACCGGCACCCAATGAATATTACTACCAAGTGAGCACCTTAGTGTTGATCAGTTAGTACCAATTTGATGGCAAGTACACGTGCTTCTTGTTTAGGAAGAGGAAATTCTGCCAGCAGACAGCCTTTGAACATAAGCTGCAAGACCAGCTCTTCCCTGGGTCTCCAGCCTGCTGGCCTACCTGCAATTTTGGACTTGTCAGTCTCCACAATCATGTGTCAATTCCTTAAAATACACACACACACACACACACACACACACACACACACACACACACAAACACACACACCTATATATACCTATTTGTTCTGTTTCTCTGGAGAATCCTGAGAAATACAATGACCATTTTGTAATAGGATTATTTCACCTTGCTAAACCAAAGGCAACTGGAGACACTGAAGGATGTCTTCCTTGGAAGGGAGTCATTTTGCTTCTAATTGAGCAGTTTTGGGGGCTGCTTTGGTCCTGGCCAAAGCAATAAAATTGTAGGCCCAGTGACTTTTTCCTCCAATATATGCAACTATACTTCTCTATCTGTGTTGTATTTGTGGAGGGCCTTTTGTTTCCCTCAAATTGTTTAAGTTGTAGTGCTATACATTTATGTATGTAGTTTTGCCTTTGTTTTTCAGGCTATCCTCAAAATGCTAGGCTAATTACTACAATTCATGGATGGGCATGGTCTGCTAGCCTGTTTTCTGCTTCTTAACAGCAGCTGATATTTAAGGCTTAGGCATATTAACATAAAAGGACGCTATCTCAATGGTGATGTTAGCATTAATGCCCAACCTGAACACTCTTTAAAATGGTTGCTAATAGGTCCTTATATTAATAGTTAGAGAGAGATTCATCCTGCCCCTATCAACAGGATTAGATTGTTCTCCAGTCATTGTGACAGGGGTAAACTTCAAGATGCCCAATATCTCTAGGGCATCAGGGTTAGCTAAATCCTAATTTATGGTGACCTATTTGGCCTTGTCACACCAGATTCTAGAACCTCCTAGTTCTACTAAAAGGTGTGCTAACTGATATAGATCTGGGAGCCACTTCACTCAGCCTCTTAGTTAGTGGGAAATCCTCTCAGAGTTTGCCAAGCAGTTGGAGGTCAGTTTTTAACTTAGGGGACTAGAATCACAAAGAATAGGGATAAAAATAAGCAATAGGACAGGTGGGTTAGGAAGCCTTTTCAGCTTTGTACCAAAGAGAGAAGTTATACATGAAAAGATTGACAAAATTGACTTCCTAAAAATAAAATTATCTATGCATCTGAAAACCACAGGGTGGGGGGGGCAAGGGCAATATACGTAACCTAAACATTTGTACCCCCATAATATGCTGAAATAAAAAAAAAAACCACAAACACATTTAAAAAGCAAAAACCAGGAAAAGTATTTCCAACGTATGTGACAGAATGGACAGAATGGGGGGAGTCAACATCTTTACATATAACTATTAAAATCAATAGGTAATTTTTTAAATCATCCAGCCCAAAATGTCAATAAGATAATTATTTTTAAAAACATTAATAAATGTTAGCTAGGATATGAAAAACCAAGAATTCTTTTAGAATGGCAGTGGCAATACAAATGGGTATTATGTTTCTTGCAACATGCACCAAGAGATTTAAAAGTGTTCAATTCAGTAAACCTACTTCTGGAAATCTATTCAAAATAATCAGAGCTGGGCATACCTGTAGTCTCAGCTACTTGAGAGGCCAGTGCAGGAGGATCTCTTGAGCCTAGGAGTTTGAGTCCAGCCTGGGCAACACAGTGAGACCCTGTTTCTGAAAAAAAAAAATCAGAGATGGTGAAAAATAAATATGTGCAAAAATATTCCTTTCATTTAATAAAGGCATAAACTTTAAGGAGCATATCAATGTACTTTCCTCCTATGCATTTGCTTGACTGAATTTCCCTAGAAATTACTAGTGTGAGTTTTCTACTAGAAGGCAGAAATGGAAAGTTGAAGAACAAATATCAGCTATTAATAGAAATAAATCTAAAGAGTACATTTTATCAAACTCAGTCCCATGGCTTGAAAATTTGTACCTAATACATACATTATAGCAAACATTGGAGACAATAACAATAATTATATGCTATTTACAACTGCCAGGAACCAAGTAAGAACTTATGTTATTTATGGTGACCACCACCCCATGACACAGATGCTGCTACCACCTTCATTATACTCAGGTGGAAACTGTGGCACAGAATGAAGTAGTAAATTTCCAAGGGTCTCAGGGCTCCTAAAAGAGGGCACCAGCATTCGTGTGGCTGGTATGTCAGACACTAGATTACACACTGGGTTACAGAATGCTTTCCTGCCCCCAGTACAAGAATAAAATAAAAGACACCCTTTGGAACAGTGTAAAAGAGCCAATGAAACTTTTTTTCAAAATTGAGATAACATAGTCATTGCTCACAATAAAGTGCTAAATGGAAAAGAAAAAAGTCATGTAGGTTCATACAGCACCATCCCACCATTATGAAAAATATACACTATATTTAGAAAGAAAAACATCTGGAATAAATTTAGTACTTATTCATTTATTCAAAAATATATATTGAGAACACACTGCTACACACTGTTTTGTTGGTGTGCCAACAATGCAATGGTGAGCAAAAACAAAGGAATACCACCATAGCTCCTGTCCTTAGGAAGGTTACATTATTATATTTACCTTTGAGATAGATGGTCAGGGGTTATATGTTTTCCATCTCAGTTATTGAATAATTTTTCCACTCTTCTCGTCTATATATTTATTGTGTTAGGAAGAGAAATGAATAAAAAATTTTCAAGTCTTTTTCAAATGATGTTTAGGACAGGGTAACTCACGCTAAAATTCTGAGTTTAAAAAAAGATGTTGAACTCACGATGCAATAGTTTAAAATGCACCTTTATTAATAAAAAAAACCTCTAAGGAAACTTACCACAAAACATTATTAATGGCCATCGCTACGTGATGGGAATGTGAATAAGACTGGCTTTCTTTATTACACCTTATCTGCCTTCCAAATTTTCTACAGTAAGGTTGAGTGTCTTCTATAATGAAAGAATACGTATATTTATCAATATAAAACCAGGTCCATAAAACTCAGTACAAAGTGGGGAAAGAAAAGGACTAGACCATTCAAAGCAGCAGAAATACAAGTTGCTAAGGGACCTAGACAGCCCCGCAGGAGAAATGCCAATTTCAAAAGCAAAACGGCTGTGAGTTTTCCCAAGGGACCTCCCAACTGCCGCAAAAAGCGGCAGCCCCAGCACCCTGTCCTGGCAGGCATAAACAAGAATGGGCCTCTTCTCCAGAAAAAGGCTCTGCAGCGTTTTTTCAAGCACGAAGGGCGGGTGAGAGGTGGGCAGGACCGCGCCACGGCGCAACACTGCCATCTACAGGCCGGGGAGACCGAACGCCACCAACCTCAAAGAAAAATCCATCCTTTCCGCTGCTTTTCTGCCCAGAGCCTAAATATCATGGCCGAGAAAGCCCAGCAGGATGAAGACAAGGACCAGAAAATGGACTGGTACCAGCTGGAATGGCCACCGCAAACCCACTCCTGCACGGACACCTTCCCTAGTCCCGCCCTTGGAACCACAGCAACAGCAGCAGGAAGTCCCAACGCCACCGGAAATACGCAACTCGGGGCCCAGGCTGGCCTGGGCTTGGCGGGTTCTGGGCCTGCGCGTCGGAGCGTAGTGAAGTCGGTGCTAGTCTCGCTACAGCTTCCTGTCTGCAGGTTTCTTTCCCTACTCTATCGTGAGCTGGCGCCTGCCCCAGTCGCCCCGATGCCCCACGTTCGAAACCTGTACCAATCCCCTGTCACTCTGCCACCCACCTCTCATGTGGCGCACTCACGGTCTTCCTCTCAGCCCTATGTCCTCTGATCCTTCCAGGCGACCTCAGCGCTCAGGAGGCTGGCCAGGCCACCAGCGGGAGCCTGTCGGTCCTCAGGGATGTTCTCCCTCCTCGCCTTCCCTCCCACCTAAATCTCCTGCGCCTGTAGTCATGCCCTGGGACTCAGGGAAGACCTCGCCCCCCCCCCGCCCCGCCCATGATGTCCATTACTTGCATCCCCCTCTCATCACCACTGACACCATCACCCATGCTTCCAGCTCCCTCCCTCTAATACCTCTACATCAACAGCCTTCAACCTCATGGAGGCCTCCAGTCCACCCATTTTTCTGTGTTCCTCATCCAACAGGCTCTCCCTTACCCAGCTTACCCAGAACTACAAACTCTCCCTCAAACACGCCTCTTCTTTTCTCCTTACCTCCTACTCTCCAGACAACACCCCAACAATGGACAAAGATTCTGCACCCTCCACACCTGTATCTTCTTCCTCCTCTTCCTACAGTAGCCCTCCACAAGCACCAAAACCCACTCTTATGATATTCACTAATAATTCATTGAGAAAATAAGAGATCAAACAGGAACTCTCACCACTTCCCAACAACACTGGATCTGCTTGTAATCTCAGCCACCTGTCTGGAGGAAGTAACCTAATAATGTTTGAGGCCAGGCCCTTTGCTTGGATCCTATGCCCTTGCACCCTCTCAAAGAATATGCTTTTCCAGTTTTAATTCCTTTCTCCCAAAACGTCATATTTTCCATCTCTACTGGATCATTCCATCACCTATGAACGTGCTCTTCTTTCTCGCACCTTAAACAAATTGAAGCAATACATAGAACATCACTATATCCCATGTGCCTCCAAGGTCCTGTCACATTTCCCTCAAACTCTGAACAGGAAATCTATCTCCACTTCTATAACCATTCTGTTTATCTGTTTATCTCCATTTTGATAACCATTCTCATCACTAACCACTTCAATCCTTCTTCTATACCTGCCTGCCCCCCACAAGAAAACTGATTTTATCAAGGACACCAATGACCTTCATATTGACTAAAGTTGTGATCATGTCCTCATCTTCAACTTAATATATCTCAAGGGCCATTGGTACATTTGACAATTCCCTTCTTTTTGAAACTGTCCGCCTCCTGCTTCTCTCCCTCCCTCTCTTCCTTCCTTTAATTTTATATTTTACTTTTGGGTTTGTGACAATACACTCTCCTGGTTGGTGTTCCTCCAACCACAGTGGCCACTCCTCAGTATGCATTACTTGATTCTCACTTTCTGCATGAATTTTAAAAGGATCCCTTCTCGTGCTACTCTCTGGCGCTGAGTTATTTCATTCATTTTGCCATCATATAGCATATATATAATGTGACTTCCCACATTAATATGTCACCCACAAAATTGTGCTCTGATATCGCAATTTGTCTGTCTCTTTGTTTAAATGACCAAGAGGCATCACACATTTAACATGCCCCAAGCACTACTCTTTTTTTTTAAATTTTCTTATTACAGCATATTATGGGGGTACAAATGTTTAGGTTACGTATGTTGCCCTTGTGCCCCCCTCCCCCCTCGAGTCAGAGTTTCAAACATGTCCATCCCCCAGATGGTGCGCATCGCACTCATTATGTATGTGTATACCGAAACCCTCCTCCCCCCTCCCATTTGCCCGATGCCCAATAAATGTTATTCCTATATGTGCACTTACGTGTTGGTCAGTGAAACCAGTTTTCTAGTGAGTACATGTGGTGTTATTTTTCCATTCTTGGGATACTTCACTTAGTAAAATGGGTTCCAGCTCTATCCAGGAAAATACAAGAGGTGCTATATCACCGTTGTTTCTTAAAGCTGAATAGTACTCCATGGTATACATATACCACATTTTATTAATCTACTCATGTATTGATGGGCACTTGGGTTGTTTCCACATCTTTGCAATTGTGAATTGTGCTGCTATAAACATTCGGGTGCAGATGTCTTTTTTATAGAATGTCTTTCGTTCTTTTGGGTAGATGCCCAGCAATGGGATTGCTGGATCAAATGGTACATCTACTTGTATCTCTTTAACCACCCCCAAGCACTACTCTTTGATGTGTTCTGTTTTGTTTGTTTCCACTGTAAGCCATCAGAATGTCCTTTTTTTCGTTTTAACCTTTTAATTACGAAAGTTTTCAAAATTCACAGAAGCAGAGACTAGTGTATTGAACTCATATACCTGTCCCCCAGATTCAACAGTATTCAATTTTGCCACACTTGTTTTATTACCCCGTTTTTGCTATAGTATTTTAAAGCAAATCCATTACATCATGCCATTTTGCCTCTAATACTTTGATATGTATCTCTAGAAAACCAATATATTGTTGTATAATTACTTGATTATCACGTGTTAGCACGTAATTATCAAGTAATTGTAGATAGCATGTAAATATTAAGTCATTATGAAACAATATAATTGATTTTTAAAATTGATTTACTTAAAAGATTTTGAAAGGGGGATGTTCTTGCCTTCATGCAGATGGTAATACAAATATTATAATAAAAGTTAATATTTACTGAGCACTTACGATATGCAAGGCATTGTGCTAAGCACATGCATTTTCCTGTACTTTACTCCTCCGAACAATTTTATGCAGTCAGTACTGTGTTTTTATCCTGATTTTACAAATGAGGAAAGTGATATTTTGAGAGGTAAGGTAACTCAGCAAGTCCTGTTGATTTGATCTTCTGAATATGTCCTGTACCCTTCCCCTTCTTTGTGTATCTACTACTATTTTAATGTCCAAACAATTTCATCATCTCTTCCTTCACTACAGTTACTCTGGTATATTTCTTTTCCTTGAACATGCCAGAAGTATCTCCTCATTAAGGCATTTGGAATTGTAGTTCCTTTTATCTGCAAGATTCTATCCCAGATCTTTGCATGGCTGGTTCCTTCTCAGCCTTAGGGTTTCTGCCCCATTATTACCTTCTCTGGGAGGCTCTCTCTGTGTGACGACTCTGTGTAAAGTAGCCCAAGATCTGGATTATTTTCTACCTAACATTTATCTCACCAGCTCATTTATTCATTGGTTAGTTGGCCTTCTATCTCCTCCTCAACTGATTGGTAAGTTACCATCTACTATTAATACAAGAGTACCAAACACCTATTAAGAAAGGTTCCATTAATATTTGTTGAATGCTGAATAAAGGGCCACCTGAGACCTGTTGTTGCTTCTTTGCAGTTTTGTTGGAGGGTGTGGGAGTGGAGGGGGTGTTACTGGAGAATCTCCCTTCTCCAGTAATTTGCAATGCATATCTGCTCCATGATAACTCCTATAGGATTCTGGGTGTGTGTATTAAAGTCATAAAGAACCTTGACATGCCGTGCTTTCCTTCCGAATCATTAAATTATTTTATTTCCATTTAAAATGACATATCCATGATAAATGAGAAGAAGAAAGAGAAGATGTTAGCCAATCATAAGGTCACCTAGGGTGGGCTTCAGTGCCTTCATGACTCATCTGGGAAGCACTGTGGCTGCGTGACATTGGCCACATTCCTTAATCTCAGTGTGCCTTGGTTTCCCCATCTGCACATGGGGCAGCCAAGGTATATACATGTACGGGGACTGATACTGTTCATTCTCAGAACAGTGCAGGCGTGTGTGAGCTCTCAAAATATGTTTGATAACATCATTGTTTTTCCTGTTAGCAGCTGCCAGCTGGAGAACTAAGAAGCATGACAAAAGCCTGCAGGATGCCAGAATGCTCCCAATATCTGTACAGAACTGACACTCGTAAGAAAAAGTAGGAAAGAAATGCCTTCTTTAGGACTGAGCCATGAACCTATATTTATAATTTAGTATAAAGGCCACCAAAAGCTATTTTCCCAGGATAGGAAGTTTTTAAGCAAATATTCATTTCAGTGACTTTATAATCATGACAATTGCACTTTCATTCTGTTTTCCAAAAATGTAGAATGTACTATGTACTCAAGCCAGTAATGAGAAAAGTGTTTTTTAAAAGATTAAACCATTGAGCCTATATCAAATGCTGCTATTTTAATTTATCTGGCAAATATGACAGTGTGAAAAAGAAAAAAAAAAGATTCCCTAGCCTCCACAAAGCTCCCAAACTAACACAGACATGAACACACTCCCGACCTTGCCCACATAACTCCTGGAACTCATCTCAAGCTCCAGGATAGTTCCTATCTGCTGATCAACAATCCTTAATAGTTATTAGATGATGATGGAAAAAGGTTGCTTAGAAGTGAAGCTCTCTGGGCACTCACGCTAAAACTGTTGACACAGCACCTCATAGGCCCCTTTTAAAGCATGATGGCTCTCTTTGAACACCAAGCTTATTTTTACAAAGAGCTTGTCCTGCTGCTGATGACAAAAATGGTAATATATGATGATCCCTCCTATATTATGATGCTTTGTCAATTAGCCTATGTATTACTCCTAAAGAGAAAATTCAAATCTTAAAGGCTTCTCTTTATGAGCTGCATACACTATGGGAATTCTTGTGTCATCATGAAAGATAAGCAAAAGAAAAAGAGTGTTCTGTTCCAGCTACCAAAGAGTAGAAGACACAGAGGCAGTGGTGGACAGAGGTAAGGTTCTCACTTCTCAGTCTTCCCCCTCGAGGCCTGATTTCAGACAAGTGAGATGTGTAGAGAAGTGAAGGAGAGGTTTTGCCCCCATTCATATTCGGGACTCAGAGGAGATCACTTTGCAGGATGACACAGCAGTCTCTTCGGACAGAGGGATTACTGCAATTCCGGGATATACCTTTCTGGAGCTGATCTTGGTTCCTACTATGATGTAGGTGAGACCCCAGGGGGCTACCTTCCCTGAGGGGGGGGGGTGTGGAAAGTGGCTGATTGAAGAGCCGAGGGTGCTACCGTGAAGGAAGTCTAACCCGGCTAGGGGCTAGGTGACCCTGCAGCTGAGGCTGTGCAGTGGACAGCCCTGGCCAGGGGCAGGGTGGAGGATGAGACCCAGACTCAGAGGGGTCTGCAGGTGCCTACACAGGTGGGCTGAGGCTGGGTCAGCCGGGGAGCCAGCATGAGAGACAAAAAAATGCAAGTTACACCAGCGACCGACATGGGTGAGCAGGTCAGCACCACCAGCAGGACCCGGGAGACAAGAGTCATCACTTCCCTCAGAAATGACCCAGGACACTACAAACAGCATAAGATGTCATAGACCCCCTGTCCCCATTACCGTGGAGACCCCGTCCCCATCTTGGAAAGGAATAGGGAGGTGGGGTGGAAATCCGAAAAAGCATTTTCACCACACAGGTTGAGCATTTATACCAATGGGCCAGTCACATGACTGCAGCAGATGACACCAGATTAGACAAAATTCCAATGGGGTTTCCGCCCTTACTATCCAGTCCAGAGGGCAGACACTCATGATGAAGAACCGATGAGTCTGAGTGAATAAACGAACCTAAAGTTCCCGTGGCTTCTGAGGGGCACGAGTGACTGTGTGGTCCCTGTGCACCAACTCCTCTGGCTCCTCCTCTGCCTGCCATCTTATCAGTCCACATTAGAGTGGGAGTGGGGCGTCCTTGCCTCCTCTTCTCCTTTGACCCAGGACAGTTTTATCCCATCTCATATGTGGAGCCCCAGGACAGAGCACAGAGAGAGGAGGGGACCAGAAGACAGACACGCAGAGTGGAATAACTGATGAGAGTTGTCACTGAGGCGAGCAGGGCCTCTTCAAGTCCAGTCATTGCCCTCCCCAAGCAATGCCAAGCCCCACCGTCCTTTAACAACACACACCCCATGTCCCAGGGCCTGATCCCTGGAACTCGGACTCAGAAAATGGTTCTAGCACCATGTACTGCTGGGGAAAATGACAGAACCACACTGTACTTTCATAGTCATCATCATCTCCTGGGATCTCAGTGCTAGACAGCAGGCTTTCTTTGACTCTGGTCCCTCCCTCTCCTGGAACCCCCTACCACACATTTGTCCCTTCCCTCTTGGCCAAAGCGCATTCCCATTCTCACCTGAGATGCAAGCAGGGAGTGGGAGGGAGAAGGGCCTTAGTGCTGGAAAGCGGTATGGATTCTGTTGTCTTGGCGACTGTCTTCTGCACCAGGTCACTCAGCTCGGATCCAGAGTTGGTTACCAGGGAAACTGAAGCTTAATCCACCTGACTCAAGAGAATAACAAACAAACAAAGGAGTGGAAACTGACACGGGATGTATTGTGGGAGGCCACCCACAGACGTGGAATTGTGACTCTCATTAAATGTGTTTGTCACAAGGGTCCTTGCACATGCACAGACAAGTGTACACGTGTGTACTCAGGAGCACTCCTTCCAGCCCAGGGGAGCACAGTGACTGGGGCATTTGGTACACATCGGGGAGGCAGGGGATGAGACAGATGTCAGATCATGAAGAACGTAGGATATGTATCAATGACGTATCAATGGCATCCTCCTCACTGGACCTGACCAGGATGCTGTCTCACAGGCCATCACGACCCTGAGTGAACACCTCACTGCGAGGGGATGGGAAACTTCCCCCCATAAGGTAAAAGGCCTTTCCCAGTCTGTTAAATTTGGGGGCTACATTTGGAACTCAAAATCACAAACTATTCCCAATCATGTAAAAGACAAGCTCCTGTAGGTCCAACCTCCCACACTGGTAAGGAGGCCCAACATTTGGTAGGAATGTTTGGATTCTGGTGCCAACACATTCCTCACTTCCAATATTGGCCAGACCCTTTCTATTGAGTCGCCCATAAGTCTTCCACTTTTCAGTGGGAACCTGAGCAACTAACACTAGATAAACTAAAAGAGGCTATTATTTCAGCTGTCCCACATGTCCTGAGGGCAAGACTTAGAAGTTTCCACCATCCCAAAATTTGCATCCTAGAGCCTCTGGACCAAATGGACAGGCAAACACCTACCCACGGGCTTGGGCTGTAAGCGGCTCACAGACTCAGGCCAAAGGTACTCGCCACTGTAGAGGCACCTCCTGGCAGTGGATCAGGCACTTCTCAAAACTGAAGCCCTTACTGGACAGAGCCAATTACCCTACAGACCAAGATTCCTATTATACCCTGTGAAATGGGAAAAAAGCTCCCTATAAAATCGGATCAGCAACGGAGACTCGCTTATTAAAATAGAAATGGTATCCACAGACTCCAGCTAAACGTGGCCCTACTGTAGTGTCACAACTCCATGAAGAAATAGCCACACAGCGTGCTGGTGAGACTAATGTGCCAAACCCTAGAAATGCCTCTGCACCTTGCTCAACAGGGACCAGAGGGCGAATGGTCAGTGCTCTCAAAACAAGAAAAGCAATGCTGCTTTTCCGCTCTCTCCCCTCTCCCCCCGAGCGCTGCTCCAGCTTCACCGAGCTCTGGGCTCCTGCTAAGCTAGCACTGCTGTCATCTCCCTTCAGCTGCCATCATGATTATCTACCAGGACCTCATCAGCCACAATGAGATGTTCTCCGACATTCACAAGATCCGAGAGATCGCAGACGGCCTGTGCTTGGAGGTGGAGGGGAAGATGGTCAGTAGGACAGAGGGTAACAGTGATGAGTCTCTCATTGGTGGAAATGCTTCCGCTGAAGGCCCTGAGGGCGAAGGTACCGAAAGCACAGTAATAACTGGTGTCGATATCGTCATGAAACATCATTTGCAGGAAACCAGCTTCACAAAAGAAGCCTACAAGAAGTACATCAAAGATTACATGAAGTCAATCGAAGGCAAACTTGAAGAACAGAGACCAGAAAGAGTAAAACCTGTATGACAGGGGCTGCAGAACAAATCAAACACATCCTTGCTAATTGGTGAAAACATGAATCCAGATGGCATGGTTGCTCTACTGGACTACCGAGAGTATGGTGTGGCCCCATATATGATTTTCTTTAAGGATGGTTTAGAAATGGAAAAATGTTAACAAATTTGGCAATTACTTTGGATCTATCACCTGTCATCGTAACTGGCTGCTGCTTGTCACCCACACAACATCAGGACTTAAGACAAATGGGACTGATGTCATCTTGAGCTCTTCATTTATTTTCACCATGATTTATTTGGAGTGGAGGCATTGTTTTTAAGGAAAAAACATATCATGTAGGTTGTCTAAAAATAAAATGCATTTAAACTCATTTGAGAGAATGCCTTTTAGATAAATACATGTTTAAACTAAATCCATCCCATAGTTTTCCTGGAGAAGCTAGAGCCTGGTTGTAGGCCACTACTAGAAAGCATAAGACTGTCATCAGATAAATTCTACAGTGGAAACTACTTCTGGGACTGGAATATAAAAAGGAATCAAAAGTTTTAATTCTGAGTTGCAGTAAAGGGAAAGACCATGCTCATAGTGCCAACACTTGAAGTGGAGCCTTAACACATCTCATCACCTACAATGGAAGTGGTAACTCTGGAAGAGATTACCAAGAGAATAAAAAGAGACTAACAGAGTTGGAAAAAAAAAAAAAAAGAAAAGCAATACTGTTTCTTTTTCTTTTTTTTATTTCAGCATATTATGGGGGTACAGATGTTTAGGTTACGTATGTTGCCCTTGGTCCCCCCCCCAAGTCCATGTTTCAAATATGTCCATCCTTCGGGTAGTGCGCATTGCACTCCTTGTGTATACAAATACCCGTCCCCACCTCCCTCCTCCCCCCTCCTCCCGCCGCCCTCCCCCTTCCCCAACATCCAATAGATGTTGTTCTGATATGTGTATTTATGTGTTGATTAGTTAATACCAATTTGATGGTGAGTACAAATGGATCCCGTTCTTCTGCTCTTGTGGTGCCCCACTTTGGATAATGGGCTCAAGTTTAATCCAGGAAAGTGTAAGAGGTGCTAGATCACTGTCGTTTCTTATGATTGAGTAATATTCCATTGTAAACATATACCAAATTTTGATAATCCACTCATGGATTGACAGGCACTTGGGTTGTTTCCACATTCTTGCAACAGTGAATTGTGCTGCCATAAACATTTGGGTGCAGATGTCTTTATCGTAGAATGTTTTGTGCTCTTTTGGGTAGATGCCTAATAGTGCTATTGCTGGGTCGAATGGTATTTCTATTTTTAGCTCTCTGAGGTATCTCCAAATTCTTTTCCACAGAGGTTTCACTAATTTGCAGTCCCACCAGCAGTGTAAAAGTGTTCCTGTCTCTCCACATCCTCGCCAACATTTGTTGTTTTGTGTTTTTTTGATAGAGGCCAATCTCACCGGGGTTAGGTGATACCTCATTGTGGTTTTGATTTGCATTTCTCTAATGATTAGAGATGTTGAGCATTTTTTTATATGTTTGCTGGCCATTATTCTGTCTTCTTTTGAAAAGTTTCTGTTCATTTTGCTTGCCCATTTGTTGATGGGGTTGTTTGATTTTTTCTTGTTGATTTTTTTTGAGTTCTAGATAGATTCTGGTTATCAGCCCTTTATCAGATGTGTAGAGAGCAAATATTTTTTCCCATTCTGTGGGCTGTCTATTCACTCTAATGATAGTTTCCTTGGCAGTGCAGAAGCTTTTTAATTTGATTAGATCCCACTTATTTATTTTTGTTGCTGCGGCGATTGTTTTGGGGGTCTTCTTCAAGAATTCCTTACCTAGGCCGATGTCTGAAAGGGTCTTCCCAACATCTTCATTTAGAATTCTTAAGGTTTCATGCCTTAGGTTTAAATCTGTTATCCACCTTGAATTGATTTTTGTGAGAGGTGAGAGGTAGGGGTCTAGTTTCAGTCTTCTGCATGTAGCTATCCAGTTTTCCCAGCACCATTTATTGAAAAGAGATTCTTTTCCCCAGTGTATGTTTTTGTCAGCTTTGTCAAAGATTAGATTACCATATGCAGATGGTTTCATCTCTGGATTCTCTTTTATTAAGCTGTCCACCCTTCAGTATTTGACATTTTCAGGTCTTCCTATTGTTCTTCAGCAGCAACAACTTGGTCCCCCTCTCCCAGACTTCAATAGCAACTTCATTCCAGGGGACTACTGATTTTTCTTTTACAATTAACTAGCATCTTATCCCTTTATAAGAAATAAATGTTTCAGTTTCAGTTTAAAAGTACTTATTAACCACATCCCCAGATACATTACTTGCCTCATCCCTTCTTCCCCCAGAGGTAATAACTGTCACGAGTTTTGTATATTAAATGATTAATGAACTGTTTCAACACTGCCCTCATGGGCTACTACATTTCCATCCCTGAATACCAACTGGAATTCTATTATTTTCAATCCCATTTGAGCTGGATAATCAAGCTTAGGTTCCCACTGTACCCCAACCCACATCTGTGACTGTCAGTTATCTACTTCTCACTCATTGTACCAAAGTTTCAAAGAGTACAGGTCCTTGGTTGCAGCCAAGGTTAACATTTCAGGCAACAAATTTATTGGAAGGAAAATTGAGTAGCTCACAGAATGAACAGAAAATCTGGAGAACCAGAGTCAGAAAACAGGCACCAGCCAGTCAGAACCTGAGCTCAAATCACACCACAGGGACAGTCTTGGGTGGGTGTTACTGTGCCTTCACTCAACACTAAACACTACAGATGGTGCAGTCATTGGATGCTAATGAATTACATAATGAGAACCATAAGAAATGGGCAATAATAAAGGGGAAGGAAAAAGAGAATAAATAAAGCCATCATCAAACAAGTGTAGAAGCACACACACACGAACACACCCACAACTGTAGAAAGAAACAGTAAGAAATAATCTGGGCATCGACAGAGATAATGAACCACAAAGTCCCACCACTAATCAGACATTCTTCTCACAACTCCAGGATTCCACAAATGAGTTAGCTGAGGATCAAATGCCTATAGTAAAGCTAAATAAATTTAAAGTACACTGAGAGCTATTCCAAGCATTATGTAGAAAGCTACTAACAACAGTGAACTTATTCTGACCAGGTCCTCACCCATCATCTTCATAGATGGCTAATGAAATGGCCTCTAGATATTTATGATACCCTCAAAAGTAGTGACCTTCAAACTATTTTACTGCAATGCTGCTTGTGTTCTACATTAACCTCATGGACCACTATGGATTGCAAACCACAGCTAAGAAAACAATACAATTTTTTCGGGGGAAAAAAATGGTGGAGTTAAGGTAACCTCCCGGATTCCTGCTTCCAGAGAAAGAGGCGTAGATCTTGTTTTGCTACACATGAACTGATCGCTCTCCCACAAAACAGTGAGGTGAATGGGTGGAGATTCAGCGTGGGACACACAAATCAGGAAAAAAAATAAGGTGAACGGGAGATAGGAATGCAAAACCTGGAGAGTGTGGGACAGACAATAGAGAGTGGAGTGTGGGACGGCTGCACCCGCCTGGCCAGCAAGTGCACCGGGATAAGACCCTCAAGAGAAAGTCTAGCTTCCCCACTGACTTACAAGCCCACCGAGAGTCAGGGACTTGTGTGAAGTGGGTGCAGAATCGTGGCAGGAAACGTGAGGCTCTGTGGAGAGGAGACAGTAGCAGGGAGCATCTTGAACTCCCCGGAGCTCCGTGTCAGGACTGCACCAGACAAGGGGGGAGCTCATCTGGGCTACCTCCCGAGGCAGTTAGGAATCAGGAAGCTGGTCTCTGGCACCCAGCCAGTCCAGAACAAGGAGGTGATTACTAAGTAGAGGACTCTAACCTGGAAACCGCCACTGGTGATTAGGACTGTTCAGGGTGGGCCAGTAAGAGCGAGAGGTATTGCTGGACAGGCGTGAGATTGGGGGAGGGTGACATAAAGGAGATGGTGGGGCGCCCTAATGACTCGGCTCCCTGAGCTGGTGCCTGCCAGCCCCTGAACGGTTGCCTCCAGTGCTGGAGCCCTGTGGGTGGGCGAATGCCATCTTGGGGCCCAAACACTGTGGCTGAGGTGCCATATGGTGTGGGGCAGCTCCCTTCCCCCAGCCTGGGAACTCTGGCAACAAGCTCCGCCCTGGCAGGACCTAAAGTCAACTAGCTAGGCCCGTTTTTTTGAGGGGTGAATTCTGAATACTTCCTCAGTTGTGGGAGGCTGATGCCTGTGGGACCTGCAGGCGCTGAGGTGCTGGGCAAACTGGGGCGGCGTCCCCTCCCGCTGGCCAGCGTCTTTTGTGCGGAGAGTGGTGGGCTCCACCTCTGGGGTTGTGGAGGCGAGACATAAACAGCCACTTCCCCTCTGTGATAAGCGTCAGTCCCTGGGGCTTTGGCACTGACCAATAGCTGACAGCCTAGTGACTTTCCTCGTCAGAGCAGTTTAGGTCATCCAGTACGATTGCATTTCCGCCTCTGGTCAGCTTCCAACAGTGAGACCCTTGCTTAGGGAACCAAAATCCTGGCAAGAGACCAAAACAAGTTCCCCAAGTAATCCCTCCCATCAGGAGGAGCATTCCAGCTGTGGTAGAACAACCCCAAACAACATGCTAGTGGCTCCCTCTAGCGGCAGATCAAGTGAAAATACACAGGACGTGTTACTTTCCAAATGAAATCTGAAAGAAGAGAAGCAACAGCTGATCCAGATGGGAAGGACCCAGCAAAAGATTTCTGGAAGTATGTAAAATCAAATGGAAAGCACACCCCCAAAGAGGAACACCAGCTCTCCAGCAATGAACATTAACCAAGTCCAGAATACTAAAATGACAGAAGAATTCCAAACATGGATTGTAAGTAAACTCAATGATATGCAAGAAAAAATGGATAACCACCACAAGGAAACCACAAAAAAATCCAGGACTTAGAAGAAAAATTCACTAAAGAAATTGAAATATTAAAGAAAAATTAAACCAATCTCCTGGAAATGAAAGACTTATTCAGGGAACTACAAAACACAGTGGAAAGCCTCAAGAACAGGGTAGAGCAAACAGAAGAAAGAATCTCAGAGATTGAAGACAGCTCCTTCCAATTGAATAAGTCAGTCACAGAGATTGAGCAGAAAATAAAGAAAAAAGAAACAAGCTTACAAGAAATGTGGGATTATGTGAAAAAAACCAAACCCGCGGGTGATTGGGGTTCTGGAAGGTGAAGAAGAAAACATGCAAGGGCTGTATAACCTATTTGAAGATTTAATAGAGGAGAATTTCCCAAGCCTTGCTAAAAATCTAGATATAACGATACAGGAAGCTCAAAGGACCCCAAGGAGATTAAATGCAAATAGAATGACACCACATCATGCAGTCATCAGAGTCACCAAAATATCCACGAAAGAGGCCCTACTACAAGCTTTAAGGTGAAAGAAACAAGTAAGATACAAAGGAAAGCCTATCAGAATAACTTGAGACTTCTCAACTGAAACCCTACAAGCAAGAAGAGCCTGGGGCCCCATTCTCACTCTTTGGAAACAGAATAATGCCCAGCCTAGAATCTTGTACCCTGTAAAACTAAGTTTTATATATGAAGGAGAAATAAAGACATTCTCAGATAAACAAAGACTGTGGGAATTCACCAAGACAAGACCAGCTCTCCAAGAAGTACTCAAAGCTGAATTACACAACGATCAGCACAATAAACACTAACCAATGTAAAACCACTCAAAAGCTAAAGATCAAAGGCTAGATTCCACAATGGCTCAAGAGACAAACAAAGCACCAAAATGCAACTCAACAGTATGAACAGCAATTTACCCCACTTATCATTTCTTTCAATAAATATGAATGGCTTGAACTCCCCTCTCAGGAGATATAGGCTGGCCAAATGAATAAAAAAATACAAGCCAAGTATCTGCTATCTTCAGGAAACGCATCTAACCTGGAAGGATGCATTTAGACTCAAGGTAAAGGGGTGGAAATCAATATTTCAAGCAAAGGGAAGACAAAAGAAGGCTGGGGTGGCAGTTTTGATCTCAGATAACTTAGTTTTTAAATCAACAAAGGTAATGAAAGACAAAGAGGACCACTATATAATGGTGAAGGGTACAGTTCAACAAGAAGACAACAATTCTAAATATCTATGTGCCCAACTTAGCTGCACCCAGATTCATAAAGCAAACTTTACTTAATCTAAATAAATTGATAAACAGCAACACCATAATAGTCAGAGACTTCAACTCTCCACTGACAGCACAGGACAGATCCTCCAAACAGAAAATTAACAAAGAAACAATGGACTTAAACAGAACTCTAGAACAAATGGGCCTGACGGACATTTACAGGACATTCTACCAAAAAACCACTGAATTTACATTCTTCTCATCAGCTCATGGGACATTCTCTAAGATTGACCATATTCTAGGACACAAAGAATGCCTCAAAAAATTTAAGAAAATA
>NW_012134514.1:133188-140273 GCF_000956105.1 Propithecus coquereli
CATCGAGAAGGATGGTATCCTCCCCAACACATTTTATGAAGCCAACATAACCCTGATAACAAAACCAGGAAAGAATGCAACAAAATGGAAAACTACAGACCAATATCCCTTATGAATATAGATGAAAAATTCTCAACAAAATTCTAGCTAACTGAATCTAGGTGCTTATTAAGAAAATAATCCACCATGACCAAGTGGGCTTCATCCCAGAGATGCAGGGATGGTTCAACATACGCAAATCTATAAACGTAATTCACCACATAAACAGAAGCAAAAACAAAAACCATATGATTCTCTCAATAGACACAGAAAATGCATTTGACAAAATTCAACAACCTTTTATGATAAGAACACCTAACACAATAGGCATAGATGGGGCTTACCTAAAAATCATACAAGCCATATATGACAAACCCATAGCCAACATCATACTGAATGGGGAAAAATTGAAAGCATTCCCACTTAGAACTGGAACCAGACAAGGTTGCCCACTATCTCCACTTCTTTTCAACATAGTGCTGGAAGTCCTGGCCACAGCAATGAGACAAGAGAATGGAATTAAAGGCATATAAATGGGAACAGAAGAGATCAAACTCTCACTATTTGCTGAGGATATGATATTGTATCTAGAGAACCCCAAGGATTCAACCAAGAGGCTCCTGGAACTGATAAATGAATTCAGTAAAGTCTCAGGATACAAAATCAATACACACAAATCAGAGGCTTTCATATACGCCAATAGCAGTCATACCGAGAACCAAATCAAAGATTCAATTCCCTTGACAATTGCAACAAAGAAAATAAAATACCTAGGAATACATTTAACTAAGGAGGTAAAAGACCTCTGCAGGGAGAACTATGAAACACTGAGGAAGAAAATAGTAGAAGACGTAAACAGGTGGAAAACCATACCATGCTCGTGGGTTGCCAGAATCAACATTGTTAAAATGTCTATACTACCCAAAGTGATCTACAGATTCAATGCAATCCCTATTAAAATACCAACATCATTCTTCACAGATGTAGAAAACTTAATTTTACGCTTCGTATAAAACGAGAGAAGACCCCGCATAGCAAAAACAATTCTAGGCAATAAAAACAAAATTGGAGGTATCAATTTACCAGACTTCAAACTTTATTATAAGGCTGTAATAATCAGATCAGCTTGGTACAGGCACAAAAACAGAGCCATTGACCAGTGGAACAGAACTGAGAACCCAGATATAAAACCATCCTCATACAGCCATCTAATCTTTGACAAAGCAGACAAAAACATACACTGGGGAAAATAATTCTTATTAAACAAATGGTGCCGGGAAAACTGGATAGCCACATGTAGAAGACTGAATCAGGATCCACACTTTTCACCTCTCACAAAAATCAACTCACGCTGGGTCACAGATTTAAACCTAAGGAGTGAAACTATTAGAATTGTAGAGGAAGATGTTGGAAATACTCTTCTAGACATCGGCCTAGGCAAAGAATTTATGAAGAAGACCCCAAAGACAATCACAGAACAACCAAAATAAATAAATGGGACCTGATCAAATTAAAAAGCTTCTGCACAGCCAAAGAAACTGTCACAAGAGCAAACAGACAACCCACAGAATGGGAGAAAATTTTCCATGCTACAAATCCGACAGAGGGCTGATAACTAGAATCTATTTAGAACTCAGGAAAATCAACAAGAAAAAATCAAACGACCCTATCAAAAAGTGGGCAAAGGACATGAACAGAAATTTTTCTAAACAAGACAGAATAATGGCCCAAAAAACACATGAAAAAATGCTCAACATCTCTCATCATCAGGGAAATGCAAATCAAAACCACGATGAGATATCACATATCTCCCGTGAGACTGGCCTTTATCAAAAAGTCCCAAAACAATAAATGTTGGTGTGGATGTGGAGAGTTAGGAACACTCATGCACTGTTGGTGGGACTGCAAACTATCGCAACCTCTGTGGAAAGCAATATGGAGATACCTTAAAGAGATATAAGTAGAACTACCACTTCATCCAGCAATCCCATTACTGGGCATCTACCCAAAAGAACAAAAGTCGCTCTATGAAAAAGACACCTGCACTCGAATGTTCATAGCAGCACAATTTACAATTGCAAAGATGTGAAAACAACCCAAATGTCCATCAATACATGAGTGGATTAATAAAATGTGGTGTATGTATACCATGGAGTACTATTCAGCTTTAAGAAACAATGGCGATATAGCACCTCTTGTATTCTCCTGGAAAACACTGGAACGCATTCTGCTAAGTGAGGTATCCCAAGAATGGAAAAACAAGCACCACATGTACTCACCATCAAATTGGTATTAACTGATCAACATTTAAGTGTACCTATAAGAATAACATTTATTGGATGTTGGGCAGGGGGAGGGGGGGAGCGGGGAGGAGGGGACGGGCATATGCACAAACAATGAATGCGATGCGTACCTCCTGGGGGATGGACACGCTTGAATCTCAGACTTGGGGGTGAGGTGGGACAAGGGCAACATAGGTAACCTAAACATCTGTACCCCCATCATATGCTTAAATAAAAAAAATTTTCACAGAAAATCCCCAGAGATTAATAAATGACACTATAGGAGTATATTCAAATACATCTGAGACCCATCCCCCCATTTTGTCCCCATTATTGGGAATTAAGTGTTTTCAGACACAAAGGACATTTTTCATATGGGCCATAGGGCTATCACAAAAATGTATAGTTGCTGGTGAAATGTAAGTTCCAACTATAAAGCTTCACATTAAAATTAAGGTAGTCGTGTCTGTTTTGCACATGACAACTGCCACTTGGTACAAACTGGAACTCAAAAGAATCAGCAAATGATGTGACCTTTTATACTCTTGGTACCCCATGAAGAGCTGTGTTGGCACTGGGGTGCAGCTGAATGTCAAACATTTCTGGGCTAAGGACCTCCATTTCCCTACTGTGCTCCCAATTTATGACACAATTGTGAGATTTGTACTGCACATGGTGGAGAATAAATAATTTGATCTCAAGCACCAAGGAGTCTGAGCTCAGATGTCAGTTGTTTAGGGGCCTCTGAAAACTTCCAGCTACTCAGAATCTGTGGACTTTGCCCCCCCCCCACTCTTCTCCTTGGTCCTGCAGAAACTTAAGCTTATTCATAGATTCTCCTGTTTGAATGAAGAGAAGCCTCTGGTCATGTGGGAAATTGAAGCCCTCCTATAGGAAGAGGAGCTTCCAGGTATAGCTCTTTGTTTAGTATCCCACAGAGACTTCCTGAGCCATCTATCAGGTGATTTTTTCTGCAGTGTCTTTCATACTCTCTCCTTCTTCCTTTTGTGTCACAAGTACTTGCTTCCATTCAAATCCAAATATTATCTTATAAACTCATCCAGTTAGCCAGAAGTTATCCCACAGGAACAGTGAGAGGAAACACAAGATTGCCATCAAGTTGAAGCCCTGGGAGAGGAGCCATTCAGGAATCATCAAGGCCCAGGTCCTCACAACCCACAGTTATTAAGACATCTGACGACATGAACTTGACCATCTCCTGGTTAGGTATTCACATAAAGACTAAATCCAAAAGTCACTATGTCCCATTTTGTGAGCACTTCTTGAGTGCACTGCAGTAGAAACTGAGGTTAGGAGGGAAAAAGGCAAGTAAAATTTGGTAATAATAGTGTAGGTCTATTCTCAGACCCTACGTGTGCCATCTAGGGGCCTGAGGACAGATCCCCCCTGCCCACCACCGCCACCAACAGCAACCAAGCATGCTGTTCAGAAACCTGGGAATCAAACCACCCCACCCACCACTGCCACCACACATATCATCTGAAGGACAGAGGAAAGGCCCACCACACCCACCACTGCCACTTCTGACATCCATGCATATCATCCAGGAGCCTGGGAATCAACCCACCCCACCCACCACAGCCAGTGCCCATGCACACCTTCTGAGGACATAAGATGGGTCTACTCCACTAATCATCACCACTACCTATGCACTGTCCAGGGGCCTGGAAATAGGCCCACCCTGTCTGCCACCATTGGCACACACATGAGCCATCCAGGGGCACAAGGACAGGCCCACCATATCCACCACCAGCATGTGGATGTGTCACATGGGAGCCTGGGAACTGGTCTGCCCAACCTGCCACCACAACCTCTGGCACCCTCACATTGCTCAGGAGCCCAAGGGTTGGCTTGATGCAGCTACTACCACTGCTGATGACAGACATGCTGCTCAGGGGTCCAAAGACCTGCCTACCTAGCCTGTTGCTGCCACCACTGGAGCCTGTGTATGCCGCTTGAGGGTCCAAGGCCCAACACACCCAGACCAACACCAACACCACTGGTGCCCACGCACTGGCCTGCCTGGCATCCTCATTCCCAGCAAAGCATCATCCCAGCCTCCACTAACTACTGCAGCTTAAAACACTGAACAACTCGCAGACGCTACTGATGCTGATTACAGCTGAAAAAATCATACAGGGACCAAACTACTAAGCCCACGCATATTCAAAGCCAAAGTACCCAACCCAACCAAAGAGAGACTAAAAAACAATAAAAAGAATCGACAAAACAGAAAGTTGGTTTTTCTGGAAAAAAAAAAAAACCTATAGATATATCTATAGGAAAAAGTCTTTTCCCACAAAAGACAATCCAAAAAATGGGAAGAAGTGATGGTTACACCAGATATGCAAATATCAACATAAGGACACAAGAAATATTAAAAAGCAAGGAAACATGACACCTCTAAAAACCAATAATTCTCCAGTAATGGATCCTAGGAAAAGGAAATCTATGAAATGCCCGAAAAGAATTCAAAACAATGATATTAAAGAAACTCAGTGGGATACAAGAGAACACAGATAAGCAATATAAGGAAATCAGGAAAACAATTCATGATCTGAATGACAAAGTCAACAAAAGGATATCATAAAAAAGTACAAAACAGATATCCTAGAACAGAAGAATTCAATGAATGAAATAAAAGATATAATAAAGAGCTTCAACAATACATTAGAACTGAACTTGAGACAGGTCTTTTGAAATAACCCAGTCAGACCAAAAAAGAAAAAAAAATTGTTTTAAATGAAGACAGATTATGTGGCATACAAGACACCATAAACTGGACAAATATTCAAATTTTGGGAGTTCCAGAAGAAGAGATGGGAAAAAGCATAGAAAGCTATTTAACAAGATAATAGCTGAAAACTTTCCAAGTCGTCCAACAGATATAGGCATCCAGATACAGAAAGCTCAAAAATCCCCAAAAAAGGTCTTCTCCAGGCAATGGCATAATCAAAATGTCAAAAGTCAAAGATGGAGAGAATACTAAAAAAAAGCAGGGAACAGCATCAAGTCACATATAAGGGAATCACCATCACACTAACAGTGGAATTCTCACCAGAAACCTTACAAGGCAGGAGAAAATGGAAAAATATATTCAAACTGCTGATAGAAAAAAACTTCTAGACGAGAATACTGTACCCAGTAAAGCTATCCTTCAGAAATGAAGGAGAAATAGTCTTTCCCAGATAAGCAAAAACTGAATTCATCACCAATAAACTGGCCCTACAAAAAATGCTTGAGGGAGTCCCACATCTGGAAGGAAAAGGATGATATCTACCATAATGAAAATGCATGAAAGTATAAAACTCACTGGTAGACCAGATACATAAATGAGAAGGAGAAAAGAGTCAAACATTATCTTTATGGAAAAACACCAAATTGTAAAGGTAAACAATAAAAGAGGAAGAAATAAACAAAGAATATACAAAACAAAAAGAATATAATTAACAAAAGAACAGCAGTAAGTCCTCATCTGTCAATAACAACTTTGAATTTTAAACAGTTTAAATTACCCAATTAAAATATTAAATATATAAATTGCAGAACAGATTTAAAAAACCAAGATCCTATTACCTGCTGCCTACAAGAAACTCACTTCCCCTGTAAAGACACACATACACTGAAAGTGAAGGGATGGAAAAAATAAAACAAACAGAAACCAAAAGCACACAGGAATAGCTGTACTTATATCAGGCTGAAGGGACTTTAAGTCAAAAAAACATAAAAAGAGACAAAGAAAGTAATTATATAATGACAAAGGGATCAATTCAGCAAGAGGATATAGCAACTGTAAATATATATACCCAAACAATAGGAGCACCCAGAAATATAAGGCAAATATTATTAGGGCTAAAGAGAGAGGTAGACCACAATACAATAATGGTAGGGGACTTCAATACCCCACCATCAGCACCAGATAGATCATCAAGAAAGAAAATAAACAAAGAACATCGGAAGTAATCTGCACTATAGACCAAATGGACCTAACAGACAATTATAGAACATTTCATCAAACAACCACAGCATAAATGTTCTTCTCATCAGCACATGAAACATTCTCCAGGACAGACCACATGTTAGATGACAAAATAAGTCTCAACAAATTCTTTTTTTTTTTATTTTCATTTTTTTTTTATTTTTTTCTTTCAGGGCATTATGAGGGTACAAACATTATGGTTACACTTTATGTCTTTGCCTCACCCAAGCGAGGGTTAAAGGCTGGGCCTTCCCCCGTACAATGCTCCCCGTGTCCATTAGTTGCGGGTTTAAACCCCCATCCCCCTAATCCCTGGAGAGTATTACTGCCATGTGATCACCCTAATGTTGATCAGTTAGTAACAATTTGATGGCGAGTACAAGTGGAGCTCATTCTTCAGATCTTGTGGTGCCTCACTTTGGATAATGGGCTTAAGTTTAATCCAGGAAAGTATAAGAAGTTCTATCACTGTTGTTTCTTATGATTGAGTAATATTCCATTGTGTACATATACCAAATTTTAATAATCCACTCATGGATTAACGGGCACTTGGGTTGTTTCCACATCCCTGTAATAGTGAATTGTGCTGCCATAAACATTAGGGTGCAGATGTCTTTATCGTAGAATGTTATATGCTCTTTTGGGTAGATGCCTAATAGTGCTATTGCTGGGTCGAATGGTATTTCTATTTTTAGCTCTCTGAGGTATCTCCAAATTCTTTTCCACAGAGGTTGCACTAATTTGCAGTCCCACCAGCAGTGTAA
>NW_012134514.1:140323-140689 GCF_000956105.1 Propithecus coquereli
GAGGATACGTGATTTGCTTCCAGGTCACTCAACTAGTTTGATGATGGAGCCAAGGCTCAAACCCCCTCTGTTTGTGGTTGAAGCCATTGTCCCGAAGGCTGATGCTCCTTTATAGACACTTTACATGTGCTAAATCATTTCATCTCCATAGCAACACTGTCACGAAGGTGCCTTTATTTTTCTATTTTACAGAGAGTGAAATTGAGACACAGAGAGGTTAGGCAACTAATTATTTGCTCACAGAGTGTCTAAATCCAAAAATCACTATCTTCTATTATTTGGAAACTGAATGCATAAAAACTGCAGTTAAGAGGGCGAGAAAACCCAGTAAAATCTGGTGATGATAGTGTCCTTGCTGAGAAACAA
>NW_012134514.1:143854-144967 GCF_000956105.1 Propithecus coquereli
TGAATGTGAGCAGGAGCCAGCGGGCTGCCGGCGGTAGGGCTGCGCGGTCCGTAGCCTTGCGGGGAGGTCCTCGAGGTCGTCGTCCTTCTCCTTACAGGCGGCGCCGCCGCCATGGGCCTTGTCCACGTGGCGGGGCTGGGACCAGGGAGGAGGGCTCGTGGAGGGGACGGGTCGGGTGAAGATGGGGCGAGTGCTGGGGGTGGTGTTGGAGGAGTCTCAGTCCCGGGGCCCCCACACCCCCCCCCCCGGCCGACGGAGGAGAGATCCCTGGGTTCTTAGTAGGGGGTGGGGCGGGCGGTAAGGAAGGGCCTGGAAACTGGGAACCCTTTGGGCTGGTGACCGCGTCCCCGAGGTCTGCGCAGCGCCCCGTAGCGGTGCCGAGTGAGGAGCGGGCCCATCGCTTGTGTGGGAACTTCTCACCTCCGCCATGGCGGTTCGGAAGGGGTCGTGGGAGACGCCAGGGGAAGGAAGGGGCGGGGCCGTGCGCTCCAACAAAACTGGATTTGAGGCGGCACGTGGGCCTAGTGAACGCGACTGCGACGAAAGTGGCACTGTCTCCAGTTGTAATTTTCTAGCCCTATTTTCCTAAATGTGTCTATGACGGAGTGTCTAGTTGTGAAAGGATTGTTCTGCCAGCTTGTCGAACATCAGTGGCTTTGCAAGCACTGAGTAGGCGTACATGCTTGTATTTACTTTGTTGCGACTTATGTTGAAAGTAGTTTCAAAATTAAGAAATAATACAAGTTAACATTGGGGCCATGCAAGTGGTCATATGAGCTGTCCTCTTAAGTGCATTTTCCAAATCACAATATTCTGCCTTCAGTGTGAAATATGAGTGAGGAAGTACTATCAGCATCTAAATCTGGACAGAGAGGACAGGAAGAACAATCTTCTCAGCCAGTTGAGCCTGTCGTTGTGAGTGCCTTAACATGCAATGTTTTCTGTGAAGAGAAATTTATTTTCGAGCAAATGGTGTTGAATAGTATAGATATGCTGATAAAGGTGTTCCATGCTGATAATGGGTGACAACTGGTCTCATGAAGGAAGCATTGATCCAGGAAGAGTACATTCTGCTGTTGCCTGGATGGAACATTCCTGGGAAATATGCCCCAC
>NW_012134514.1:145017-146660 GCF_000956105.1 Propithecus coquereli
TTATGATCCTTAGAAATCATTCACTTGCTCAGAGGTTAGAGCCCATAGGAATGGCAGGAGGAAGCTAAAAACTGGCATCAGGTTAAAGCCTGAGCTTTGAAGCGGGAGTGGAGCCATTTAGGAATCTTTAGAGCCAGGTTCTGACGAAGCACAACCATCCAGCCATCTGATAACATGAATTTGACCTTTTTCTAATTGTTTGCTCACAGAGTGTCTAAATCCAAAAATCACTATCTCCTATTATTTGGAAACTGAATGCATAAAAACTGCAGTTAAGAGGGCGAGAAAACCCAGTAAAATCTGGTGATGATAGTGTCCTTGCTGAGAAAGAACAAAAGAGATCATGAGAAACTAACTAAAAGATGAGGATTCTGACTGCTCTCATTCTAAAAACATTTGAACTGCTATTGTTATTCACGCTTCTTTTTAGGGAGACAGAGAGATTGAGAAACTTCCCTTTCTCCCCTCAAGGTATTGCCTCAGAAGAAGCCCAGCTGGATGGAAGATACAGCAGTCAGTTCAACAATATATCCTAAGTTATTTATTATACAAAGATCCACTTTCTGATCACGGACCCCTTCCTGTCCTCCCCTTCCATATACTATTTCCTACACTAAACTACTAAGTTACATAGAAGTGATAAGGACAGAGATCATTCATAGGGCTGTCTACATTAATCAGAGTTAATATTCCACCGGCTTCATCAACATGAATTTACTAATACAGGAATCTCTTGCCTAGGAAAATAAAAGTTGCAAACAACTTCATACATTACAGCAACTGTCTGAAACATCCATCAACTCCCCAAAAGAAAATGTCAAACTGTTAGACTCGGAGACTAGTAAACAGGGCTGAGAGTGGACGCAGGGACTTGAAGATTAGGTGCAGGTGTTAAAGTGAACAACCCTAAGGCAGAAGCTAACTAGAAGGAGTGATAACTGCAGGCAAGAACCGGCTTCAACCGGCTTCCCAGCTATCTCTGTCACCTTACAGGCACTGTGGCCAATTACAATATTATTTACATTGCAGTTTTAAAATTTCTCCACCCTCAAAATCGCCATGACAGTTCCAAGACAACGATATAAAGCATGAAAATGGGAAGGAACTCAATTCTAGGAATTACTACCCAAATTCTTAGTAAAAGCCAACCCGTTAACCTTGAATATTCCTCCCCTCAATTACTAAGACTTCAAAAGACCAAAAACCACTTCCTTCAGGAGCACCTGCCCTTTTTCAACCTGCATGCACTCTTTCTCTTCACAGGGTACCTTCACTTTCAATTAAAAAAAAAAATAAAGCTGACCCTTGTTTGGCGTACTCGGTGCATCCTGGAATTTTTTTTTCATGATCACCAAAAATCTGGAAAAACCCCCACCGGAGGCCGCTAACGAAATGACATTTTTCAATCCCAAAACTCTTTGAACTCCTCGTCTTAAAATCCGTGCCTTGCTGTGTCCACCAATCCTAAAACATTGTATCACAAGTCCTCCCCACTTCTAACCAAACCGTCCCCCAGCTCGAAAGACCCGCTTTACACGAGACTTCGAACTCAGAATAAATATCCCCAAAGCTCTCCCACACCTGAGATGCTAGTGCTTCTGTCAAGGTAGTGCTCCCCCTTACAGCATCATGAAATTATGTCA
>NW_012134514.1:146710-147804 GCF_000956105.1 Propithecus coquereli
AGGTGCCTATAAACATACCATCTACAATAAGGACTCCTAAACAGGGGAGATGCTTACCTGTTAGGGTCATTACAAAAGATTAATTAAGTAATTTAATAGATGGGCATTTATGGCTGCCATGTTACAGGAAATCTCTGGGATGCTGGCAGTGAGAAACCAATGATGCCCGGAGCTTGCTGTGGCGGATGCCACACTCCGGTGGAGCAGACAGGCACTTACAGGGAAGAGCAGTTGAAGAGCAAAGGAGACATACGGGAAAGGGCTGGGGGTGGGGGCGAAACACTGAATGGAATGGCCAAGCAGCAGGCGGAAAACAGGAGAAAAGACTCATTGTAAGAGTGAAACAGACCAACTGGACTTCCCATTTCCATTGCTCCCTGGGTTTACGTACTTGATTCTGCTGATAGAAGGCTGGGTGACATCTACGTCTCACACTTAAGAACCAGAATCACCAAATTGGCCCCACACTTAAACAATCAGAAGGGCCCCTTTTCATCAACAAATACAAATCTCTCTGCTCAGCCCCATTTCATACATGAGATAGCTGACGATAAGAGAGGATAATTATCTTACTCGTGGTCAAAACGCTAGATCCTGATGCAGTCAGTTTTCAACCTAGAATTCTTGGAAGCCCCGTGACTTTTCATTTCAACCATCTGTTTTGCTCTTAGAAGTATCTTCTATTTGAATTCACATTTACCATAAATACTTTTCCTTTCTCTGCGTGCCCCATACAGTTCTTTTTTTTACATTCATCTAGAGATTTTTTCACACCTTTGTTGCCAAACTACCAAGATATTTTTCAAAGTGAAACCATACCACTTTGCAATCCTACCATCAGAGTATGAGGGCTCTAGTTGCTCCACATCCTTGCCAGTACTCGGTATGGTCAGTCGTTTTAATTTTAGCGGCTCTGATGGGTGTGTAGTCACATGTCCTTGTGGATCAATTTGCATTTCAGCATGTTGAGCATATTTTGATGTGCTTATTTGCCATCCACATATATTCTTGCCTGTTGAAAACCTCTCACACGTTTTATTGGATTGTCTTCATTTTGTTTCTTTTAATCAGTGTATTATGTTTCTCCTAAATGC
>NW_012134514.1:149071-150631 GCF_000956105.1 Propithecus coquereli
TTTGCTCACAGAGTGTCTAAATCCAAAAATCACTATCTCCTATTATTTGGAAACTGAATGCATAAAAACTGCAGTTAAGAGGGCGAGAAAACCCAGTAAAATCTGGTGATGATAGTGTCCTTGCTGAGAAAGAACGAAAGAGATCATGAGAAACTAACTAAAAGATGAGGATTCTGACTGCTCTCATTCTAAAAACATTTGAACCGCTGTTGTTATTCACGCTGCTTTTTAGGGAGACAGAGAGATTGAGAAACCTCCCTTTCTCCACTCAAGGTATTCCCTCAGAAGAAGCCCAGCAGGATGGGAGATATAGCAGTCAGTTCAACAATATATCCTAAGTTATTTATTATACAAAGATCCACTTTCTGATCACGGACCCCTTCCTGAGCTTCCCTTCCATATACTATTTCCTAGTCTAAACTACTAAGTTACATAGAAGTGATAAGGACAGCGATCATTCATAGGGCTGTCTACATTAATCGGAGTTAATATTCCACCAGCTTCATCAACATGAATTTACTAATACAGGAAACTCTTGCCTAGGAAAATAAAAGTTGCAAACAACTTCATTCATTACAGCAACTGTCTGAAACATCCATCAACTTCCCAAAAGAAAATGTCAAACTGTTAGACTAGGAGACTAGTAAACAGGGCTGAGAGCGGAGGCAGGGACTTGAAGATTAGGTGCAGGTGTTAAAGTGAACAACCCTAAGGCAGAAGCTAACTAGAAGGAGTGGTAACTGCAGGCAAGAACCGGCTTCAACTGGCTTCAACCGGCTTCCCAGCTATCTCTGTCACCTTACAGGCACTGTGGCCAATTACAATATTATTTACCTTGCAGTTTTAAAATTTCTCCACCCTCAAAATCACCATGACAGTTCCAAGACAACGATATAAAGCATGAAAATGGGAAGGAACTCAATTCTAGGAATTACTACCCAAATTCTTAGTAAAAGCCTACCGGTTAGCCTTGAATATTCCTCCCCTCAATTACTAAGACTTCAAAAGACCGAAAACCACTTCCTTCAGGAGCACCAGCTCATTTTCAACCCGCCTGCACTCTTTCTCTTCACAGGGCACTTTCACTTTCCATTAAACAAACAAACAAAAAAAAGCTGACCCTTGCTTGGCTTACTCGGTGCATCCTGGAATTTTTTTCTTGATGATCACCAAGAACCTGGAAAACCCCCCACCTGGAGGCCGCTAACAAAATGACATTTTTCAATCCCAAAACTCTTTGAACTCCTCGTCTTAAAATCCTTGCCTTGCTGTGTCCACCAATCCTAAAACATTATATCACAAGTCCTCCCCACTTCTAACCAAACCGTCCCCCAGCTCGAAAGACTCGCTTTACACGAGACTTCGAACTCAGAATAAATATCCCCAAAGCTCTCCCACACCTGAGATGCTAGTGCTTCTGTCAAGGTAGTGCTCCCCCTTACAGCATCATGAAATTATGTCAGCGTTGTCTTATGAGCATGTTATCTGGCTGATAATTGGGGAGGACAGTGTACGATGAGCATCGTCACCAATGCCGTACTTCATATGACAGTAGACTGA
>NW_012134514.1:153685-168772 GCF_000956105.1 Propithecus coquereli
AACACTCAAATGTATCTGTATAGTAAGGTCGCTCAGTACTGGCCCAGGAAAAAACACAGTTCGGTGGAGCAGGAGAGAGACTCCAAAAAGAGGTCAATGAATGATAGCCACTGTTTTTTTTTGTTTTTTTGAGACAAGGTCTCACTCTGTCACCCAGGCAGGAGTGAAGTGATGTCATCATAGCCCACGGCAATCTTGAATTCCTGGGCTCAAGCGATCCTCCTGCCTCAGCCTCCAGAGTAGCTGGGACTACAGGCAGAAGCCACCACCACGCCTGGCTAATTTTTCTTTTTCTTCTTTTTTTTTTATTTCAGAATATGGGGTACAAACGTTTTGGTCACATAAATTGCTTTTGTGCCATTTCAGTCGAAGTTACAAATGTGTCACGATTGCAAAGATGTGGAAACAACCCAAGTGCCTATCAGTACATGAGTGGATTAATAAAATGTGGTGTGTATGTACCATGGAGTAATACTCAGCTGGCTGATTTTTCTATTTTTTTGTTTTTTTTTTTTTGTTTGTTTGTTTTGGTAGAGACAGGGTTTCAATCTTCTCAGACTGGTCTTGAACTCCTGACCTTAAGCAATCTTCCCACCTGTGCCTCCCAAAGTGCTAGGATTACAGGTGTGAGCCACCGCGACTGGGTTGTTTTGTTTTGTTTTTTTGACTGATAGCTTTTTACACTAGGTTTGGTAAAAGCTGGATAATTTCAGGATCCTGGAATATAGGTAGCTATATTAGTATGATTTCTAAGTGTCTTTTAAAGAGTGTTTAAATACTTTTATAATTAGAAAAATCAGAAATATCCTAAAGATGATCATGAAACAAATTATTTCTTGAAAATATAGTATTCTTAAGCTCAACATGTACATAATTGACGCTATGGATTATTTCAGCAATTCACTGTTAAGAGGTTTCCAAAATATGACTGACAACAGTGCCCGTTAATTTCTTTCCACCCCACTTCTTTATTCGGTGATTTTGCTATTATCGTTCTGTTAGTCACAAAGAATTTTGCTGTTATTTTTGGTACTATGTTCTTCTACACAGGATTCATTCATAGAATGTTACGTATAGGGCTTTTCGACCTATATATAACTAACTTTATTTTAACAAGATAAATTCTGGTTACCCCAATAAGGGACAAGTGTGAAGATTTATCATAAACCTGCAAATCTACTCAGCTAGTCCTTGAGAAAATTACATTTAAATGTAACTTGAATCCTATCCATATAGTGTAGCCTTCAGATTTCTTAGATAGCTGATGTTTCCTCCTCTTAGTACACTATAGTAAAATATGGGAAATGTAATGTGGTTTATCCTTAGATTGTCATGTAAAATAAGGTTTCATAATACAGGAAAACAAAGATGTGAAGTTGCTGTCAATGTTGCAAAAACAACTCATTTCTTCCTGAACTATAATCAAGCTGTTGTATATTCTTTTTTATTTTTACTTAATATTTTGAAAAAAATAAAACTTACAGAAAAGTTGCAGGAATGGTACAATGAAATCTCATGTAGTTTTCACCTAGATTCATCGATTCTTAATACTTTTTGGCACATTGCTTTCATAATCACCTTCCTCCTCCTTTCCTTCGTCTCTCCCTCACACCCCCAAATACCTACTTCTCTCCCCCCTCTCTCTTTCTTATATGTATTTATATTTATATATAGACTTCATGATATTGTGTTTATTATTAATAATACTAAACCATTTCAGTTAATTTCCAGATATTATGAAATAGCTTTACCCTAGGGGAAAGGTAAAAAGCCTTTACCCTAAGTATATGTACATCCTAAGAACAAAGAAAAAGTAATTACTTTTGGATAACCATTGTACAGTTGCCAAATTTAGGAAATTTAACAATGAGAAAATACAGTCATTTAATATGCAGTCTATATTCAAATTTCCCCCATTGTCCCGACAATTTCCTTTATAGAATTTTTTTTTCTCATTTTGTTACCATGTATATTTAGGGTCTCTCTCTCTCACCCTCTCTTTTATTTTTATTTTTTTATTTTTGAGAAAGGGTCTTACTCTGTCACCCAGGCTGGCGTGCAGTGGTGGGATCATAGCTCTCTGCAACCTCCAACTCCAGGGCTCAAATTCTTCTTCTGCCTCAGCCTCCTAAGTAGCTAGGACTAGAGGCATGCACCACCATGCCTGGCTAGATTTTTTTTATTTTTTGTAGAAACAGCGTCTCGCTATGTTACCCAGGCTGATCTGGAACTCCTGGCCTCAAGCAATCCTCCCACCTCAGCCTCTCAAAGTGCTGGGATTACAGGCAAGAGCCATAGCACCCAGCCTATTTAGTGTCTTTTAATCTGGACCGGTTCTTCAGTCTTTCTTTGTCTTTCACAACAGTGACATTTTAAAAGAGAACAGACCAGCTGCTTATTAAGACTCCTTTTTTCACTCAACATTTATTGGTTCCTACTGATACCTTGTAACATGCTACATGCAAGGGGTCTAATACTAAGGACAGATGTGATTTCAGCCTTGGACTCACATAGAGAGGCCCCCCCCAAAATCACTGATTTATTGTGGTGAGTACAATAACAGATAAGTGCAAAGGAGGCCACCAAGTTGTCTGAAGGGAAGTTCGGGAAAGGAAAAGGTAATACTGGGAAAATTCTGCTTTCCTTCTTTTCTGGCAGCAGACTCCTGAAAGAACACTGCTGGGATTCTTAACCATCACGTTTATCGTCACAGCGGCCTACAGGTTTCATTTCACAACGCTAAGGAAATGAATATTATCATTTCCTTATTTATATTTCATGTTTTACTGCTTAAATTGATAGCCTTTTTATCTATTATTTGTATTGTATATATTTGAGATGTACAACGTAATGTTTTGATAAACATGTACATAGTGAGATGATTATTACAGTCAAGCAAATTAACATATTCATCTCCTCACATGGTTACTTTTTTGTGGTGCTACTCTCTTAGCAAATATCCAGTAAAAAGTTAATACAATGTTATAAACTAGTCATGCTGTACGTTAGATCTTTAGACTTACTCACCCTACATAACTACAACTTTGTGCATTTTGACCTACATTTCCCCATTTCCGCACCCCTGGTAACCAACCACCTTTCCACTCTGTTTCTATGGATTCATCCTTTTTTAGATTCTACATGTAAGTGAGATCATGCAATATTTTTCTTTCCGTATCTGGTTTATTTCACTTAGCATAATGTCCACCAGGTTCATGTCTGTTGTCACAAATAACAGGATCTCCTTCTTTTTCAAGGCTGAGTAATTTTCCGTTGTATGTCTGTATACGCCAATTTCTTTATCCATTTACCTGTCAAAGGATATTTTACTCTCTGTGGTCCAGGGTGACTCCTAAGTGCAGATCCCTGTCCACTGCCAGAGCTAGGTGAGGTAGGAGCCGGTTCCTTGGCTGGGAGCTGAAAAGCTGGGGTACTATGTAAGTGGACAAACTCCTTCCAGGAAGAAGTTGGAGACTTGGTTTAATCATTGGAGCTGGGGTGGGTGGGGAAGGTGAAGAAAGCACCCACGTGCCCATTCAGGCTCCCAGCATTCTATTGTTTACCTGCCCTGTCAGCTCCCAGATGCAAGATAGTTGAGAAGCCCAGTCCTCAGGCAGCAGCTAGGAACGTGTGCAGACAAATCCCTTCCAGGGAAAAACAGGGAAATGGGCATTTTTGTCTGCTTGCTCTAAGTGCTCTCGTGCATGTTTAAAAGTGCCTCTTTTTTCTCTGTGGTCTCAGGGGACTTGCAAATGCCAAACCCCTTCCACTCGTACAGCTGGGTGATTGAAGAGCCAAACCCTCAGGTGGAAACAGTGAAAGTTGGGGAGCTGTATGTGTGGTCCAGACCCTTCACTCCTTAGGAAGAAGCTGGGAGTCGGGGATTCCCTCCTGATTATAAGGCTTTATGCCCTGGGTGGGGTTAGTAGTAAGAGTGTCTGAGGTTTTCCTACCCATCTCATTGTGGATATTTTCTCAGTTTCTCAGTGTGTAGGAGTCTCTCAGCTAGTTTCTAGATTTCTCTTGAAGGGACTTGATCCACGTGGAGGTGTTATTCAGTGCAATCCATGTGCACAGGTGTTTATTCAGTGCATCCATGGGAGGAAGGAATGTCAGGCACCTCCTATTCTGCCGTCTTCATGATTTCAATCAACAGCCTTTTGTTTTTGTTGATACATGATAATTCTGCATATTTATGGGGTACATGTGATGTTTTGATATATGCATACAATGTGTAAGGATCAACTCAGGGTAATTAGGATATCCATCCCCTCGAACGTTTATCATTTCTTTGTATCGGAAACATTTCACATATTTTCTTTTGGCTATTTTGAAATATACAATTATTGTTAACGCTAGTCACCCTACTGTGCTATCGAACACTAGAACCCTACTCACATTCCTTCTATCTAACTGTATTTCTGTATGAACCTCTCTTCATCCCCCCACCCTTCCCAGCCTCTGGTAACTATCATTCTACTCTCTACCTCCATGAGATCCACTTTTTAGCCCCACATATGGGTGAGAACATGCGATATTTGTCTTTCTGTGCCTGGCTGATCACACTTAACATAATGACCTCCAGCTCCATTCATGTTGCTGCAAATTACGTGATTTCATTGTTTTTATGGCTAAATATTATTCCATTGTGTATACATATTATATTTTCTTTATCCATTCATCTGTTGATGGACACATAGGTTAATTACATATCTTGGCTATTGTGAATAGTGCTGCAATAAACATGGGTGTGTAGATTTCTCTTTGATATACTGATATCCTTTCTTCTGGGTACATACCCAGCTGGATCATATAGTAGATCTATTTTTACTTTTTGAGCAGTCTCCATACTGTTTTCCATAGTGGCTGTACTAATTCACAGTCCCACCAGCAGCGTACTACTGTTTCCCTTTGTCTGCATCCTCTCCGGCATCTGTTCTTTTGTCCTTTTGCTAATAGCCATCTTAACAAGTGTGACGATACCTCATTGTGGTTTTGACTTGCATCTCCCTGATGATTGGTGACATCGAGCATGTTTTTCATATGCCCGTTGGCCATTTGTGTGTCTTTTTTAAAAATTGTCTAGTCAGTTTATTTGCCCATTTTGAAAATTTGATTATTTGGTTTTTTGCCATTGAGTTTTTTGAGTTCCTTGTATATTCTGCTTATTAATCCTTTGTCAGATGGATAGTTTGCAGATATTTTCTCCCATTCTGTAGGTTGTCTTTTCACTCTGTTGTTTCCTTTGCTGTGCAGAAGCTTTTTAGCTTGACGTAATCCCATTTGTTTATTTTCGCTTTTGTTGCCTCTGGTTTTGAGGTCTTAACCCAAGAAAATCTCTGTCTAGAGTAGACCAATGTCCTGAAGCATTTCCGCAATGTTTTCTTGTGGTAGTTTCCTAATTTCAGGTCTTATGTTTAAGTCTTTAATCCATTTTGATTTGATTTTTATACATAGTGGGAGATAGGGCCTAGATTCATTTTTCTGCATATGGATATCCAGTTTTCCCAGCACCATTTGTTGAAGAGACTGTCCTTTCCCCACTGAATGTTCTTGGTGCCTCTGTGGAAAATCAGTTGGCTCTAAATCTGTGGATTTATATCTGGGTTCTCTATTCCGTTCCCTTGGTCTATGTGTCTGGTTTTTATGCCAGTACCATGCTTTTTTGGTTACTGTACCTTCGTAGCGTATTTCGAAGTCAGGTACTGTGATGCTGCTAGCCTTGTTCTAGTTCCTAAGGATTGCTTTGGCTATTTGGGGTCTTCTGTGGTTCCATGTGAAGGTTAAGATTGTTTTTGTTACATCTGTGCAGAATGTCATTGGTATTTTGATAGGGATTGCATTAAATCTGTAGGTCACCTTTGGTTGTATGGTCATTGATAACCTTTTTATTTTGAGGAGCCTGACATAGAAGCTGATCTCCTGGAATTCTCTGAGGCAAAGACTGGAGGCAAACGTGGAGATGGTCCTGATGTCAAGGGGGAGATTCTGTCAAATCTGGAACCCGTTCAAGTGCCAGAAGCAGGTATATTATCCATTAAGATGCAAAATTATGTGTTTTTGTTTTCTACAGTATTATATTTTTAATAATACAGTGATGGCATTACTGCTACTCTGATAACAGAGTTCAAATATAAAGATCTTTGAAAGGTAGTCAGACCCCACATGTCTGACTACATGACTTAAACACTGTCAGATACAGAAACAAATTGGGTTAAAGCCATATTGGATCATCATGTATGAAAGCGTTTTCTTTCTTTTGAGTATAACCAACAGCTAACAACTTTCGTATTCTTTTATAATTTCCGCTTTTAACAAATACATAATATATTTGCAGTTTGTATGAAATATGCTGAGGCACTGAAGAAGCTTCTAGGACCAGCTCTAACATAATTTTTGAAATTCTGGACAGATCCCACAGTTTCTAAACCCATCTTTACTCTTACTGAAAATAGCGAATTCAAATCAGATATATCAAAATCATTTTCAATGCTGAGTTTTGCATTCTCTGGTTGTGTTGGATAGAATACAAAGATAATCTGTTTTCCGTGATTTGTTTATCATAACATATTGGCTCGAGTCAAATTATAGTGTCTGAGTTGAGATTTCATTGCTCCCAAGACAGTAAGCAGATACTCTGCTTGATGTTTGTTTCTCTGTATGGAGACGTTAATACAGGTTCTTAGATTTTGTCAAATTCTGAATTCTCTGGCTCTTAAAGAATAATTGCATGTTAAATCCTTCCCACAACAAAGCTTTGAATGACTGAATAATAAAGTGGGCAAAAGATAGTCTAGTTTCTGTGGTTGATCAAGTAGGGATGTTGAATGTAATAAATCAGCGATATTGATGATGAGTAAGATGCCAGTGCTAAGCATGCTTCCTGCTCCACTGTCAGTCTTCTTGAGCTACTATTTCTGATAAGACTGTAGACAAGATACTATATGATGTAATCACCTCTAACCATATCAAATGTTGCACATTACAAGTTTCTGCCTTGAGACATGAGTTGATAGGATTTGAGGTTCAAAGACCGTAATGTAGTAATTCCCAAGTAGTCAACATAAGTGTATTTTACACATTTCTAAATTGCTGACTGTTAATTACAAGAGCTCCTGCGTTTAAAGGAAGTGCTCACTGTTTAGGGAAGACATTACCTTGCATTAGTTTTCTAAATGTTTTTACTCTGCACTGCCAAACCATTCCATTAGACTATTTACATTAGAAAGTAGTGTTTAGACTACTTCCAGGAGCCTATTGAACATGACTAAATTCACTCTTAGGAAGATGATAGCCTTCCTTAAATGCATGTTATTAAAATAGATAATAAATTACATGAGCATCCATTATAAAAATAATAATAAGGGAGCAACAGAATAAACCTAAGGGCAAAGGAAAGAGGGACTTAATGAAAGACAAATATGAATCATTAGTAAAAGGAAAAGTAATCCGACTAATTTAAAAGACTGCTCTTTTTAACGATAGCTATGAATAGAGTATCCAGTAATTTACATAACCTTGAGGAAAATGGAAAAAGCGCAACAAGGAAAATGAACAAGATACTCACAGATACTGAATGTATTGTATAATTGGAAGTGAATACATACTTAAACTCCAGTATTTTCAAAACATGAATGAAATGATTGATACGCTTACAAAAGCATGCATTATTTAATATATTCCAGTAGTACCTGACTATCTAAACATCACAAGTACGGTCGAAGAACTTCTGCAATTTGCAGTTGTCCTTCAAAAGCACTTACTTTTAGAAACAAATGCTTGACTTTTCCTGGTGTCTTGTTTTTCCCTTTCCGTCTTCCTCTCCCTCCTTTTTTTTCTTTTTCTCCCTCCCTTATTTTCTTTCTTTCTTTTTAATTTTTGCCATATGGTACATGGTACATGTGCATATTTCCTTCACGTTTTGATGTCAAAAATGATGGTAATGGCTTAAAACTAGTGTGACCGTATAATTTATTATGTAAACTGGAATGCTTTCAACTGTAACAAGAGGCATTATTAATAATTACACCAGGATTATAGGTGAAAACTGGGGACAAATGGTCACCTACTTAAGAAACCACAAAAGGCCTATACTAGCCCAAAGAAACATTTTTGCACTTCTGCACAATAGAGAAAAAACAAACGCAATACTGGCCTTTCTGTTCAGTTCCCTTATGCAGTTCCCAATGTGACATTAACTCTTTTGCTATCTTATATTCAGAATATTATTTCAAGTAAAAACATTTAAAGTATGAATTTTTGTAAATTCCTTTTGTTTTTAGGTTTTTTGTGTGTTGGTTAGATTTTTAGTAAAAGCGTACACAATTTTTTGCTTTCTACTTTAAACCACCTTTTAATAGGTTCATTTGAATTCATCTGTTGTGACCTCAAACAATCTCTTTCCTCGTACCACTAGAAAACAGGGTATGTTTAAAAAATATTAATAATGTACATGCTTAGAAGTCTATCTTCAAAGTCTTTACAGAAGTCTACCTGGATGTAAGCCAAAGGACGATTCTTAGGGTTCTAGTTTTAGTCCATTTTATAAAACCAAAACTGTAGTGGCCTTTGTATGCCTTTCATGTACTCTAGATAAAGTTCTTCTTAGTAATGTTCCCAACTGTTACGTTTATATTACAGGTGAAGGGCAACCAGAGGTTTAAACAAAGACGAGGTGAAACAATGCAAGCTGTTCTTATATTGGATGTTGGACTTAAAATTATCTCAATAAAGTTTTACAGTTTTCTCCAAATAAGTCTTGCACATCTTTTGTTAAATTTATTCTTAGCTATTGAATGCTATCGAAACTTGTGTTATTTTTGAAATTTTCTATTCTGCCTGAGCTGGCATCTAAAAGTAGAATGTTTGTATATTGATTTTCTATCCAGCAACCTTGCTGAATATGCTTATTCCAGATTTGTCTCTGGATCCTTCTTGATTTTCAGCATGCGCAATCCTATCATCTTTGAATAATAACAGCTTGTTTTGACATTATACCTTTTTTTCCTTTTCCCATTTTACAACACTGGATTAGACTCACCAAGTACAACATTGAGTAGAAGTGGTAACAGTGGACATTCTTGTCTTATGCCTGATGGGAAATGGAAATATTTAAACATTTCACCATGTTTACGCTTTTTTTGTAGATATATTTTATCAGAATAAGGAAGTCGCATTCCATTCCTAGTTTGCTAAGAATATTTATCTTGAATTTGTGTTGATTTTCAGTAGATACTTTCAGTGCATCTATTTAGATTTTCACAGGAATATTTTTCCCTCCATTAATCTGTTAATGTAGTGAATTACATTGGTAAGTTCCCATAACCAGCCTTGCATTCCTAGGGGAAGAAATTTGGCCATGACATTATCCATTTTTTATTGATAAATAATTGTATACATATTCATGGGGTACATGTGATTTTTTGTTACGTGCGTATGGAATGTGTGATGCTCAAGTTAGGGTATTTAGGGTATCTGTCACCTTAATTCTTTATCATTTTTATGTGTTGGGAACATTTCAAGTCTTCTCCTCTACCTATTTTGAAATACACACTGCATTATTGTTAACAATAGTCATCACCCTACTCTGCTATCAAACATTAGAACTTACTCCTTCTATATAACGGTATGTTTGTACCCATTAACCGAGCTCTCTTCATCACCCCCCACTCACACACCCTTCCCAGCCTCTGGTGTCTATCATTCTACTCCACCTCCACGAGATCAACTTTTTAAGCTCCCACATTTAAGTCAGAACACGCTTATATTTGTCTTTCTGTGCCTGGCTTATTTCACTCAACATTATGACTGCCCATTTTCCATGTTGCTGCAAATGACAGGATTTCATTTTTTTAATAGCAGAATTATTACATTGTGTATTCATACCACATTTTCTTCATTCATCTGTTGGTGGACACTTAGGTTCATTCTGTGACATTTATCCTTTCTGAGTAATCATCTTTAGCCTCATGGCCACATTAATGTATACTTTTATTTCATGTATTCTCTTTGTTGGACTTTGGTACCAAGGTTACACTAGCTTCATAAAGTGAATTGGGCTATATAAAGCCTCTTTTTTTATTCTTTGGAACTGAAGTCTATGCAAGACATTGAGTAATGTACGGCTAGGCTTTTCCCTGTTCAGCTGTTTCTAGATTGCATCTCCTTTCTAGCGTTGGACCCTACTTAAAAGAGAGAGACAGGAGGGACAGCTCCATGTTCCCATATCTTCAAACTTTATGAGGCCCATATTCCCTGCAAGATGCCTGTAATGATGCTGTTACTCTGAAAACTACTTGATCCTGTTTCTATGCCGATAGTAACCTTCTGTACACAGAAAGCTAAAAGTCATCACTCTGTTAATTTGCCTAGATAATTCTGATCTGTGACACATGGTCTCTAATGTGTCCAGTGACCCTAGATCTGTGTATAGTTATGACGACAGCTCTATTTATTGAGTTCGTTATCTAACTGTAACAGAAATAATAACAACTCAGATTCATAGGGTGCGTATTACCTGTTAGCCACTTCTCCATGCTAGGTTCCATATGTTTATGAACTCATTTAGTCCTCAAAAAAGGTGAGTCAGTTTTTATAAATTTACAATATCTGATTTTAGTAAGAAGCAGATTTGGGGATTCAAGTTCTGAGTTCAGAGCCCTTTCTTTTTCTCAAACCAAATAATTTTGAAAGCGTCGAATGTAGAACTGATGTTGTATATGATAACTTTAATGGTAATCTGATATTTTCATATAAACGTGAAGTAATATTTACATGTACTTTATTGTTTAAAATAAAAGGCTTTGTTTTTCTTTTGAAGGAAGGGTTTCCTAAAATGTGACACATAGTCCTCACATAGTGTCCCAGATGAAGCCATTGGTGTAAAAATGAACATTTAAAACTTTTCTAATAATAATATACTTACTTTACTGTGCTACAGAAAACTATAAGCAGAAGAATAAAGCTATTTGGAACAGTTTGTGGGGACACACAGAAAAGGACTGTTGTCAAAATCCCCATAGAAAAATGGCCCAATATCTGCAGCAAACACTACTGACCTTTCTTCAAAAGTTACTAAGAGGCAGGGAGGGAGAAGCAACAAACTTTTTTTCCTCTACATAAAACTCCATCAGCCTCACAGTCACTACATCTAATTTAGAAGCCCCTGCAGCTGCCTGGTTCCAGCCTTACACCCCTATTGCTATGTAAAACACAAGAATTACAACTCTGAGCTCCATTTACATCCTTATACCCAAAAACATAATTCTGCAACAAAAGGTCCTACAACCCTGCTTGGAGAATGGCAGGAAATTTTAAACAGCAATTATTTATCCTTCTTACAGGGGTTTAAAAATATTTCTTGGTCCAGAAGGACTGGAAATCCAAGGTTCAAATAAAAAGTGAGACTAAATATAAGGTATCCCATTTTGTCCCAAAATATGTGAGAAGTCCCTAGGCTACAGAGCTGGATGAAAGAATTAGGACCTAGTTAGGAAAAAAAAAAAAAAGGGAAACCAGCCAGGGGAACTTGCTGAAGAAAAATTACTTGGGTCCTTCCTACACTCTCTCCTTACAGGCCATGGCATGAAGTAGGCATGGGTTTCCATCCTGGATCTAACTTAACAGACTGACCTTGAGATGGTGGGAAACATACTTCCATCTTTCGGATCTGTCTCCCCGTTTCTAAAGTAGAAATGCGATATTTACACTAAGTGATTGGTAGGCAGAATAAGTGAGATAACGTGAAGTATTATACTGCAGATAGATTTGGATATTAGTTACAGTCTATATTTTCGTTTTTAATTTTTTAAAATGACATAGTAATTATACATATTTATGGAGTACACAGTGATGTTGAAATACATATAACGTGATCAGGGTAATTAGCACATCCATCATCTCAAACATTTGTCATTTCCTATATTACTCAATCATAAGAAACGACAGTGATCTAGAACCTCTTATACTTTCCTGGATTAAACTTAAGCCCACTATCCAAAGTGAGACACCAGAAGAGCGGAAGAATGGGCTCCACTTGTACTCGCCATCAAATTGGTACTAACTGATCAACACTAGGGTGATCACATGGCAGAAATACTCTCCACGGATTTGGGGGATCTGGGGGGGGTAAATCTGCAATTAAAGGACACGGGGAGCACTGTAGGGGGGAAGGGCATGCCTTTAACCCGCACTTGGGTGAGGCAAAGACATAAACTGTAGCCGTAATGTTCGTACGCTCACAATACCCCGAAATAAAAAATAAATAAATAAACAAACAAACAAACAAATAAATAAGAATTGTAATCCACTCTCTGCCTCCCCCCTTCTCCATGGCCCTTATTAACTTCAAACGTACTTAGACTGTGCAATTTATTAATGAAATGTAACACTGTTGAGAGTGAAAGGGGACATCAACTGGAACAGGGGTTCAAGACAATGTGTGTAATCTGAGACTATCCCAAGCAAAAGTGGATATTTGATCACTTTAGACATACTATATAGTTGATTTATTTATTATGCTTATTGCTTATTGGCCATCCTCTAACCTAAATTGAAGCTCCACAGGAGTGAGAGGGCAGAGCTTTTCATCTGTTTGTTTACCAACGTATCCCAAGGGCCAGAGCAGCGCGTGGCATATAGTAGGTTTTCGAGAATGATTCATCAAATGGATGAGTGTGTGAATGAACAAGAAAAAAATTCATTTTGGAAAAGGCATTATATAAATGCGAGGGACTATCTAAACTATACCATAAGGTGCCAAGTCTTTGCCACCCCCAAGACACTATATTGAGTGTTCTGTACATAACAGGAGCATGCTAAATATTTCCTGGTTAATGGATTATCTGGATTGAAATATGTTGAATTCCAAGAACAGAACCTTGATCCCTGTTGAAACGAATGACTGACACATATTCTGAAGTCTGATACTAGTGATATTTTTGGTTGGCCACTCTGGACTGATGTGCTGCTATTTTTTCTTTCATTTGGATGGCTAAATAAAGATTGATTTGTTATACAGTAGTATAACCTTTGTAAGTGTTCTCTATCCCTTTTCTGCTCACTTGGAGAGCTATTTTTACTTTTCAGTAGGAAAAGGTCTCCATTTACATTGTGATATTTTGTCATGAATTAAAATATTAATTTACAAAAAATCATTTGTCATTTCCCCTTTGTGTTGGGAGCATTCAATATCCTTCTAGCTATGTGAAACTTATTAGGCATGTAGCCTTTGCCAGACCCCTAGGGAGATAAAGGAATGGAATGCAAGGGGGAACTTGCATTCCTTATCCCTCCTTATCTCTTCCCATAAGGACAATGCCGGAGTTGCAGGATGTGACCAAAGCAGGCGTCCCAGGAGCTAGCTGTTTGATAAGAATTCATTACAGCGGCTGTTCTGGTCCAATTACTCTACTCCCCCCTGGAAAAACCCTCTATAAAACTCAAAGCTTCCCCTCCCTGAGTGTGGACGCTCTTTTCGGCCTCCACCCATCTGCACCCAGATGTTCAAATAAACAGCATTTTGCTGTACCTGAGGCTTTGTGTGTCTCCCTTTCGACACCGGACCTAACAAAACCACATATTATTAACTATAGTCATCCTACAGTGGTATAGAACACTAGAACTTATTCCTCTTACCTAGCTGTAACTTTGTATCCTTTAACACGGCAGTCCTCAACCCCTTGCCGGCGGCCTGGTACCAGTCCGTGGCCTGTTAGGAACCAGGCCGTGCATCACCACCTGAGCTCTGCACCAGCCCCCTACACACACACCCATGGCACCTCACCCCCAGCCCCCTGGTCCACGGAAAAATTGTCTTCCATGAAACCGGTCCCTGGTGCCGAAAAGGCTGGGGACCGCCGCTTTAACAAATCTCTCCCTATTCCCCCCTTCTCCCTGCCCTTCCTTCACAACCTTCTAGTATCCATTTTTTATTTAAATTTTCAGATAAAATCAGGCACGTTCAGGGTGGTATGGGGTAGACATCATCTAAATTTTGAAATCTTTTTTATTTCATTTACATTTACAATTATTATTACATCTCTAACAAGTGATACTGCTTTTGAATTTTGAATTTCAAGTAGGGCTATCAGGTTAACTTTTTCAACAATTCTGAGTTCAGAAACTTATTTGATTCCAATAAATGTATTAATCTAATGGCAATATAGCTAGCATCAGATATGGCATCTATTCTAATAACTGAAGTCCGGCAAAGGCTGCCCTAAGTCATATGTGCCGAGAACTGCTCCTTGCTCTGTGTGATGCCAAGGAAATTACGTCAATATTCTGCTCCGTCAAGTGATCGAGCCGTCTCTAAGAAGCACGGCTTTGGCTAATAGGGCCACAAGGTCACTACTGCAGTTGTTAGATTGGCTTGTCACACTTCCAGAGATTCAGCCAGTAAGAAGACAATGAGCCCAGATGGATCCCAACAGTATATTAGTTACAGAAACAGCAAAAGCACGATCAGCGTTGTGTCAGCTCCCTGTTTCCCTAGTTCCACAGTTCAACGCTGAATCTGAGGTGCTCAGTGACAGCACAGATGGTGGATTGCTCTGCCAGTGAGGAGCCCACAGCTGTACCCTAAGATGAGGCAAGGAGAAACATCCTGTGCTCAGTTGAAACTAGGGAGATGGACGTGTAATGACCTTGTGTCAGCCTCCAACAAAATAGTGAGGCAGGTGAGAAAGTTCCTTGTAGCAGATGCTCACTGGGCTGCTTATCACAGCCTTGCTCCAGGAGGAACCACTGAGTGTTTTGGCAAGATTCAGGTCAGAGTGCAGTTAATCTTTGCCTACATGGCCTATGTGGGGACATGCAAGGTCGCCAAGATACCAAGGCAAAGTCACTCTCCTACAGCATCTGGCACAAAACAAAAAGCCATTTGTATCATGCCTACAAACATAACTGTTGGGAAATAGGCTAAGAGACGTGAAAGGTCTCAGGAGTTTTGCAGGGCTTTGCCTTGAAGGAATCTGTGGACGTGTTAGTTCACAGAATAGACGCTGCTTCCAACAGAGGAGGCATTGTCAGAGGACGTTTGCAAAGCAACGTTTCTTCTTTGCTGCCAGCCATTGCCTTGAGCTTTTC